>NC_048904.1:5517314-5882395 GCF_011077185.1 Oxyura jamaicensis
AAAAAAAAAAAAAAAAAAAAAAAAAAAAAAAAAAAAAAAAAGCACAAGTATTTCTGAAGAAACTAATAACCAGAAGAACCAGAAGTAAGGCATCCATCATTCTCCCTACACTGGTTTTAGCACAACTATTGCACAAACAAAACCTCAGAAGGAGTGTGTTTCCCTTCAGCAGGTTTCTGTCCAAGCCCAGGAAGGTATGCAGGTCCCTTCCCACTCCTCCCCACTCAGCTGCACTAAGGAGGATATTTAGTTAACAGGACGGCAGGGACTAAAAGTTCATCCAGATCAAAAGCAAACCTCAGGAGTCTGCAAATACAGCACATGGGGATGGTTATTTTTCTTAGGACAGGGTCTCTCAAGAGAAAACCCTGGTACAACCCAAAACAAAAGTATGATATTTTTTATGTCTACGGCACATCTGCAGTAAATGCCAGGAGCCAGGGGATGATGGGCAGACAGGGGTATGTAGGGGGCATTTGTCTCTGCAACTTTGATCTATTCAGGAATGGCTTTACTCCACGTGTCTGTAAAAATATTGAGGTCCTTCAAGCCTGTCCATCTACCATGCTTCCTAGATTGCTGTCAAATGCCCATTTCTGCTTTGAATTACCTGCTCATCTGTTTTGCAGAAGTCCAGAACACATTTTCTGACAGGCTGCAGTAGTCTAGATGACACAGGGTTTTGTCTCCCTCACAGTGTCACTCACACTGTTTATTTTCTCTACATAATTGCTGTATCTGTGGGTGTAATGTAGTTGATTTAGCAAGTTTCAGGGAAGAGGAAGATGCTAGCATGCTGACGTTTCCTTTCTGCTATCTGGCAGTTAAATAAATTTGGAGCCTTTCATTTACAGATTCAAGAGCGATGGCAAGAATGCAGAACATGAGAGATTTTGTTCCAAGCCAAGCTGCCTAGGTCTGACCTTACTCTGTAAGACACTGGAACCGAAATCATCCATGAACCAGCACAACAGCACCAGGCTGGTCTGAAAGCAGGATATTCAATGCAGGCTTTCCCATGAAAAATTTAATGAATCAACACCCTGAAACCAACATGCAGTTACAAGCCTGCCCCTGAAGATTGTTTTTTTTGTTGTTTGTTTGTTTGTTTTGGGGGGTGCTGTATTGTTCATCTATTCAGTGAACATATTTTAAAAGAAAAATACTCCAAACTAGAAGGATGTTTACAGAGAATTGCTTGATGGCACTGCACATCTTTCAGCCCTTTTAACAGTTCCCCAAAGCTGGTGTTATCAAAAACCTTAATTACCAACCCAGTTCTTAAGGCTTTTCTTTCCCATTGTCAGATGGCATACTTTTCACCATGTGCCTTAAAACGAACACTCAGATGGGTACCCTTGCCTCCAAATAATTATAACTTACCATTTCAGATCTGACAAAAAAAAAAAAAAAAAAAAAAAAAAAAAATCTGACAGCCCTCTAGGCAAAGGATGACCAAAAAAGATTACTGCATCTCACTCACAGTTTACTGCTGGCATATTTGCTATTTGAAACAGGTAAAACTGAAATATGTAGTTTTTCCAGAATTAATTCTTCAGTGAACTTTCCAGGGAGTACTGCTCTAATTTAAACAGGCAAATTTCTGATTTTTCATACTATGATTTTACAAGATTATTTTATTTGATGAATAGGACCATGTAAACCCAGGTCTGAGTAGAACTGTAGTCTGCTCAAAAATAGCAATTTCACACTCCCCATATCTTTTTCTAAACCCAGTATATTCATCTGAGCAACTTCCAGTTAGGTCTCACTGGTATATTAATAAACACACACACACAGAGTAAATTCATTACAAAATATTAGGTATAGGCAAATCTTACAGAGTCAGTTATTCCTCAGAAAGCTCAAGGTTAACGACATCAAGGAGACATTTACAGAAATCATATCATTCAGGGGCTTGAAGTACTCATTACTCAATTGTAATCCATTTTCATAATCCAATGATCAGTACTGAGAAATAAAACATTGTGGTCATCTGTTGAAATTTTTTTTTCATAAATTATTTCGTTCACTGATGCTACAATAACAGAAGTAATCATGCAATTAAATCATTTTTGGCCTAGTATAATTAGTACAATTTGGAATATTTCCTATTTTTAACAGGTGAATTATAAAACACATGGTATGTGTATGTCTCTGTAAGCATTATACACTTCTGCATTTAACATACCAGAATAAATTGTTTGCATTAATACAAGTAGATCTTCTGAAGGACAGTTTTACTACTGCTTTATTGTAGAAGATGCTTGGTTTTGTTGTAATTTTATTATTTACACAATGACAAAATTAGAGGTTATGTTCACAAAACAAGTTTCATTCTCCCTGATTTTATCAAAACTTCTGCTCGCTGTTAAGCCTGCTTTCCCCAGGAACTGAGGCTTCTGCACTGCTGTCTAGCCCTGACTCCCAGGTCCTGAATTCAGTCATCAGCTGCAAGCAATTTGATGAACAGAGAACTCACAAGTATTTAGGTCCTACCACATTCCTGAGTACTTGAATATCAATCTGGGTCTGACTAGGAGGAGCGCTCATTAGCACAGATAGTGATGGAGAAGCTGTAACAGCCATTCGTGGCTTACCAGATGGGCAGTCCTTGCACGCCAACAGCAGGGGCAGCCGCTGGTCTGGCAGCAGGGGAAGGTGGCACTGTGCAGGAAGGGAGAGGAGAAGGGAAAGGACGTAGCGCAGCTACCAACAGGAAGGCACGGATATCATGGATACCATGAGGCTGGCTTAGAGACAGAGAGAGGGATCAAATGCAAAAGAGTACAGGGAAGCCACAACAACATCTGCAATGGGATAAGGTCGTTGTGGCAAAAGAACTTGGAAAAGCTGCACAAGAGTTGTAGGTAACCTCAGCTTGGTAATGGCTTTGCTTGTAAAACAACTTGTTTAGCCATGAGTTTATAGGAAATAACAGTTCTCTTACATCAGCTACAATCTCACACATTGGGAATAAACCACAAAGATACAAAATAAACACAATCTCTACTGAAACGCTTTTAGTGCTTCTTACTTGAGTTGAAAGGTGACAATATGACTGGCAATAGGTAAAATCCAGACAGAGCTTCAGAAAGTTAAGTAGAACAACACCTTGAGATTTCCAAAGTGTTTGATTTCAATCCAGAAGACTTCTGTTCAACTTCAATTCCTAGCACTCCATTTTCTTCTTCAAATTTTCCAAACAGGTTTGCCCACAGACATATTTGTCTAACTAGCCTTTTGCCCTTTCACTGAGCATGCTTACGACCCTAGTCTTGAAAAAAATGTACAATACAGTCAGAGCCCTAACAAAAGATGCTGCATTACCTGCCTCTTCCCCCACCAGCTTTAATGATATTCATGAGCACCAACTGCTTGCAGCTCAAGCCCAACAGGAATCAAAAAAAAAAAAAAAAAAAAAAAATCTGCTCATCAAGACTAAGAAGAGGAAGAAAAATGCTGAGCAGCAGCTGTCACAGAGTGGGAGGACAAAGACTGAAATGAGAGAAGAAGCTGCCAATACCTTTTAAAGTCTCCTTGTCTAAGAAAATTAAATTCAAAATGAATCTCTTCTCTCAAAGATTTTTTTCAGGCTTTTAAATTATTTCAATTAAGTGCATAATTAATCATTATTAGATTTTAGTGTATATGTCCTTCCCCAGAAAACCCATCAAAAGGTTTGCATGAAAAGTCTCCACCTTTGTAGACAGAGCAGTCTAATCGCTAATTTGAAGAACACCCCTGTACAAATACAGATTTGTATATGAATATATTTGCAAACATGAACTGTGGCTTTAGAACATATACACGTATCTGAAGTGCTATTTCACAGTCCTAAAAGTATGTTCAGATTACAGCACTGAAGCCAATATAGGAGAAATGATCCTGTTTATAACCTCATCCCTTTCTCTCTCTCTCAAAACCAGACAATGATGGTACTTGATGACTTAAACCACTTTGTCATTGTTGCTAAGTTGTTACTTAATACTTCATTATGTTATACTTAACTAATGTTAAATTACTACTAAACCATTCAGACTTGCTCAGGTAATGTAGTACGCACTCCCTTAAAGGAAATGATTTTTTATACAAATATTTATATGAATACATATATATGCAAAATATACATATATTTTATATGTGTATGTATGTATATAAATACACATACATAACATAAATACACTGAAAAAAAAATAAAAATGGGAGTATTAAGAGTGCAATAGAGTACTCACGAGATGAAAACTTCCAGTAGGGCTGATGGTGCAGCAGGGCTCCTGCTGCACCTTTCAGAGGGCTGGGTCCAAGGCACATCCTGTGGTCTGGCAGAGTTTAGAAAAGCACATCTTTTTCTGCCACTCACTAGCAGACAAAAAGCTCAACAACTGTAAGGTTAGCTGGCCCAAGACGTTCACTTTCAAATAGCAAGTTCCAATCCTCATCGTATGCAACAGCTGAGTCAAAATCTATGTTACTGGACTAATTAAAGAGGAACTACAATCCTGTGACCTTTCAAAAAAGGAAAAGTGTGGCTTCAACAACACATACTAAGATATATAAGATGATACCAAAGCACAATTATTTGATACGTTGTGCTCAAACCATCATAAGCTCTTTCCTGTATTTGCCCAGGCTTTCTTCAGCTTGTTTTCAAAAGTAGCCTGTTTACACAAATGCATACTAAAGTAATTTTGCTTGATAGACTACTTGATTCTGCCCCCAGTACATACTCCAGGTTTTCCATTCTTTCCGTCATCTACTGGCCATGCAAAAAAACAAACAAACAAACAAACAAAAAAAAAAAAAAAAAAAAAGTATCTTTAACTTTGGTTTTGACACTTGCTCCATTTTTTTTTTTTACAATTATATTTCTGGTTTCTGTTCTTCGCAAACATGAGAAGGAGAAAGAACTTAAAAAAAAAAAAAAAGGAAAAGAAAAAGCACATGCTTTTAAATGTAATATTAGCAGAACACATATTACTGCATTACTTGAACTCATTACAAGATTTTTCTGATTAGCTGAAGAAGCCCAGATTTTTTCCACAGAAAAAATAAAATCAAGGTCAAAGAGAAATATATATATATATATTCATCTGTTACCACTGTTACAAACTATTCTTAGCAATGAAAGCAATAGGGAAAGAAGAACTAACCATAAATTACAGCAAATTTCTATGTTTCAGGAACCAAACGATAAGGACAAGCAAGAATGGTCTTCCGAAGGTATTCGTCTACCCAGGCAGGCATCGCTGCTGAACAGCCAAAGGAAGAGAAAGAAAAGCAACACCATTTCAGGGTATTAAAACACCCACATAAAGCTTTTAGATTGTCTTAACACTGTTTGCACACTAAAAAATGAACACCACCATAGATGGACTATGACCACAGAATTTATACAGACTACAGTCCTAAATTTGCATGACATGAAATGTGTCATCTGGAGAATAACTGGACTGGTTGTCCATTACAATTTGCTACTGGCTTGCTTTCCACATTTTCTTCTGTTACAGAGACGCATGTCGTGGTTACAAACTGCTTTCTTCAGAAAACAATTAAAAGAAAAAAAAAAAAGTAAAAAAAGATAGCTGATAGCCTTTTTATATATGATTTAAGCATACATTAGAGAATTTTTGATTTCATAGTGAAGTTTTACATTTGACCAAGTATTCAGGAAAAGGAAAGAGGGAAAGAGACAAAAATACAGAGCCACGATACATGAAAAGGCATACATTCATTTGAACTGATAAGAGGAGCTTTGGAATGTCTTCAGATGCAGAAAATTATAAGTGAATATTTCAGTTACTTATCACAGGTCTAGTTCTACAAAAAAAAAAAAAAAAAAAAAAAAAAAGTTCCAATGAACTGCTTTAAAAGGAAAAGGGAGGCCAAGAAGTCTTTCAGTACCTGGAAAAATATCTATGATAAAACAGACACATTGAATGATTCCAAATGAATAGCAAGTGGAGGCCCCATTATTTCCATGGGCAGCAGTCACTTCTCCTGCCATTTCCTCCCTGTGCTTTACTGGCCTCCCAGCCTCTATCTCCAGGGCACAGGCTTTGATCGTGGCTTACATAAGCCTGCTTTCTTATATCTCTTGATACGTATTTACATGCCATGTTTATTCCTTAATCGACAGAGTATAAATTACAGCATGGCACACACAGAAATTACACTTCTCAAACACAGCATAGAGTGTTTTGTAACGTTATTCAAATGTGCACAGCACCCTCCGTTCAAAAGCCAAAATGGAGTAATTATGAGAACTCTTCAATAGCAGGTCTGTTGAATCTATGAACTGAGAAAGACATTAAAAGAAACAAAATTTTCTAGGAAGCATGTGAAACGAAACACAATCCATCTGTGTCAACCAAAAAAGTTATTCCTCTTCAGTCTCAGGATATGCTAAAATGTAGACAGACTTATTTTCATGCCTTCTTCTTCAACATGGATTTTTTATGGATGAGCTTCAGATTCTTCACTCTGTTATTTTGCCTATTTTAGCCATTATGCACCCACTTCATCTATACGGGCTGCCTCATCTAGTGTAGCTCCACTAGAAATAAATCATTTAGGTTAAAACCCTTTAAAACAGACGTGACTGAAAAAAATCACGCCATCAAAACCAGTTAGTAAATAACACGGTTGGATTTACAAGAAGATAAAGGCTGAAATGCTTTAAAAAGACCTATTCTAAATATATATATATATATATTTATATATATACAAATGAGCAGATCTAATTAACTCAGGTACTTCCTCTTTTCTTTAACTTCTGAATATTTCACTGGTCATGATCCTAATTACTATGTAGGACACTGCCAACTGCTGTTAATGATATCTATTCATATGCACCATGTATTACTTTTAAAATTCAAATATACAGCACCTCAGAACCAGAGCATGTTTTTGGAAGGCCATGGGGTTAATGGGATCTTTTAAGAAAAAATAAGTGATAGATACTGACTCAGCTTATATTTAGGACTTCCACTTTTACACAGCTTTAGAAACGTTTTCTCCAGAAAGCAAGCAGGGCAAATTACATAGCCTCTTGAGGACCACTACTGTATGTGCCTCTCCAGAGAAATCTACCAATGACAATTCTTAGTCATAACTTCAGAAGATAGAGGCATTCAATTAAATGCACTCTTACTTAGCACAACCCATACCTGATGTTAATTCTAAAATCCAGCTCTGGTTCTCTCCGCATGCGCGCCCCAGCAAAGGGCACCAGGCGATCTCCCTGCAAACGATGCCTGCCCGTTCCTCTGCAGAGAATGGCACACAGCAGGAACTGCTGTGCTCGATCTCCTCCAGCTCCCTTTTGTTGGGTTTGCTGCAGAAACCCCACCAACTCCTGACAACACACGGTTAAAAATATTCTTTGCACACTAGCAAACAATTCTGCAGCATCATACCAGACTACTTGCCCTTGATTAGAAACATTTGCTGGAACTGAGGTTATTTAGTTTGAGTTGCAACCAAGTACATTACCTTGTGTTACTCCCTGTGAATGATTCATGCATGCAGATTTTAATAAAAAATTCAATATCTTGTGTATGGTAAGAGAATATTTAATGTTTCTGAACAAATAAGGTTTTAGCCTGAATGCTAGGTCATGCTATGCATTTCATGCCTTGATTGCTGAAATATCAAATCCTCACTGAACCATCCAAAAAGCTCTTTTTTGAGAGGTATCAGTTTTTAACAGATTAATATACTTGTTATATGTAATGGTGGCTAAAACTCTAAAGTTCAGATAGCTCATTTATTGAAAAAATATATTTTGAAATAGTCTTTTTTAAAGTTAAGCAATATGTTTGGAAGTTAAAATCTAAATACATTAAAATAAGTTGTAATAATTAACAGATAGTTGAGATGAATCTCAATAATAAATTAAATCTTTATGTTTCTTCTTGCAGATGGATGTAGTACCAAAACCACCAAAGCTCTTATGCCAAATATTTATTATTTTATTTTTTTGCATCAGACTTTGCAGCAATTGTCAAAATCTAGTAAGTACTATTTACAGGAAATACTGATAGTTTTTAATATTTTTTTAATATATGTGGTTGTACCTGACCTCTTGCATTGCTCCCACCCTGAAGAGCATATGCCTATCAACAACATGTCCTCCAAGGCCAAGTACTCCTATGTTAGTGGTATTTTTATAATGCACAATTATGAAAACATCTCATTTGCAAAACATCTTCATCTAGCTCTTGCCTCTTGCTTTCTACTAATGAAATTAACCCTCCTATCAACTCATCATCACTGCAAAGGTGACATCAAGGACATTCAAGGACATCCCAGAAATGTAGAGAAGCACTACAGCAGCAGCATTCACACCATTATCACAAATCTTCCTAACACCAAACAATTATGCTGGCTACACATTCAGTTGGAGAACTAGAAATTTTCCTTCATTTCAGATAAATCTGTGTGCATTCAGAAACCAATGGGATCATATTTTTTGCCAGCAATGTGATCAATTTCCTAGACAGGAGACTTGTCCAGAACTCCCTTTTGTGAAGGAAGGGGAAGCAAGCAAAACCAGCCTCTATGGCTTCTAGCTGCTGACAGCTGGTTTGCATTTCAGGGGACAAAGAAATTCAATAATTTAAGTTCTCAAACTCCATACACTGGGCTTTGAAGACGACCATTGTCACTGGCCTGCCTATGGCATCCCTTCTACCACTAGGGCCTTCACCTACCTTCAGAAATACTTGCAAAAAAAAACAGATTATTAACACCTTTACTGCCAGAAAGACCTTCACTGTAGATGCAATTTGCATGAGTCAAAATGTCCTTGTGCTGCTCTTGCTTATGCCATTTGGCGTAGCAGTTTGTATATACAGCAAAAAAGTCCTGGGCCCCTGCTGGCTGCATCTCTAGTGGGGGGTCTCTGCCATCAGGGCTGCTACAGAGGTTAGTCCTAAATAGTTAGAACAAAGATATTTAATTAGCAAATTAGATATCTTATAATCTTATATCTAAGATATCTTGGATATCTAAATAGTTAGAACAAAGATATCTAATTAACAAAACAAAACAAACTTGAATGTGCATCTAACATTTCCTGTGTTTTCCTCCTATCTTGATGAAACAATACTCATTAATCCACAGCACTTCTAACTCACTAAAGAGAATTAGCAAGTTTTATTTTATTGGTACTACATGGGGAAAACAATTCAAACAATGGGAAAAGTTAACATTTAGCTATTATTTTAAAACTCTAAGTGTGGCAAAAAACCTATAATTTTACTAAAAGTATTGATATTTGTGATTTAATATGAAAAGAGATTTGTAAAAAGTTGTGGTTTTTTTACTACTTTTGGAGAGGAATTATTGTGTTCCAACAAAAATAAATGTAAATAAAAATAGACAATAATAAATATATATTTTTAAAAGCAAAATTATTTCTTCAAGACTTTCACTGCTTATGTTTTGTTTGGTCTCTGCAGACCAAAAAGTTCTTGGAAATCTTAAAGCTGATTTACTTGGAAATTAAGTATTTTTGAAAATCCTTGTCAACTACTTTCAGCCACTGAAGTCACTGGACAGGTGCAGCCTACACATAGCAATTTAACAAACATGTCAGAAAGAACTGCATTTAAGTCTTTTACTGGAATATGGGTTTTGATCATGTGTTTTACACTGAACATCAGATGGATTGAAAAAAGTCTTGAACTTTATTGCGTGGTATTACACATTTTTTATATCCTGTGAAAGATTATTTCTTGTTTAAGAAGAAGATATTTGTTAAAGACCATTTTCAATCACAAGGAATATATTAGGGATGTTTAAATGCTCCCAATTCTAACAACGTTTGCAGGAGAAGCATATCTTGCATCAATGAGCAAGGACTTGTTCAAAATGCAGAGCATCTGTGTAATATTTGCACCCCCGGAATTGCTGCATGAATTGTCCCTGGAGAAATGTATATATATCTTCAATTGCATTCCATTAAGCTATATTTTCAGATATGCCATCAGTCAGACTACTTTAGAGAGAAATACTAGGTTCTCAGAAACATTTTTTACACTACTGCTTGGACACTCACAAAAGCAATCACTTTCACTTGCCAACTCTCAGCCTATTATGTAATGCACCCAAGCTTTTACATTTATTCAGCATACACAAGCGTTGTTCAATTTGGCACATTTTTAGTTTTTAAATATGAATAAGAATGCTTCAAAGAATGAAACTGAGTTGGGAAATATTTCCATGAGAAGCTGAGTATGGATTAAAAGTATTTGGCTTCAAAAGTAAAATTAGATGATATTTAATTTAGTTTATTTATGAAGTTGTATTTGTTCCGTTCAAATATGTAATCTCCTCTGAGAGAGTTCAGCTTTGCAAAATGATAATCTCTTCCTATATTTCTATTAGTTGTGATTTATTCTGATTCATTCTTTTGTTGAAAAATGCTAATGAAAGCAGATGATGCCGACGAAGATCAACAAGCAGCAACAACCGATACAACCATCGGTCTGAATAAAGGGGAGAGACTGCGTGACACAGTCAAGCAAGAAAATCTGAGCCAAAGACTTCTAGGGAGTCGTTGGCTGTGGAGAAAACCAAGCTGAGGCACTCAGCTGCCAGGCTGAACTAGCATGACCTCAATTCTCAACAACTCCTCTCAAAAAGCCTCACAAAGCCACACAGCAAATGACATTTCTCCTATGGGTATATATTTAAGAGAGATGAAGAGCTAAAATCAACCTTGCTGGGCTTTGATGTTGAGGCTCAAGGGAGGCAAATCATTGCTGAAGACTTTGAGGACATACACAGATTGTATGGATATATGAAGGACAGACTGATAGCTGGAGTGCTCCAAATACCTTGTAGAAATGCGTATAAGAGATTTTAAAATCAGACATACAAGCTTTTCAGTTACTTTACTAGTCACTTATGTATTTACTGTATTCTGTGGATAAGATCTTCACAAATACTCTTATGCCTGTACAACTGGACAAGACAGATGTAGCACAAAAGCCTTCTTCCAAGGCAGGCATCACAGCATCTTGTCATAAATGGCTGGGTATCTTCCTAGAGTCAAGAATTCGGTTTGCAAGAAGACAGACAGAAGAGTTTGCCACAATTAACAGAGGCCCTCTGAAATACCATAATTACATCAATATTTTTTTCCATCCTCTAGGCAGCTCAGAACACCTCTGAATCATTGTCATTGGTCTACATATTTTTTTCTTATGAGACCCTTCCTCATGAGTAGGCCCATAATATCACCCTCTACCTTTCCAATGGAGCTGATCTATCTTTACTTTTAGTCATGAAATAACAGGTTCAGGGAGAGTCCGTCTTAAAAAAAAAAAAAAAAAGAAAGAGAGAGAGAGGGGGGGAGAGAGAGAGAGAGAGAGAGAGAGAGTAACATAAGCTCCTTCCTTCCTAAAATGAATTAAAAGTGGTTTCAAAGAGCGTTTGGGGGCATCACCATAGATGTTTTGTGCTATGTGACTTAATGAAGCGAGTGCTTTTTTTCCCATGGTCTCTCTGATCTTTCACAGGGATGAATTTCATAGGTCCCAATACATTTTTTTCCTAAAGCAATTACAAGTTTACCCCTTTTTGTCTTCTTATTACCGTAGTGGCACGTCACTGCTATAATAAAGGTAGACTATGAGAGAGAAAGTCAAATCCATATAAAATTTTGAATTGATCATGACGTCAAACTTGGAGGCTCTTTGTTCAGTGGAGGGCAAATGCCAAAAGCAGACCAACACGGTAATGTCTTGCTAGCCTCCTCAGTAACTCCTTAACAGAATATCTGGCAGCTGGTAGGAAAGTTTCTACAGAACTTGTTGTAAGGTCAAACAAGAATTAGTGAGGAAGGGAGTGGATCTGTGTGTGGGAGGGAGCACAAAATTGTTATTGTTTTCAAGTGAACCACTGAAAGAATTACTTTGAATGGAACTGAACTATACAGTAAACCAAACAACAAAAAGGACTTTATAGCAACTGCTCCCTATTCAGGGTGCTTTTGTGGATTTTATTTATATATATACGTGTATATACATTATGTTCTCTATATTTTTTTTTTCTTTTCTATTCTATTTTGAATGATTTATCCCTTTCCTAATCCAGCAATAGTCAGAACTCTTCTCAAGAAAGCCTCAAAATCAAAATGAAAACTGTCCTTATCAGCACAAAATCTCCTGAGGAGTTTCCAGTTTCCGTGTTACCCACCTCAGCACTGAGCGTACCGCTTCAATTCTCATGCCACTGTCGCAACCCCCAGATCATGCCTCTGCCTAAGGAGAGCAGGTTTTGGTGTTATATTTTACTTAGTGTAACAAATCTGGCACATAGGCTCTAGACAGAATCATAGACCTTAATCTTCTTTGATTCCTATTGATCACAGACAAGAGGATCTCAGGGATGAGCTATCAGCAGTATTGTCTCCCAAACGAAATAAAGTGCCTTGTTGTAAAGGATTATTAAGTATGCATATAGTTCTAGTTATGTTATTAGTTATTCTTTCACAGTGTTCTTACTCAAAATTATTTTTAATGCATATGTGCTTCTCTTAGGGTCTGGTAATTAAGGTTCCAAAAATACTATTTACCTTATTGACAATAAAACCTTTAGAAATGACATATGTCCTGTATCTGCAGCTTCCATCTGCTCCAGATAAGATAAAGGAGAACAATATTTCCTTAAAAGGAAACTGGACCTGATTAAGAAATGATATTGGAGTTTTCTCTTTCTCCAAAAAAAAAAAAAATAATAAAAAAATCCATCCCCCCAAATATTTTTCTAGTGTTAGTTTCAAAGATAACCTCTTAATCCAAAAAAGATATGTAAATGAGACTTGCATATGAAGACCTCATGCACTCAATTTCAATGCTTCAAAAGGTTCAAGAAAAAAACACTTCAGATGTCTTCCATTTTCTCTTTCATTTCTTTCCAGCCTCAGTTCTAGTATCAGAATTATGCTTTCAGATTAAAACTTCTAAGTATATTTCTAAACTAGAAAAAGGAGGACAAGGGCAGGGAAGAGGACACTTAATTTATTATCTTCTCACATTAGAATTACAGGGAACCTTAATGATATACCAAGATATAAATCCTGTAGTTTGTACTATATTAATCATCTGTCTACATGAGAAGTCAGATAAATATATAATCCTATTTCTGCATTGCAGATTTTATATGTCCCTTCCCTTCTGCAGGTTTTGGGTTTTTTAAACGTTGCTTCTGGGTTGGTGGGAAATCTGTAATAAGCTAGGGAACAGCATAGTAACTAGAGTTTGTTAAAATGAACAGTTACACTAAGCTTAATATGAAGATAACAAAAGAAATAGCATCTCAGCCCTTGCAGCAGTGAGTACCTTTTGTCACAGTGAGCACAATTTGCCTCTGTGGTCTCATCGTCCCTACCCCAAGGTCAGCTCTGCCACCAGCCACAGGCAGCTGCTGCTCCCCCAGGCCTTCCCCCCTAGCCTGGGGACCAGCCACGTCCCACCTGCATATTGAAAGACCTTCATTTGATACAGACTCCAGCAGTCTGTACCCACATCTCATTGCTGCATCTCATAGTCCTGGAAAAGCTGTGTTTCCTTCTTTTGTCTCCCCTTTTCAGCCCACACAAGTAGATAAATTTCATCCCTCTGCCTTCTTTGTCTATTTACAATATTTAAGAACTACACGGAACAAACAGAAACGCTCAATACTATTTCAGAAAAAATATATATATATATTTAAAAATCAACCTAACGAAAGACTCTATATACAGTGGTGCATACATGTAAATTGGGTGCCCTGTGGACTACCAGCTCCCCACATATGCTTTGCAATAAAATACCAGCTCCTAACCCTTATGCCCTGAAGGGAAAGTCTTGGCACAGTGCAAGGAACATCATGGTAGTCCTTTCCTCTTCCTCTTGGTGACTGCAAGACAAAGGCAGACCCCTCAGTGACAAGGTCTGGCCTGCCCCGTGCAAACCAATGCCATGAGGGGATGGGAGAGGCACCAAGCCCTGAGCAGGAGCCAAATACCCTGCAGAACAAAGAGTTTGCTGCCAAGCCTATATGGAAAGAGGGAGGAATACTGCATGGAAATCAGGCATATCATTGCTTCTGATGGGTTGCTTTCATGGCTTGTTCAGCCATCTTATTCAGTGATGCTGATTTAGCATTTCACCTTGTCCTGCAGCAGTCTGCATGACAATTTCCCACTAAAGCATTACAGAGGTAACTCTTACAGCGCAAATGCCCTTCGTGGGTAATGTGACAATCTACAGTGCATCTAAAAATGCACAGAATTCTTCTTCAAATTTCCCAGGTTAGCTCAAAGATTCATTATTAGGGATTCCTTTAAGTACGGTGCAGGGAGAAAGCAATCACATTTCTTTGTGAAAAGGAACACAAAAATGATTATTACATTGCAATTGCTTTTCACTGGTCCCTAAATATCAAACATCAGTCAATATATTTTTAGAACATCATGCAAAATCTTCATTATAATGCAAGCAGAGGAGAGGAATGCAGTAAGCATGCAGCATAAAATGAAATGGTCCTCCTCGGCCAGGACAAGCTTATTTCTAAACCAGCTTACAAAGGACGCAAATCAATGCTGCCTCCTGACATTCAGGATCACACATTCCCCAAGCAGGCTGGAACAGGCTATTGGGAACACTGCTGTCTTCTAATTACCTGTGTGACACAAAGGGTACTGTTCTGAAAGACAAGCCATAATGGTAGCAGCACATTTTTATGGTGCTTCATCAGCATCAGATTTTTTCAAGGTTAGTTATATGCTGAGGACAACCATCATAATATATTCATCGATCCCGCAAGATAAACAGCATATATTGCACGTGCCAAAATAGGCCATACTGCTCTGAAGTGTAACGCTTCTCAAGACCCACGAGTGCACAGAAACCTACAGCAACAAAGACTGGGGATGGTTATGTCTGCTTTCAGAAGGCAATGGCATGAGGAAGAAAAAAGACAATAGGAATGAAGATCCTCACCAGCCCTAGCCGAGAAGTGTACTACACTTGTAGTTGAAAAACAGATCAAACTGAATAACATGACGCAGCAGATAATTGGATGTACTGGGGAGGGAGGAATGGGGGTACTTATGTCCAAAACTGAACTTTAGACTTTCAAGCACAAGCGTGCTTCTTGCTGGCTGCAGCCAGTATGAGATGGTTGCAAATTTTAATAGTGCCTGAACCCCGTAAGAGTGGCAAATCCAATTAGTGAAGAGATGTGAGAGCACCACCAGTAGAGACAGACCACATGCACAGACTGGTGGGATTGTGAAAACCAGGGATCTCAAGTTGCAGAAGGAAGAGGAGGCTCAGCAGAAGGGTTCCCCAGAGAAGTGGTCTGCAAGAAGAGGGGCATCTGAGAAAAAAAATAAAAATAAAAGGAAGAGTACTGGAGACCAGAGAGATGCATGAAAACAAATGCCAGGGGATGCCCAGGTCAGCCTGCGTGAGAGATCAAGCAGGGTAACACTCTCCTCTCCTTGCACCTTGAATACGTGCCAATACCCAGACCCCAGTGGGCTGCCATTTCCCGGCTCACCCTTGGTAACTGGCTACCAGCACTCCTGGGTGCAGGACTACCCTTGTGCTTCTTCATCTGCTGGATCAGCTTCAATCAGCCTGCTGGCTTATGGAAAAAGTTTGAAGCATTTCTATTTTCACATTTACCATGAGACTTAAGACTGATTCTGTCTGACCTCATGTTCAGCAGCCAGGAGAAAATTCCTGTTCCATTATAAATCAGCAGTGCTGTAGTGGTACACAGAGGGACTGAGCTTCACCTAAAATACCCATTAAACCAACCAGTGGTCAGTTTCAGCTGTGATGGCTGACTTGTGTCCAGCAAGGTGGGTGTTTTGTTATCATCAGACTTTGGCTGGGGTATGCAGAGGGAGGTAACCCTGGTGGCATTTAAACACTAGCTCATCCCAAGGTGAAGTACAAAGTTTGCACTGAACTGGACTATGAAGCACAACTCAAATAACAGCATGGAAGATAACTGCTCATACCAAAGACAACTCTTATCTAAGGAAATCTCCTTAGAAGAGATGTATATATGAGGAAAGCCATTTGCTTCAAACAAGTAGCTATTTCCACAGGTCAGGAGCTGGGAAGGCCAGTGAGCTGGGAAGAGAACTACCGAAGCGCCTCTTTGCCCAGCGTGTAACAGTTAAGCACCTCCTCTTTTTGTGCAGTAGATTTCTCAGCATATTGGACTGAGACTCATTTTATTTTTAATTCAATTCATATGGTTTTATTTTTAACTCACTTTAATTAAAATGCACTGAATGAAATTATCAATTGAAATTATTTCATCAGCTGTAAGTGTTCATTCTTTAGTATATATATTTTTTTATTTTAGTACATTTTTTTGTCCTCAAAAAAAGTTGATATACATACCATAGTGCACCTAGGCTGTAGATGCAATGTATTGGACCTTAATATCACATCTTTCACACTCTTAATTGTAAATATATCCAGGGTATTTACCATATTTTGGATTTTTTTTTTTTGGAAAATGTTTCAGTTCTGGGCTAACTCCTAAAATTGCAGTTCCATTTTAATCAAGGAATGCTTGAGTGAAGGCATTTTGTCCTAAGCAAAATTTCTCTCCTTATGGTTTTACATTTGTTACTTCAGAATTTGCTTCTTAACACACCAGTGTGCATTAGCAATCAAAAAAGAATATGGAAATATATCACAAAAAGGGTTATCTAGTGAAAAAAGAAAACACCTAGGAGGTCTATCATCTACTGTCCAGTGACTACTTGCAATGCAATAGCCAGGCATCTTCATCAATACCTGAATGATACAATGTCCCCCACAAGTCTGCAGATGATACAAATGAGGGAGGAGTGGTTGGTGACACCAGCTGGATGTGGTGCCTGTCAGAGGGACCTTGATGGGCCGGAGCACTGAGCCAGCAGGAACCTCAGGAAGCCCAGCAGAGGGAAGTGCAGGATTCTGCTCTGGGGGAGGAAAAGCCCGCTGCAGGGCTGAGAGGCTCCAGGTGGACACAAAGTTGACTGGGAGCCGGAAACACGTCCCTGCAGCAAAGAAGGCCAACAGCCTCCTGGGCTGCATCAGCCAGCGCGCTGCCAGCGCGGTGAGATAGCTGATCCTTCCCCTCTGCTGGGCAGTGCTGAGACACATCTGGGTTGCTGTGCCCAGTGCTGGGCTCCTGGTACAGCAGAGACATGGACTTCCCGGGGTGAGTCCAGTGAAGGGCCACAGAGATGAGGAGGAGACTGGAGCATCTTCAGTCTTGGGCAGTGGGAGGCTGAGGGAGCTGGGGCTGGCCAGCCTGGAGGAGAGAAGGCTCAGGGGGAACCCGATCAATGTGTTTAATTCCCCATGGGAAGGAGTAAAAAAAATGCAGCCAGACTCTTCTCAGTGGTGCCCAGTGAATGGTTTTTGTTTTTGTTTTTGTTTTTTTAAAAAAGGCAAAGAGAGCTGAAACACAGGAAATTCCAACTGAATGTGAGAAAACCACGAGGGTGGTCAAACTGGAACAGGTTGTGGTGTCTCCATCCCTGGAGACATTTAAAACCAGACCAACCTATTCTTATTGAACCTGCTTTGGGCAGGGTGGTTGGACACAACCATCTCCAGAGGCCTCCCAGCCTCAGCAGCTCTGATTCCCTGACTCTGTAAAATCGGTTAACTCCTCCACCTCTTTCAGCTTCCATGTTTGTGGACGGAAGACAATAGGTAGAAATTGCACAAACTTCCAAATAAATCACAATTATTTCTGTTAGGCCTCCTCTAGGACTTCTCTGATAGCTTGGTGCACAACCCTCATATGCTTTAACCGTGCAATGTCTACTTTAAATCCATGAACCAATGCCAACAGGATGAACTTGTTCCCATACCAGGTGGTACAAGGGAAAAACTTTGTAACTTGCTCACCATTTCTCAACTATGCAAAGTCTGATATTCAAGTGGACATCCCACAGCACTTCAAATTTAATTGACTTACAGTATTAGAAAGGAGTATGTCCTGCACGTTGCAGTAATGCCAGCGTCCTAGAACTACTTTTGTGTTACTGGGCTATTTTAAAATATGCTTCATTCCTAAACTTTTTGTTATAAATTGATAATGTTTTTTCATCTGTGAATCTCTATTTTTAATACACAAAATAAGATTTTATATTAAGAAAAATAACATAGAAAACATGTTTTTTTTTTCTTCCTAGACACAAATAAAAACTGTAAAACCTCGATCACAAACCCCACAGCTCTTAAAATTGAACAATATGTTTGTGCTTTGTATGGAAGGACATCATACTTTAAAATAAAAATTACTATAAAATGCTACTGATCATCTTCATTGTCTTATACATGAAATTAAGGGTTAGAGGATTTTATCAAGTATATTTATACTTGCATATAAAAAAGTACAGCATACACAACATAAGCTATGTAGGAAGAAATACTGTTCCATTATGCAACCGTTCCACTAAGGATATGGTATCATTGAATGCAACGTAAATATAGGTGATATATAGGGATAAATTCTGTGCAGTCTTACAGCACCGAGCATCCCTGCTGTGCACAATAAAGCCCTAGCAAGTTGAATCCAAGCTGAGATTTCCCAATCGCAAGCACAACGCCTGGACTGCAGGTGCTGCAGAGGCAGCAGAACTATCCTGGTCACACAGATTTCTGTTGCTTGATTTGCAACTGAGCCATACTGCCAGGGAGCCTCCATTCAGAAGGGATTCATTGCTACCTTCCTGGCTCAGCAAGAAAAGAATCTTAATGAAAGCATGAGAGAGACTGTCTTAAGCTTTAGCAACACATTTTAGTATATGAATTAAGCAAAAAAAATACTCTCTAGAGCAGATGATTTAATCATAATCATCCTTAGCCTTTTTTAAAAAAAAAACCTGTTTCAATTGGCTTATTTAAATCGTCCATAAATATGTAATTTTAATCATGATTTTTCTATAGTTGATCAGATAATGTATAAGATAAGGTTAATGAATTTTTGTTCACTTTCAGCAATCAGCCAGAAAGGCATAGCAATACTTGCTAAATTCCAGTGAACTGTAATATCCTTCTTTGTCTCCCCTTGAAAATGTAATGAAAAATCTGGCAGAAGCTAAGCTTATTCTCTACAAGGTTCCACATTATGGTGAATCAAATAAGCTGCTTTATTCTCTTCAGAACATTATTTTAAGTCCAACCTGTGAAAGTATTTACATTTACGAAAAGGAGGTGTGTTCAGTTTACAGAACTATCAGCTGCTGTAGTCCTACTGCAGTATAGCGAGGTCTTAGTGAATGTTAGAGATAGGTGCAAGGTCATGACTTCTGTATTTATATCAAAATGTAAGAGGGAATTATTACGTACACAACTGACATTTGAAAATATGATCTGCAGGATTAAAAAAAAATAAAGGTGAAAATACTTGTACCATTCTTATATATTAGCAAAATGTATGTTCACATTTTCAGTATTCAGACCGGATTTTTTTATTATTATTATTTTTGAATCATTAGAGAAATGTTTGCATGCCAAATTCTAGAGCATTAGAAAAGATAAGCTGTACATTTTACTAAGGGGAGAGGAGGAAAGAGGAAAAATAATCCTTTAAAACTGTTTCCTAGATACATTATATGAAATTTAAAAGAAAAATGCACTCACAAAAATCACTTCATGGAAGTTCTTAAAAGAACTGTATGATACCTAGTTCAGCATTACCATGTCTCCTGTAACCTGTAATCCTACCAACAAGCATGAAACTCTCCTAAGCTGTGTCAATATACATGCATGAAGCCTTTTTATATATGCAGAAAGCATGAGAAATATCATTCAGCTTCCATTGGCAACAGAAAAATAAATAAATAAGTAAATAAGAGACCTTTTCTGTGATAATGCAAGCATATTTACCATTGATGTGCTGGGCCAAAAATCAATTCTCCACAGAAATGTAAAAAGAAAAATGAAAAGGATGAGAAAGGGGGGTTAAAAAAAAAAAAAAAAGTAAAAAAGAGATATTCATGCTGCATTACTATACACAACTTATCTACAAGCCCTAATTTACTGCCTGATTCACAAACTTATTCATTTTAGCAGCACTACAAGGAAAATATGAAACACGTCTTCACAGGTAGCAATTTTCATTAAAATGAGAGGAACATGAACAAAGTAAAAGCTGTATGTGATCAAAGACCTGCTGGATACCTGAGTCAAACAGTTATTTCAGAGCAAGGTACAAGAGCTAATCATGCATATGGATGACCTCTCACAAATTAAATGCTAATCAAGAATGCATCTTGACATAAAAAAATGTGGACTGTGAAGTAGATCTGTAATCTCCTTTTACTAAGCAAAGACTAACAAAAAGCCTTCATCATCAATTTCAATCTGCTTATATCTAATATTAACCACCAACCCCAGAAATAAAAGAACAGTTTTTCCATATTAAGCATGCCAGCTATCTTTCAAACATCCTCATTTGTATAACATCTCTGCAATCCTTTAACAGATTCCCTAACAGAACGTACTAAAGAGGTCAAATGACCAGAAGTCCTAGCAAGTATGCCGCACTTTGGATGTATGTGGATCGTGAAATGAACAGTTTTACCATGAAAGAATATGCATTGCATTCCCTTTTAGCAACTTCAATACTTACCTTCCAGAAGGTATGGAAAGCACGGGGCTAAGCATCTGCTCCTGGCTGCTCAAGTGCTCCAGGACTGCCTATGGCCATCATCTCATTAGTCCATGGAAACGACGTGCGATGCCCAAGCAGCTGCCCCAGCTTGTACTGGACAACTCCAAGTCAGTAAAGGGGAGGCTGGGGAAGAGCTCGACCACTGCCCGGGACCGCTGGGCAGATGAGCTGCCAGCGCCGCAAGCAGGGATCAAACGCACAGAAGCTCCCTTTACATAATAGGAAATGACTCCTGTAATCTTATGTTTTCTGTTAAAGCACTGTATGGTTCGTGAGCAGCCAAAAGCTTTTCCACGCAGCATGCAGGGATTTGGGGCTGGTTTTTTTTTTTTTTTTTTTTTTTTTTTCCAAGCATGTATATATCTGTAAGAATTATCGGTTATTGTGCCAACACACCACAGAAAGCCTTTCCCCACCTTGCCACAGGAAACACTATGCATGCTTAAAAGAAATTACATAAAATTCCCTGTTCCTGTTACAGCATTTTCTACTTCATTTCAATAGAAAGGTACTGCACTACTTTGTTGTTGTTGTTGTTTGTTAATCGGTGTGCCCTTTACTTTCAAGCATACACATCAAAAAACTATAAGCAGCTCTAAAAATAAACCCAGTTGAGGATTACATATCTTCCCAATAAGAAATGTCTTTACCTCTCATAAGATAACATTAAAGTTAAAAACAAAGTCAAACTGTACTGCTCACATTTTAGTCTTTTCTGGACTTCAGAAAGAAAAAAAAAAAAAAAAAAAAAAAAAAAAAGCACATCCAATTCTTACCAGCAATGATAAAAGCAAAACCTCATCCACGTGTTCTCTTCACCACTAAATAACAGATTTAATCAAAATCAAGACCATTTGTTTAAGAAAGACAATATCATACTGAATTTTTAGCCCACAAAAGCTTAGTGAATTATTTCTGATGCAAGAGTGCCTTTTAGCAATGCAGTTTCTGTTTGACCTTACAGAATAATCTACAGAAGTTGCAGCATTACCTTTCCAGAGATTCACAGGGCATGAACCAAAATCTAATGCATCACTCAGACCCAGTCTCCACACCATTTTCTCATCAGCTTGTGCCTTCATGAGAAGCAAATTGCCAAATAAACAAGCTCAGAACAGAAAGGGGAACGATTTTTTTTTTTCTTTTTTTATTCTCATGCTGTGGATGTCGCTACTTACTTGGCTAAGATATCATCACAAATCCAAAATGATTTCAATTACACAGCGGAGTAATCACCGTTCGGCATCTGTAAGGGATTGATAAGCGGAGCTACATTACCGGAGTCCCTCTGCAGACCGTACCACCCCGGCAGGCAGGTGGGGAGGCAGCCGAGCTTCCTGCCAGAGCATCTCGCTGCCAGAGCGCAGGAGGATGGTTGCTGCCTGCAGTTTCACATTGCTAAAGGAGAGAAGCAAACAGCAGGCAGGGGAAGGGAGGAAAAGGTTTCTCTGAAAGAAAAATGGACTGAACCACCATGTTGTTGTTTGTGATTTTAATACTTCCCTTGGGATAATGACAAAAACGGAAGATGGCAAGCTACCAGGAATATGCCACTTACTCAGAAACGGGAGAAACCTTCAAGGACAAGGACTGTCAAGTCCTATCACTCTCATTTGAGGAGGAAGGGAAGGTGGAGGGGAGGCTGTGTACGGAGGGGGCAAGGGGAGTGAGGGAAGCAGCAAATCCAGTGCCCCCCTGCAGCAGAGAGCAGGCTGCATCGGCTGCCTTGCCGAGCGTTGGAGTACCAAATGTTTCCCTAGCTTTGTTAACTAATTATAAATGAGGCAGCAAATGCAACAAACATGTCTCTCTCAGATTACTTCATAAGCACCTTTTTCATAGATACAGCTCTCTTCCTCTCTTGCTCTCTTTCTGCTTATATAAGAACCAAGGTTAATTATAATGAAAACGTCAAAAAATTATTTCCAGGCTGTGATGTTTTTGTTGCACTTGTGTTTCTGTCATGCCTTCCAGAAATCTAAAACCCACCCAGAAGAAGCATGCAAAAATGCCCTCATCTTTAATCTGATCTGGTCACATTAGCATACACTGTAAAACCATACACATGCCACAGTAGCTTTGCCCCCCCCCCCCTTTTTTTTTTTTGCTTTTTAAACATTAAAAACATAGCACTCTACTCCATGATAATGAGTCTTAGACTTTCTGAGAAACCAGGGCATTTTAGTTTATTCCAAGCTTCTTACTATCTGTTCTGTGTTATTTCTTCAGAAAAAAAAAAAAAAAAAAAAAAAAATCTACCTGATATTTTGAATTATTACATGAGTAGGATTCTGAAATGCCAAGGGCTGTTTATTTCAATGGAACACCCTTTCATAGCTGTGCAAAAATAAATAAATAAATAAATAGAATCCAAGCACCAAAAATAAAAGGGACATCAGTCTTTAAAAAAATTAATCTACGTAATAGGGGTTATTTTTTTTTTTAAGTCAATTTAAAGTAAATCATGGTCAGCACATGCACTGTGTTCCCAGATAGTGACTTCAAATCCTGTACCTCAAACCATTCCATCCTGATAGTGACTGAACACAGAAAAATATACTGCTTTTCTTCAACTATGTTTAAAGCAGCATATAGAAAAGTTGTAAGCTTTTCCACAGTATCCTAGGACAGCAGTGGTTCGTGACTTCACTCTGTCTTGGACAGAATGGGCAACTGCAAGTAAGCGTACCTCCCTGAGCACTAATAGGAGTAGCTGTGCTGATGCTCTGTGCTCTGTCATCCTGCCTTACTCGCTGCTCAGAATATCAATTCAGCCAGTTAAACCAAAAGTCTGTACTGCACTGCACCAAAATGGAAGCTATTAAAAAAAAAAAAAAAAAAAAAAAAAAAGCACCACAGCTAGGATCATTGATCAGGGAGTTTCATCTATGCTGATTTTTTTTTTAAATGAAGTAAAATTTAAATTCCAACTAGGATCAATACAGATTTTTCTCTCGTGAAACTGCCTTTATCATTAGAAAGCTCCAGGCAATTATATGCATGTCAGGGCACTAGATGCAGTGACTTTGTGTTATATTAAGCACAGAGATGTGTCCCCTTTTTCTTAGCAAGTCTTTGGTACAAACTGCAGCTTTAAGGAGCACGGAGTGCAGATTTAAAACTGAATTCAGGCACTGAAAAAAAAAATAACAGGACAAAAAAAGTGTTATACTTGAGATGTGTTGTGCTTAGGTCCAGACCCACAAATGTTGGTGACCTCTCCTACTCTGTCAAGAAAGCAGGAAGATATTAATGTAATCTGTAATTATTAAGCTACTAAATTGTTTTTCTGTACATGCTTTAAAGACGATTTGAAAAGGTCTAAAAGCTTGACTGACAGAGTAACCAAATAGATTAAATAAGATTTTTTTGAACTGTCCTTCCTGGATGAAGAGAGGAATAGCTTAAAGAAATTGAACATGGTAGAAAAACTTGTTCCATACATCTGGCTCTTGCCAGCCTGAGGACTGCAGCTCACAGTCACATGTGTCATAGTACAGAAACTTCAGCCTGAGTACAGAATCATCATGCCTAGATTGGACTTGGTCAGCACATACCCTAATCCTTGGTTGTGACTAATAGAGTAGAGGCAACAGAACAAGAATGCAAAGAAAATAACAAAAATATGTTCAAAAAGAAAGAAAAAGCTTAGTTTGAACATATCATTATGGACCCATCCCAACAGACCAAGTTTTCACATGAATAAACCCAGTGCATATTTAATGCTGGGCCTCAAAAGTATCACACCACGTAACAAGATTATCATGCTATTTAAACTTTTTGCTAGGCTCACCAGTTTGGAGCCCTTCTCCAGTGCTGTAGGCATTTTATTGCTAGTGTTGGTGCTACCTTCATCACAGCACTGCTACTCATCCCACTGCCACCTGTGTTACGGGAAGCCAGCCACCATGGCTGAGCACAACCTCAGAAGATGTGTTCAAGGCCGGGTTGGATGCGGCTTTGAGCAACCTGGTCTACTGGGAGGTGTCCCTGCCCATGGCATGGGGGTTGGAACTGGATGGTCTTTAAGGTCCCTTCCAACCCAACCCATTCTACGGTTTTGTGGTAAGATGCACTTTCGGGAGTAAGAATTGACCTCCTGTGTCATGGCACCATGCACAACACTGGGAGCTTGCCTCGTTTTTAAATAGAGAAGCTATGAATGCAAAGCCACGTTATACTTGTCCTTACCTACAGCTACTATGTGCACACCCTGCAGAGGGGCTACACATCCTTTCTTCTGCTGCAGACCACCACCACTAACGCAGTGTCAGGGCTCCGTATGTGCTCACTACCCTTCAAGTTACAGAACAAGGAACACCTGCTAGGCATCACTAGTACCTTACAACCAAAGCTGAAACCAGCAATTCCACCCCACAAAATAAGCTATTAAATAGCACCAATATTAAAAGGTTGTTTTTATCTATATTTTTTAACACACAACTGTGAAATAAAGTAACATTTTCCAATTTGCTTGGCTTTTATCATTTCCAACTCAAAATGGCTACAATGTTAGCAGGCACTTTTTCTCGATCTCATTATAAAATTTAATAGCAAAGCATTGCAAAACAACAAAACATCTGAACAGTGCCTCTCCTGAAATGAAGATTTGTCAGCATGTCCTCATGCTTATTAAAGCGTCCAGTGGCATATTATTTACCTCTGACAGAAGAACAATTTAACACCTTAACTTGGGGGCAAGTAGTGGAAATGGAGCAGCAAAAGAGCAGAAAATTTGAAAGAAAAATAGAAAGATGTTTCTCAGGACTAACCTTAAAAAACACCACCACAATGCTTAAGGGATGTGAAAGGAAGGAGACTTTAGCTGGCGAGCTTGAATATGACCTGAGAAATTACTTCTCCGGTAAAACCTTAACTGGCAATTCAGAAAATATCCAGAGACAAAGGAAAGATTCTACCTAACTCTTTAGAGAAAATGTCAGACCAGATGTGCTGGTGACAGACGTCATGAGCACCTTTCAAGGTCTTTATGAGATAATTAATGACAGGAAACACAGGAACATAATTTTAATTCCTCTTTCAGGATCTTGGGGACCAAGACCTCCTTTTCAGTGAGGCTGTCCAATCAAAGGAATAGCACTGGAAATCAGCAGCAGATTTCTAATATTTTTCTAATCACAACCCAGATACTTAAACTAGAACAGCAGACTGGCAGCCTTTCATATTTTTAAACCTCATTTGCTACATTTTAAAAACAGGAATTAAATCTGTTTTCAGACTCGGTATTTCTCCAGTTTTGTAACATTCTGCAGTAATATTTCTGCAAAGAAACAGCTTGCATTTCCAAACCGCGCAAACATGTTGTTATCCCAGGAAGCAACACGACCTAATAAAAGAAGTAGAGGAGAGGGACCTCAGAACACCCAAATTCAAGGACTTGCCCTGCAGTTTCTTGACTATGGGATGTTAGTAGGTCACTTAATCCCACT
Source organism: Oxyura jamaicensis (assembly GCF_011077185.1). Lineage (NCBI taxonomy): Eukaryota > Metazoa > Chordata > Aves > Anseriformes > Anatidae > Oxyura > Oxyura jamaicensis. Next base: position 5,543,465 of record NC_048904.1, read on the forward strand.
GTGCTTCAGTTTCTCTAACTATAAAATAAGTATATGCACTAGTCACAAATTACTGCAGTTATAGGTTGCTTGACTTGTTAACCCTTTCCTGTCTTTGAGAGAAGGGTATTTGACATACCTAAGTGTACTCTCTGAGGCAACGAAGGTTAGGAGATAAGCAGCACGTTTAAAACATTGCTTTTATTGTACAAATTAATTTTACGACTGATAAATTACTGTGTTCCATAGCAGCTCACTTTCCACATCAGAATCCCAGTTTTCTCATACCCGAAAGCAGACCTACCAGAATGCCACCACTGTGGTTACCTCCTCTTTCCTCCAACCTCCGCCATCTGATATCCATGAATACAAACATTTGTTCTTCCTTTCCCTATCATCCATGCCCGCAAAGAACAGACGTGCTATAAGGTTGGGCTGGCATCACCATCTCCTTCCCTGCAACAGTGTTAGTGCTCTGATAACTAAACCAGGGTCACCCGAGTGAGAACAGCCTTTTCAAAAAAGAATCAGGCCCTTTCAAAAAAGAATAAAATCTAAGGAAAGCAGAGTCTACTGGAAGCAGCAGTAATGAGTCTGAGCTTCCTAATAAAGTTCAAGTAAACCTGGCTCGCTGCCTGGCCACAGCAATGACAGAGTTCCCAACAGAGCAGCATCTTTAGTTTCTCCTCCAAAGAAGTGATGTGTATTTGCCAGAGTAAGCATCTGCAACTGCAACATCTGATACAGCTACACATAAATCCACAGCTGAAATCAGCTCCTTCATGATCTGAACAGTCTAAGATGTCCCCCAAAATATGAAAATAGTATTACACAAGCATTGCACCTCTTCCTTAGTTTAAGACAGAATTTACTTATCACATGCAGATGAGAAAAACTATTTTTTAAACTCTCAGAACAAATTACAACCAACAAAGCAGCCTAACAGTAGCTCTAAAAAATAACCCAAGAGTGACACAGGTTTTAGGAACTGAAGAATGACATATTCAATATGCTTAGGAATCACCCCTTCAGTTTAGTCTGTATTTCAACCCTGAAAGTGTGCTGGTGGGCATACTTTGAAACAGGTGTTGTGCTGAATGTCTTCTGTTTTTTTGTTTGTGGGTTTTTTTTGGTTGGTTGGTTTTGTTTTGTTTTCTCAGTGAAGATTACAGGCCCTCATGGGCACTGGTAGGATACTGACAGTTTAATTTCAAATAATAGGATCCTACAATTTAAAAAAAGTACATTACTTTGTATGAGCCTACAGATTTCAAGCAGTCTACCCTTCAGAGACGTTCAGAAATAGGGTTGAATTTTTGTACGTACAGATAGCTTACATGGATCCACATCTCTGTTTCACCAAATCTCGTCTTCCAGAGAGCACAGATAAGTTTAGAACAAGAATGTTGGTTCAGTACCTTCTCCTGATATCACTGATACAAAATACTACAATTTTCTAGAGGTTGTTATTCCTTCTTACTGGCTAATGCTTTGTACAGGAAACCATTCATCTTCAATTGGAAAAGCATATTCAAAGTCAGAATGCATTTGAAAGAGCATCCTTTACGGTGAAACTGCCTATGCCTATGACATGGATATCAATCTCAAGTTAAGTACCACCTTTATATAGCTAGGTCTCACTATAACCTTGGATTGCTCCTTAAAAAAGGAAACTGACATATTTAAATTAATTGTTACACAGTCATCTTTCAGACAGCTTGGACACTAATAAATAATTGCAGAGAATTAAAGCATAAATTTGACCTGTTAATAATATTACTTAAAAATGCATCCTTCTCAAGACATTCTCTAAGCCTTCATTCTTCAATATATGCCCTTTTCATACATACCTTGATATCCTTACTGTAAATCTCAGACTGACACAATAAGTACCGTCGTAGTGTTTTCCAAAACTGTATCAACAACTGAAGCCTGTACTAGCATTATTTAACATAGTACTCTAGTAAAAGCAAATGATTAACATAAATTGAAATAACAGTGGGACAAGGTTCAATCATTCTCGACAATTAAAAAGAGATAAAATTTTAGCAAACTATTAAATAAGGGCTTTCAATAGCTCAGCAAATAATAGAACTAGTATACATTTTTTCTAGAAATAAATCACCTTGAAGGAATGATTTCTGTTGCGTTTGTTGTGGCATTGTTTTGTTTCATTTTCCCCAATATAACAAGATAAAAGTCTATGTATAGCTTCTTGGGTAAGGCAACCTGACCTGTTAAGCTTTGTTAAGCCGCACGTATCTGCCCTGTTCCACGAGTGCCAGTAATCATCCTGCGTGGCGACGTGCGCACCCACGCGGCGCAGCCTCCAGGACGAGCATGAGCCCCGTGCCGGGAACCACGCAGCCACCCAGCCTGCTGACATGGTTGGCCCCACATCCTCTGCACCGTCAGCCTCTCCTTTCCATGGCCACGGAGGCCAATTAAAAGATACGTGGCTCTTGATGTTCCTCGGCGTGGGAAGAGAGAACTGGAGTCTGCCTGCCACATAAATCACTCCCAGCCTCTGATGTCCATCCCCATACCACAGCCTTCTGCCTTGGGCACACCGCCCAGTTTGTTGCAGCCAGCATCTGCGGGGCTCCCTGGCCAGCAAGGGTAGCCCCCACCGGGGCTGCCAGCCCCCACCTTGCTTTCTGTGCTCACTCCCAGACTGGCTTCTGTGGCTTGAAGGGCTTTGCTGCTACGGGCTGGAACTTGCCAGAACATTTACAACTGGTCCCATCCCATGGGGTTTTACAGAAGGGCTACAATGCAGCCAAAGCAGGAAAAGGGTATTAACACCAACACATCGGTCACTGCTGCCACTAGAGCACCTGGGAATCTCTCTCACGAAACCCATGACAGGAGTTCAGACTACTAGAGAGTCATGCCCCAGACTGAAATTGTCTTGACAGCTGTTTGTAATTTTGTATATTAATACACTACCATGATACGTATAGTGTATATTAATACACTACCATGAGGTTTTATTCACAGTTATATAGAGATTTGAAATAAGTGTTCAAATTCTTTAGCAAAGGGATTTATTTTCTTAGGAAAAGGAAGATTAAAGAATTATTGGAATACATATAGAAATAAATACTTATTCATAAACATAATTTATATAAAATATTTGTTCATATTAAATGCATATTTACCAAATATCACATCAAATCTTATTGTATATGAAATAAAAATACCAAATAAAAACCATTAGCTGTTTCTTAATCCCAGATGCAAGACCATGAAATAATAGCTGTCATAATTTTGCCAGAATTTCAGCACTTTCTGACATAGAGCATGCGCAGCAACAATGCCTAGGGCCTTGCCAAGGCATAAATGTTATTCTAGAATGCAGTGGACTATCTAGTGCAGGCAAACTGTACATGTGAAGAAAAATGTTATTGTAGGAAAAAAAATACACAATACCTAGTCTAGAATAACCCCACATCCAAACATGATTCACGCATTTAAGAATTTAAGAAGAGATTGGACTGTGGTCTGAACTTTTGGGTAGACCTGTGCGGTGTCAAGAGTTGGACTTGATGATCCTTAAGGGTCCCTTCCAACTCAGGATATTCTATGATTCTATGATTTCTTCTTCCTTTTTCTTCAATTTCTTTACAAAGACGGAGAATAAATGTGTCCTCACACTAATCTACTCCCAAGTATCTGCATGTATAGACAAGCCACATGCATGGCTTCTTGTTTTTGCTGACCTGACAAATGCTTACATTGTACAAATGTCATCTTCAACATTTTCTAAAAGACCTTATTCACAAGGTAGCAACAGGAAGCAGAACTGAACAGGGACTTCAGCGAGAAGCTAAATGGCATCTGGCAAACCGGCAATGTGACTACACACAGAAATATTTTCTAGTATTTCCTTAAGTGAAATAATCCTTCAAACTATGCACTATTATAATAATCTGTCACCAGAAACATTCATGTGCTGCAGATAACTACATTCCTAGTTAACCGAAAAGTTCTGAAAGATAAAACAATATATATATCCTTCTGCTTGGTCATACATGGGTCAAGAAAGGATTTATGGGCAAACAGAACAAGCTAGGATCTCCTCTGCTGCCCAGAGATGCTCTAAAGCAGCCAGGCATTACAACCCTGAACCAAAAGAGCAAGAAAGGATGAACCAAGAAGCACATTTATTTACTTACAAGCTTTACTTATAAGATAAGCTATCAATGTTTAGCCAACTAGTGAGCACAGGCTACAAGGTTTGAATGTTTTTTGGACTAGATTTTAACCACCTTTTCTCAGATGCATATTTATTGCTCTGCCCTTCACTCAATGAATAAATAAATAAATAAACATTTACCAACTAGGAATATGCTTGTAGTGGAGGAAGAAAAAAGTCATTCTGAGCGCAAAGAACAGGTAATGTTATTTTGCACAGGAAAAAAGAGGTTAATGTTATATTTCACTGTGGGTCATTTGACAGCTTATGTCACAGCCTCAGAGAGGACTACAGAGACCACACGTGATCTAGGAGAGCACGTGAATTCAGTAACCCTGAACTCAAGGCCTTGGCCACCAGGATGACTGACACATCACTGTAACTCTTTTCCAGAGCTAATACACAGACACAATTTCTTAGTAAGGTTTTTGCTGCAAATAAATCTGTTGGGTGTCTTAGCATCTAGCAATAAAACTGCAGACCATAGTGATGAAATCCCTGCAGCTTCTGCCTATTCGAGGCTTGCATAAGCTACCGTTATTCTTGTTCTCTGGCATATGGCCTTGCCCAGTGGATATGTGACGATCGTGCTAACATCTGAATCTCTATAAACGTACAAAGAATGGATGGATAACAAAAAACAAATGATTAGTAAATAAATAATAATGTCTGGAAGGTTAAGAGAAGAAACAGACAAAGTGCATTTAAGTCATGTCTCTGGAAAAGGGAACAAGAGGGAAAAAATCTCAAGCACTTGTAAACCAGTCAAAGCAAGCAAAAGCCTCATTCTTTCCCCCTTCTTAAACCTTCAGAAGGTGTTTTATGCATGGACTGTTAAGGGTCTGATAAATTTAAGACCATTAAGCATTCATCTGCCATTTCAGCTTAGTAATTTTGAAAGTGTCCTGTGCTGTCAGATAAGCAGCTGCTACTCAAATTCTACTTTAAATAGCATTGCTTCTTAGAAATTTATATATTTGGAAGGACTCCTTAATAATCTCTTTAGACAAATAGTCATTTTTTTAATACAGCATTGTCTTGCAAAGATAAACTGCATTGCATTTTGTACTTTTTGTTGACTTGTTGTCTAAGGCAGACATTCCAGTCTCTAAAAAGAAACAGCTTATAGAGTTATATTCAAAAGATCAAGAAAAAAGATAATAAGTAATGCATATACTTATATAAATTTTCAAACACTGAAACTACGTGTAAGGTTAGGATTAATACCTGTATTTCTTGAATGTAGATCTGTGGCCAAAGTGATGTCAAAGATGTTAGCTGACCTTGAGGATAAAGAAAATTTTGCAGTCCTCCATCATGTACTTAACTTAGTTCACTAAAGACATCTAAATGTTCTGTGCTTACATACCATAAAACAGTTAAACACAGATATTCCATATTAATTATATTTAATACTCCTAACTTCGATTTGTGGAGAGGAAAATTAGGTTTCCAGAGAGCTGCTGTAGCTTCCAAACATCATCATATTCACAAGCAACAGAAATGCTTACAGCATTATATTTAGATAAAGTAGTGATGAGAACTTTCAGCATTTGTAAAATGAAATCCCATGGAGGTTGTTTTTGTTTGTTTGTTTGTTTGTTTTCCTCTTGGCATTTCATTAATCCTATCTCAGGAACGACAACAAGGGATGATCATAGCACAGATAAGAAAAAATAATAAAAAATATAATAAAATACAGCTCAGGATTCTATGTTCCCCATATCTGAAATGCTGGAAATTGTGTGAATATAACTTTGGTGAATGGGGAGAGAAGACTCAACTACATGCCTCCCAAAACCCCCAAGATGGCATGTAGTAGCCATGGCTTTCAAATAATTAATTCTCTAAAGAAACATCTAAATGCTAAGCTCAAATATCCTCTAAAAAGGCAACAATTTCTCAAACACATTTTACGTAAGCTGAATGTTAGCCTTTGATTTTTTCTTGTTTTATGAAAATACTGGGGTCCCCCTTAATTAATGATCACACACAACACTTCGTGTACTCAATGCTGGCAGCAGTCCGGGCTGCCACCTGAAGTGTTTGCTTTCATTTGCTAGGGCATTTAGTTGTCGTGTTTTAGCTGACTACACTGAACCAGCCTTCAAGAGCTCTAAATTGTTTTAGAGCTGCCCAAGAGGTCGCTCTCCAGCAACCCGATCCGTCTTCCATTCAGTGTACTCAGCAAAGCAAGTAACAACACCTTCAGTTCCCAAAAGCAATTTAATTTGCTATAAAGAAGAAAACAGACTGTACGCTTAACTGGAGGAAAAAAAAAAAAAAAAGAAAAAAAAAAAAAGAAAAAAAAATCATAGCAGCTTTACATGATACTCTACAGGAGCACGGTTCAATCTGGTTACCTGTTATTCAGGCTGATAACATACAGCATTTTAAATCCTAAATTTACAAAGTCTGAAGTGTCCTAAGGAATTTTTCGGAAAAGTAAATGTTATCCCTTGGTTGTCAGCAACATCACTTCATAGCTAGGTGTCCTATGCATGTGAAAGCCAGAAATATCCTTCCCATATCAGATTTGCAGCCACTCTCAACAATGATATCTGAAGTCCTTCCACTGATGCTACTAGAAAGCAAAGTACTCCATATAATCCAGTATAGTTTCCATGAAAATGTACAGATATGAAAATGTTATTAAGAGCAACCATTTACTGTGTCTATCCTCTAAAATAGTTGGGAAAACATATCTGTGACAGCTTTCCCTGCTCTTCTTCCTCCCAGAGAGATTACAAAACAAAAAAATCTGACACATGAAAAAAGAATTTACTTTCTCCCAGTCTAAACTAGAAAAAAAAATAGAATTACGCACAAGTAAACTGAAATTCTACAATCAAGATAGATTAGTAAGTCTATTATTAAAAAGCAGAATAAGTTGATTTCATTTAGAATACAATATTTCAAAGAGTTTGAAGTTAGACATTTGCAAGCTAATGGAAGAAACCCAGTGCACTGGCAGGAAGAATATTGGCTTGCAGTTCTAGTTAGTGTACAGAACTGACTGATAAAACTAGAGACCACTGTTAAACCATTGGGCAAAGGAACTTTTCCATTTTACAATGTATTCCAAATAGTTAAAATGTATTACATTGCTAAAAAAATAAATAAAAAATATATATATATAAATAAAAAATAAGCTACAGAGCTGCTGTAAACAGTCTTTTCTGTTCCGTCATTAACGTCCACATTTATCTTTTATTCCTAGATAGCTAGGTACAAAGGCACAAAAATGATTGTAACTGACTTTTCCTACTGTTTATACACAAAGTACTGATGATTCTGCTCTGCCTGGAGGGAATGGACAGTCTCCAAGTTTAAGCTGTTGGCCTCTTACAGGAAAAGATGCATAAAAAGATAAAACGACAGTTTATGGAGAACAGTGTTCAAAACTACCTGAAATCTTTCAATATGGTATTTAAGGAATCTAGGGGAAAAACATGAATCATACAAATTAGAGACATAACAGCAATAAAATAATGATCTACACCACAATATTCACTTTATACAGTTTTTGGGTGCTATGCTTTCAGGAAGGTAAAAATAATAATTACCACAAACAAAAGGGCAGACGTCCTGAAATCACAGCCTATAAAGAGCAAAATTACCTCACTTGTAACAAAATCTGGTTTCTTTTCTCCTGTTTAATAAGAAAGCATAAGCATCTGATTTACTCAGGCAACATGAATACTGAAAGTGATTGCAACGGAGTTACATTAGTAAAATGTGCTACGTGCGTTTGCAATATCAGCATGAGAAAGTAAGCTAGTGATTTCAATCTTAATGAAAGAATTGCGTAACTAGAACAAGGAAACAAAGGTCTGGCACTGAAGTTTGTCTATCCCCAGGAGCACCAATCCAAGGAATAATACTAAAGCAGAACGAGTGGCTTGCGCAATAAGCGTCCTCTTGGCACTCATCAAGAAGAATGCAAAAATTTGCCAATGGACATACAAAACACTGTCAAGTTGAATTACAATATACTTACAAATATTTAGTGATAACTTTCATAATTGTTCAGATTTATTTTTTAAAGACTTGAGACCTCAAGATGGTAAGAAGATAAAGCATCAACCTTTATGACTAATCTCACTCTGGATTCTCAAACCAATCACCAACCTTTTGTAAATATGATCCTGAATGAAATCAGGAATCCCTTGAGGTTCATACAGAGCCAGCAGTTTGATGTTCAGCACTTCTCTGGAGACAAGAAAACAGTAAGACTCAGATCCCTTGCTCCCTTCCCCTCTCACTCTACACTTCACCTGTAAATAACCATTTCTACATTTATACGCTCTAATATGATCCCTATGGAGATCTCTCCCAGATCTCCTACACACACCTTACATAAAATGTTGCCTCTCTCTTCATCACCACACAATCATCTCAAGCTCAACAAGACTACAGAGATGTATATTTAGCTGTAAAAGAATGAAAGTTAGCACAGCTTATGTTCAGTTATATCATCCTGAAAAATACTTGAGTGAAGTACTGAGCAATTAGTTTGTGCTGAACTTCGTGCTGTCTCAATTACATTGTTCAAGCCAGATACTTAAAACTAGGTTTGACAGTTCTAAAAGCAACATAGATGTGTCTCTTAAGAAAAGATCTTAATCCATCTAATGTCCCCTCTGTTTGCACCTTCAGTCCCAGCTGCCTACCAGCAAGGTCTATGACCAGGAAACTTCCGATTTTGAGCTCAGTCCTGCTCCTCATATTGAAACTACCTCCAAGACACTGGTCTAAATACTACCTCAAGCAAAGCGCTTCCTCTTCTTCCAGCTAGAGCATTAACTTAGGCTCTCTTGAGCTCCATAGCTCACACGTGCACATCAACTCTAAATTCTGCAACGCACCTAAAGAAGCAGGGGCTCGTACTTCTCATTTGGGGTGGGGGTAGAGGCTCCTTAATAGCTTCTCCAGAAAAGCTTCCCAACTTGGGTATCACAGACACTGCAGTAAACTTAGCCAAAACCACAAAACATGCAGATAAATATCCCAGATTCATAATCCACTAAATAAAAGAAGTCACAATATTTCCTACAGTTAGTATTTCTTTACAGTGCCTATGATGAAAGAAGAGATTTCTAGATAGAAGAGTGACCACACTGTAACAGCATTAGCTCAGGGCTAGGAGGATCTAGATTTAATTTCAACATTCATCACAAACTCTCCCTGTAACCTTGACCAAGTGACTTAGTTTCACCATGTCTGTTTCCTCTCTCTAAATATGACAGATTATGTACAGTGCAGACAAACAGAAGGTTGTTAAATACTCAGTCTTTCAATAATTAAGGTCTGTCATAGACAGATGCAATCTACAGCAGAAATATAAATATTAAGCAACCAAACCACTAAATAATTTTATTATACTCTATTGCATTGCAACAAAAGTTCAGAGGTGCAAACTCTACTTCCATGCTTTCCCAAACATAACTTCTTACAGGTTAGGAGGACTACAGACCTTTCTCAGGGGATGTTTAAAATCACATCAAACTACTTTCTCTTATTTTCATAGAAGAGAAAAGCCTCAAAACTGTTCAGAGGACATTACCCCATTTTTTAACCCCCCACACACTCTGGTCATTCCTCAGGACATAAGCTTATCAGGCATGAAAGTCAATCCAAGACTGAGGTCTGACACAACTGCAGCCCCAGCTAGACCAGCTCTTCTGTCCGACCTCGTGAAACAACACCTTTTCTTACTGCCCCATATTCCTTGCTCCTTGAACCAAAGTGACCCCTATTAATCTAATTCCATTCCCTAATCTCTTCAGATATAGAACTGAACAGTAACTCATTACTCAGATTTCAAGCAGCATCGCTGCAAAAAGAAAACCTCTCCAGAATGCACATGGATTAAGTGAAAATTGTCACACCTAGAGCATCTCCTCAAAACCCTGCACAGGCAAGAACAGTCTGGAACTCTGTAAAAGCCTCAGGGGTGTTTGTCTGTTTTGTTTTTGTTTTGTTTTGTTTTCTTCTAGCACCACTGTTTTTAATTTCTGTCTTCAGCTATGTGCTCCTGCTTGCAAACATTGATCTGAGCCATTTATTTTACTTATATACCCCTTATTTAAACATGAAAACCATCGCTAACAACCCTACTTCCAGTAAGCTCATACAGTGGTAGTAAGAGCTCACCCTCTGCACCTCCAGAAGAGGTTCTCATCTTGCTCCACAAGACTCCCAACACAACGCTGTGTTGCTGCCCACAGCCAACAAGGCAGGGAGGGCTTTGCACCAGTAGGGTCCTATGCAGGACAGTAGCGGGGAACAGCGATCAGGTTGCAGAGACAGCAGCTCTGTTGAAGCAGCAAATGAGGCCAACCCACCCGGCAGAGGAACAGCCTGCACGAAGGCATTGACTTTGTGCAGACAGAACTGGGAGCTGCCATTTCTGCACACTGCTTTGAAGTGTACCACTAGTGACGTTAGTATCACAGTTTAGAAACCTCTGCTCCATAAACATAAAACTCCTCCAGAAAAGATGAGTAACAGACCTATTAAACATTTTGAACTGCAAATTACATAGAATACACTGAACTGCCAGTGCCCAGACTGCTGCTGTCATTGCATTTTTCTGCAGAACTGAGAACTTGCAGCCTAAGGTACGTGGCCTTTTATTTGTTAAGATGACTACCCAGATAGGAAACCTTTTGCTCCTGGCTGCAGGAGCCTGCTTAAAGGCAGTGAAAGATAGAAGCAAGGAATTTTAATCTCAGTCACTTGTTTCAAAGGAATGCTAAATAGGAAGCAGAAGAAAATGTAAAAGCTTTGAGAAATCTTTCAGCACAGATTTCAGCAGAAATATCCAGTTTGTGTGCTTAGCAAGCACAACTGGAAATCCTCAAAAATTAGAGATGGGATGTGGGGGGAATGCTGTCCACAACGACCCCAGTCTTTCCAGTGTGGCAACATTACCTATTTCCTAGCAGCTTGTTCTGTTTTCTCTCTTTCACCTTTGTAAACAACATTTAGATCACAGCAGGTGGATAGGATACTCTCTCTTCTACAAAAAAAACAGGCATTACTAGATACAAGAGTGGGTTGCTTGGGATGTTTTTATTAACTTTTTCCTTTCTGATACCATTTCTCCATCTCGTACTGGGTTTCCTCACTGGGTGCACAGGTAGCATCCAAGTGAATGTGACATTAACCCTGAAAAACTTCTGTTCCCCCTTTTCCTTTCAGTTAACCTCTGCACTGTTGTTTCTTTTAGTCAGTCCTGCCTGGTAAGATGACAAATGCATGCCTGTATAACAGAGGTATGAGTGGTTGTTGCCAGGTGACCAGCAAATAACTGATAAGAGCCCAATCAGCCAAATCTTCTCACAGGTATAGGAATATTACGGAAGTAACAAAGAAAAAAAGAAGAAAAAAATGTGTTCTGGTTCAAGGTCCTCTTTTTATTTGGATTTAATTCCATTGTTACTTTGATTGCAGTTTTCCTTCCTTTCCCTACTACACAGAGAGTGATTACCCGTGTTTTCTTCTCCAGTGGCTGGTTTTCAACCCCTGTTTCCTTACTTAGCCACTCTGCAGCGTGCAGCGAAGGCTTGACAGGCTCACAGCCCTGTTCTGCTCGGAGCTACCATGCTAAACCTGCTGACGTCAGGTGAAATTAGGTCAGCACGAAAGTGCTAGTGAAGGGGAATAAAATCCTGGATCTTATTTCTCTCCTTGAAACAGCAACCACACACACATCAGGGGCATTATTTTCCATTTTCCATCCTGTATGGTTGCGATAATTTGGATTCTCTTCTACTTAGCTGAGCAAGAGTGGAGGAGGAGAAGGAGGAGGTGGAGGAGGAAAAGGTACTAATCTCTTTAGAAAGCAGCACTTGACACCAAGTGTGTAGGTGATAATGACTACTTCTAGGGAACTGACATAATACCAAGCATTTACAGTATAGTGAAACTTTGCTCTAAGAGGAGCGAAGGTCCACTGAAGCGATTAATGGATTTTTATTCCATCACACCAAAAGAGAGCTACAATATAATTAACTCTAAAATGACTCTACAGTTGTTTATACATCCACAGTGAGAAATGGCAGCAGTACATCATCCCAGTTGCTTGTCCAGAAAGCACAAAGAAGGTGCAGTTCACCTTTCTTCTGTTGTCCAGGACTGAAAATTTCAGCTATTATACTGAAAATAGAATGAGTGAATGCACGTTCTTCCATGCAGAAAGAAAAATAAATAAATGAATAAACACTAAATTACTTGTGGCAAGTAGCAAAGATGTAAGAAGCAAATTTTAAATGAACCACAATAATATGAACGTTCCCCAGCTCCCCACACCTCTTCTACATAATTAAGCTAAAACTGCCCTAACAGAGGGAAAGCAAGCTGCAATAGCTTTATTTACATATAAACAGTTATGTAACTGTAAACATAAGTCATGCATGTGAGGTAATGGAGAAACCATCAACATAGTTATTGACTACACTTTAGATCTCCATTTCAAATGTCAATTACAGTCTCTCCCACCTTCTTACATATTCTTCTCTATGAGGACTACCTTGTGCCATCCCTACTTCAAATACACTAAAAAGTGTCCCAGTCCTTTTTTTTTTGTTGCTGTTTTACAGCCCGAGCCAAGGCATATTTGTACAACATGTGTCTAAGCTATAGTACAAAACTAAAAATTAACTAGGAACACACAACTTTGTACAGCCTACCATAAAATGCCACTCATGGTGCAGCAATACTAATTGAACCATGTCCTCTTTTGAAACCTACAAATGTTTGCTGGAGAATTGTACATTTCACCACAGCCAATCTCAGCCTAAGGTTTGCCAGGTAAAAATACTAATGCAAGGCTCTTTGCTAAAGCCTGACTTGTTTTGAGGTAGAATTTTCCTCTAATCCTGCTTATTTTACTGTTCAAATATTGTTTTTGCCCAAGATATTGGCCTCCATTCTTTACTCCCAACTTGGATGTCTAAGTTTTTATTGTACTATTGTGTTATTTGGCACATGAAGAATGAGGTTAAGTGGTAAATGATTACCTTATCTTTGCAAGATGAATTAGGCCTAGGCACAAAGGTGCCAAAAGTAATTATCGTATTAGATGTGGCAACATAAGAATCACAAAGTTAACCTCTGCACAGCTATTGCACATTGAGCTGTGCATTTGCTCATGTTCATCGAGTTTCTGCGCACTCAGATTTCTCATTCATACACGACAAATAAACGTCATCATCCACATTAATGTCTTTGTGAAGGCCACATAGCTCACTTACCCATGAGAAGTCTCGTGTTGCAAAATCTGTGGGGGTTCTGTTTAAACTGATTTTTCTCCTTACATACAAGTTCTACAGGTTCCTTATGATGCTGTTTTACAACACTGATCATGAAGTTCTGATGTTAAGCAGCATTTTACTTGGCAAACTTACAGGAGAGCAGAGCACGTCCAAAGCAGATCTAAGAGCTGACTGCTGCCAGAGTGAGCTGTGCCACATCTTCCTTCTCAGACACAGGCTCTCCCTGTTTCCCGTGCGGGGCCACTGGGGCTTGTTGTGACCTCAGGAAGACATGTTTCAGAGAGCAATATATATGAAAAATTCATTTCAGTCCTCCCTACACTCCATTAAAAAATGTTTCTGCTCTCTTTTTCTTCTCTAGTGAGCTCACGGCCATGTTAAATGCAAGAAGGAAAACATCAGGGAGGAGGAAATGGGGTACTCTTTCTACTTTTGTCACCAAATGTCCCTTCAAAGATCTTAATTTCAACTCCAGGACATTATCACAGCCCAACTGAAAGCAGTCAGCTACAGGGAATAAGAAATCCTGATTGGAAGCTAACTGACGTGGTATCTCGGATGCAAATTTAAGATCATAAAGACAGAAGTATTGCTTTTGCTTTCCTGTGATACTGACTTATTAAAACAAGCAAAAAGTCACATACCCCTGTTACTTTTGTACATTTTGAATGTTGTACTGTTCTGTTTGTTTTTTTTCTGTTGTTTTTTTTTTTTTTACTGAAGTTACATTTGTAGCATAAAACTGTCTGCTTAACAGAAATAGAGAGCTATATGGTAACAACAGGAATTATGAAGGTCTGAAAAATTTCTGTTTAGCTCAAAAAGAAGTTGAAAGTGCATTAAGCACAGGACATCCATAAGGTGTTAAACTGCATGGTTATGTAATTACATGTAATCTTAAGGCATGCTTGCTGTCTCTGGAAAGAAGGGAGCCAATCCACCATAGCAGTAGATCTTTTAACAGAATAACCAGTAATCCTATTTTCTAAAGGTTGGATAGGCAGCTGTAGAGGATTGGAACTGCAGCAGCCCTCTTATCTCATCACTTTCCTTCCAACCTCAGAGCCAACTCCATGTGGTTCACTGCTCCTTCCACCCCGCAGCCTGGCTTCCTGCAGCCTAAGCCAGTCATAGTATGCGTAAAGTTCATGTGCCACTCAGAAAGGACTGAGATCGGCTCAAAGATGAGTGCAAGAAACAGTGCAAGGCCGGACTGGGACCATGACTATGACAAGAGATGAAAGCAGTACCTGCTTTCTGCCAGTACCCAGCTGTTGCACCAGCCAGGGCTGTGACAGAACAGCGGCCTGATGGACGTGCTCCCACCCACGTCAACCCCAACAGTAAATGATTGCCTTCCACCAGATGAAATTATTCTGTTGCTAACGATTCCTCACTGACCACAGAGTTTCTCTAAATTCAAGCTATGAAACTGAATTGCAGTGCACCAGTGGAGAACATCTATGTGTAGTGTTTATTTGCCATGTAAAGGCAAACATAAATCACTTCTGCCCAGGAAACTATGGGCTTTGCACAGGTGACAAAAAGAAAGTTTTCTGTGTCTCTCAGAAATTATAGCCACATTTTCTGGTCAGTTATCACAGTTTTTTACTGGATTTTGTCATGTGGCAAATAGTTGAGACTATCCCAATATGTTTTATTGGTACTGTTGTGAAGTTACGTGCTCCCAGTTGTTAACATCTTCCACTGCACCATGTGTTTAGAAGCACTGTTAGATCAGTTAAAAAAGAAAAACAGGTCAGTTGCAAAATCTGCAGCCTTTTCCACCAAGGCTGCAAAACTGTTTAAAAGGCTCCCTAACTCCGATTTTGAAAGTCCCATTTTAAAATTGCTACACTACTATCAGTGACAGGAAAACAGTTTCCCAAAAGCCAAAGAAATAGCCCACCCATGTCTGCAGATCTACGCAGTTAAATCACAGTTAGGAAGCTTGGGGGAGAGGAGACAGGTGCAAGGTGGCTGCTTTCAGCAGAGCACTGCCAAGTTTCTACCAGGCCCCTGCACATCCCACAAACCTGCACTGGGGCTCTTCACGCTGGGCAGCTCCTCCTGGCTGGTGAAAGCAAGAGACAAGAGGCAAAGCTTGCTCAGATTTCTCAAAGTTTCCTCTGAACACAGGAGCAGGGAGCAGGAAAAAGATGGATGAGCTCACAAAGCTTCCACTGCATCTGAATTTTGGTTGTTCAAAGTTAAACTCTTTTAAATTGACTTAAAGAATATCATGTATTATAGCGTGTTTTGTCAAACACGAGGCTGTGTAGCAGCCTGCACAAATTCCTAATCACTAGAATTAATCTGTCATCTTGCAAGGTCACAATCAAGAGAAAGCACCTCTGGAAAAATAATAGGTGATGGAAAGACAGAATGAGCAAATAAATCAATGGCTAAATATTGCTTTCTAGGAAATCATGCTGTTGTTCAGATGAGACTCTGCTATTTCAAATACCTTTTCAGCATTTTTCAGGGAACAAGGTCATGAATAACTTTGCACCAAACAAACAGTAGTAAATAAAATGCAGAGATTCGGCATAGCAGATAGAAAGAACTTTGGCAATTTTTTCCATGTCACACACACAAAATAAATAAAAAAAAAAATAAGAAGAGGATAAATAAAAATAAAAATAAACAATATAGGGACTCTTTTATACCATATTCCCGAGTGCGTATCTTTTCTGATATGCATCTTACATTCTAAAAATATTTTCCATTTGGCCGTCAACCCAAATTAATATATTCTAATCCTTTCTAGGTACAAAATTGAAATCAAAAGAGAAATGTGAGTTCCACAGAGTCCCAGCAGCCCTTCTGAAATGCTCTGTGCTGACATGCAGATTTCAAAAGCATGTTAGAAGATTTTTAATCTCCCGCTCTTTCAAATCAGTTGCAGTAAAAGATATGTCTTTTTGTAACAGGAGTTTTCCCCATAAAACAGTTTGCATATATTAAGAATTTCTTCCCGGATTTTTGAATATGAATGAAAGGACTACTTTAAAAATATTCAAAAATATCACAAAAATGAAATTTTGAAGATTTATTGGAAAGAGCTGTTACCTCTTGAATTTCAGAGTTACTCCAAGTCTGCAAGTAGCATTATGGTCAGTTCTGTCTTATATATCAAAATTCATGGGACCAAACAATCTACATTCTAGTTTACAGCAGGACCTTATAAGTTTAATTATAAATTAAAGGCAGAAAAATAGCAGAATATTTCCAGTAACTATTCTTAAGACACTGAGAGACTCATTGGGATCTCCTGACAGAAATCCTTTTCCTCCAAATTAAGTTGCTTTTAGTAGCTATCCTCAGTTTAATGAGGAATTAAGAAGTATGGCTGTTTAATGAAATTACATAAATATTGTGAACTACAACAGTGAATTAGAACACCATGAGGCTGGCATTATAAAATTACTGGTCATACTTCCTTCATTTCAATAAAGCATTATTATAAGACAAATCTATCCTACAGCAAAATATTGCATATCTATGGGCAGGTGATAAACACAAACTGGAGACAGGTACAACAACAAAGCTGATCATCCTTGAGACCAGTTCCTCTTGGAACCTGAATACCTGTCCACCTTTGCAAAGACCAGCCTTTGCAAATTAGGCTACTATCTCCCACCATTCACCATGGTGCCTCCAATTCTACCTGCAATGCAGCTTCCTTTCACGTACCGCCCCAAATAAACAGAGGATTTTAGTTTCTTAAGATTGCCTATTGGGCATTTTTTTTAATGGCAGTTTAAATCAAGATATAAAAGTATACAAATATTGTAACAGGAAATAATGCAGGAAAGATAAAGAAACTTATTTTTTATAAATCCAAATTTTCATCCATTTATGCTCTTTATATATATCATCATTCAAAACACAGGAGCACACTGAGTATATCGGTCACTTTCACACTATGAAGAAAAAGAGTTATTCCTTTCCCTGAGCTCCATCTCTCTTCATTCACCTTTAAATATTTTGTCAGAACACATATTTCCAACAGCAAACATGTCCTGAATGGAAGGAGAGCTGTGAAAAGAATTAGAACAGAAAGAGTACTAAAACTTATGACAATATTTCTGCACAGACTTGGAACTACCATCTGCTCACAAAAAAAAAAAAAAAAAAAAAAAAAAAAAAAAAAAAAGTCATAACTGACTGGTCAAACTGTGCAAATGCACATACTTCATTTATTTCACCAGGACTTTTGCCTGATTTTATCTACAGCCTACAACCAAACAAAAAAAATAGGGTTGTAGAGAGATTACACTGAACCCTTAAAACTATTTTCCTTCATAGTTTGAGTGAAAAAGTTAAAAAAACAGATTGTTGAAATAATATTTTTGTACATCACTTCTTTCTGCATTGAGAAATTTGGATTACTTCTCAGCAATCAATGAGGAACAAAATCCACTGTAATAACGTTTAATTAAATTCATCCACTGTTCATTCAAAGCTATAGAAAACCTTTTTCAGTATACTACTTTATTTTAATTATACACAAGGATAAATGCATTCTAGTTTTAGGACTGTGCTTATGTATTTTAGAAATACCTGTCACGTTATCATTATGGTACTTTCTTTTCCTTGAGATGTTGAATTTTTGCACAGTGCATAACAGACCAGTAGCAAACTCAAGCCAGTACCCACATTAATAAAAAGGACTATAAACCAATGCAAGATATAGATTTTTTTAAAAGTCACACTTTATAAGAAGTTGAACTTTTCTGATTGTCTTTCCCCAGAAATCTCACCCCCATATAGCTCTACTCCATGAGCACCAATGAAGAATCTGTCCTCTCCCTTTCATCTCCATCTTTCCAAACAAGTAAAAAAAAAAAGTGTGAGAACATATGTAGATCTTATCTTTTGCCTTGCTGCATTTTTTAATTTTATTTTAGCTGGTTTGGATTATTTTGCCTTCAGGCACAGCAAACATCTGGGGCTTAAAGCCAAGGGTGAGTTTTGAGACTGCCCACGGAATTTCCTCCATTTTGCAGTTAGCTGATCACCATTCATGGCTCCTGAACTCTCTCCTTGTTTTTCCCTACTGTATTTTTTAAATATGTTCTTTCCAAATACATCCAAATGACAGTCCCCTGTTCAAGTTTTATGCATTTTCATTTAAATAGATAGGTGGAGGAGGTATATAAACTAGCATTTCCCCATCCATTTTATGTAAAATTGTATGTAAGTCGATGTGTGCACCACTAAAATAGCAGTTTAAAATGAATCATTCATATTTTTTTCCAGCTTCTTGTAAGAGATGAGGATTGAACTGCCAGTGCAAAAACTTTGAAAATGGCTTATAACAAGAGACAGCATTTGTAAATGTAACACAGTGTAGGAATGCAAAGATAAAAAGTAATATAGATTGTCGTTTTTTTTGTTTGTTTAAAATTTGAAGTATGAACATTACCTATTTTACTCAAATTTGACTACAGAATTAATAAAAGCCTTGTAGCATACAAAGTTAACAAAAAAAATGAAGCACCATCACAAAGGTCATGACTTCTGCAGCAAAATCAAAGGATTAAAATGAGACTCCAGATGGAAAACAACCAGAGCTTTTCTTAAGCAAGTTTTAAACCTTACTGGACCTCGGCTGCAGATGAACTACAATAGTATATATACAAACAGGAACACAACTCCCATGTGTATTCACACGTATAAAAGCATTAAAGGGGGGGGCTTAACATTTGTTTTACATTCTCAATATTTTAAATGATTATGATTATTTCAGAGAAATTTCTATTTCTGCCATTCTTTCACATACAGATTGCAATAAAATGATTTTTCAGGCTTGCAGGGCTTTCTTGTCTCTCCTCCTTTCTCCTTTTCCTTAACTTTTCTTTGTACTGGTGCATGTTTTCTCAAAATTAATTCAAACTCCACAAAACCATAATAGAAAATTCTCTGATCCTTAATAATCTCATGTCCTAACTATTGCAATCTTTCACTTCAGCCTTTGTAAATCCCAATTTGCTATCCCTTAATTCTTTTCTAAAATACCCACTAAAACAATCATGATGGCTCTTAAATTTGATTGCATCATCCGTTTTTGTTTTGTTTTGTTTTACCCCTCTTTCTTCCGCAGTTGTATCAAGCACCAACTCAGTGCGAGGGTCTCCCCAACCCATTAACCTGGGCAGGGTATAGGTGACAAAATCCACCAACCAAGCTCTATCAAGTCTCTCTTCAACACCCAGTGCTTCTCTGATGAATGCCGACGACTCTCTCATGACTATTAGGAACTCTGCTTCAGACGCAACTTCTGACCCAGAAAGTCTCTACAAAGTGGTTACAGAAACAAGAAGTTCCCTTGTTACTAAAAGTTCTTCCACAAAGAAACGATCTGCTATTGACACTTGTCAGAAACCGTATATAACTATTTGCTTATTTCCAGGAATGCTACCTCGTGGGATTTAGAGAAAAGCTTATGAGAAAAACAAAAACAGTTCAGCACCACCCTTAATCTTGACACCTTGCAAAGCAGATGCTTTTTTTTATTTTTATTTTTATTTTTTTTTCATTTCATCTAATCCATAAAGCACACTGGCAAGTAGAAAAGCATGCACTCTTAAAGAAACAAGGAAGGAAAAAGAAGAAAGAGTTTAGTTGTTTAAAGTTATGTCTATGCCCGCTGGGCACAGATTTCATTTCCATTTCAGTGCAGTTTCTCAAGTAAGACTGACAGAGACATTTACAGCAATGAATCATACTACTCCAGCAAGGCTGTGTGCTATTTCTCTGGGGACCTGGAGGATGATGGAGAGAGGAAGAATTCCTTGGCATCGAGGCTTGGCACCAAAAACATAAGTGGAGGAGTGGGGGCAGGAGGAACTCACTGAGGTCATTCTTACAACCTTTTCAGTGGGCTATTTCATGAATACCTAATAGAAAAAGTTTATAAAGACTTGTATGGACTTATCTCCCTTAAGCTGCAATTTATAGCCTAGAGGCTAGGTTAGGTTAGAAAGAGTAAGGATAAAAATATCAATAAAGAATAAATATATTCTTTAGTTATTCTTTGCTTTTTTTTTTTTTTTTTTTTTTTTTTTTTTAAACAGGCATGCATGCCAGAGAGCAGCAGCTTTACCTGTGGGTACCAGTTCACCTCCAGTACAAAGCTCACACCAGCTGCTCCAGCAGAATTCAGCAGAGTCAAAACCATTTTTTCTCTTTCCTCCTACAGCTTTGAAGCTACAGATCTGCTGTTGCCAAGTCCCTCTTTTGATGCTAGAAATCCAGTATGATTTACAAGTGCCTCTCATATACACGTTTTTTTAATCACTCCCTCTAATATTTCCCTGGCCTTAATCCTTGTTCTAGATGATAGTGATAGAGAGGAGGAACTACCTGATATAGATGAGGTAGTTGGACAGCTGTTCTTGTGATAAAAAGTTGTTGGTTTGTTTTTTCTTTTTTTAAAATTAGGGATGGAAATGTCCATTTAATGGGAAACAGCAAGACGTATTTGCATTTATAAATCCAATAGCAGGTGTAATTAATGGTCCTCTTCTGATCTGGGCAGGAGGATTCACAGTGGTAAACCTCTGCTTACATCCTCTCCCCCCATTCCCCTCCCACAAAAGAAAAAATACATATATATATAACATTCTAAAATACAGAAGTTCTGCAAACACCATGAAGAAAACAGTTATCAAACTCAGAATAATAAGCTGTGATCTCTTCTGAATTCCACATCCGTTCAGTTAAATTGCTTTGAACTGGGCCTCAGCATTTTCAGCACTCTTTCATTTCAAGGGAAAAAAATACAAAACACTAAAAAGAGTTTTCCTCCACATTCTCTTTGCTGAACTTCATGCCAGTTCAGTACTGGTACCAGGAACTAGCACCAAGTGATTTGGGACGAAGTAAAATCAACCAGAGGCAGCAATTTCCCCAGCTATCAGATGATTAAGCTTTGCAGGACAAGCAAATGATATGTAGAAATTCCATAGCAGCTAATCAAAAATAAAACTTGAGAAAGCAGCAAAAAGCTCATAATGAAGAAATATATTCCACCACAGGTGGCAGGAAATTGTAGCTACTGATAACAAGTGCTATGGGGCTCAAGCAAAGAAAGAAAATTAGCATAAGCATGGAGGAAAAGTAGTGATAGCACCAAAAAAACCCTCCTCAGAGCACTCTCCAGAAATCTATCATGAGAATCAAGTGAAAAGCAATAAGTAATAAATTTGCATTTTCTATAAGACCTTGCATTCAAACATATTCTTAAATATTTTGTGAGCTTAAGTAGCTGGTTGCAGACCATGTGTTGCTTGCATACATAAAAAGTGAAGCATCACTTCACTCGGTGTTGAAGCACCGACATCTGCAGGGAGACATTACTGAGAAATCTGACATGAGGCCTAAGAATAAGTCACTCAGTCCATCCAAAGAGGGGATGACAAGGATTGTGATTGAGAAGCCAGTACCAAACCTGCATTTCATGACACTGAAGAGACACACAAGGTGCAAAGAAACGAAGAGTCCAAAGAGAAGGCCAAGGCCAGGCCCAGCACAGGCCAACAGCGTGGCCAGGATGACCAGGGGAGGGTGGCCAGCAAGGGGGAATTGAGGGTCGGACACAAACTCCCCTCCCATTTCTCCTGTTTTCCTAAATGACTCACCAGCCTGGGGAAAGAGGAAGCGCGATGGATTACACAACCGTGCAAAACTGGCAAGTGCCAAAGGACCATTCAAGAAATGTATTAATATTACTGGCTTAGACTCTCCAGGGGAAAAATGGATAGGAATTCAATAGACGATGATTAGATCATCAAACTAAAAGCAAATGGAGAATTATTCTACTTTGCTCTTGTAAGAGTGCACAGTTCAGTCCAGTGAATGGAACTCTAAAGGCCATGCAGGCAAAATGCAGACTTAAAATTTAAAGCAGATGAATGAGATGCACAAAAAAAGAACTGTTGTTTTGTTTAAAGAGTTAAGCCTGATCTCAATTAGGAGCTAAACTTATAGGGCAAACTGAAAGAGAGGGAAGAGCACCACAGTCACTGAGGTGACTTCTTCAGCTGGGGCACGAGGAAAAAAAAAAAAAAAAAAACTTTGCAGTTTCTCCTTGAAAAAGGGAAATTTAACACAGGAATCAGTAAGAAAGTGGAGTAATCAGCAATGTAGGCACAGGTGGGGTCATAAATGAAAACCTTGGCTCTTCCATAGGATCAAAAGAATTAAGGAAGGATGAAGGATTTTTACCTTTAGAAAGGCATTTACCCTCTGAATTACGGGGTAAATGTAGTATGCTGTATTTGTCAAGCAAGGATTGGCACATAGCCTCTAAAATACAGTGAATGAATACAAACGTGAACACATCTCCTTTGTGAGATTTAGTTTCTATATATTAGCATGTGAATTGTACTCAACCCTCTGTGGTGTCATATTAAAGAATTACACATCCGAATGTTCTGTATTTGAAGGGAAAACAGTAAAAAGACATTAACCTGGGCTCTGTGAGCTAGGAACAGATATAAGTCAGTAGAAAGCCAGTAACTGACCTACAAAATCTGTAGCATGAAAAGCCTACCAAGAAAAAAAATGTAAAGCAACAAATGATTTGAACAGCACATACAGCATGCAGAATTCCAAGCACTGTACAGACATAAGAAATGCAGCAGGAACACATCAAAATTTTTGTTTCAACTAAAAATTTTCCTTAACTTTATTACGTTAAAATACCATTACTTTAGGGAGCTGTTTGTATTGCTCTAGAGAGATATTTTACTGTGATGTTCAGTCACACAGTCAGCACAGAAGAGATGGAAAGAGCACAGCACAGATGTGCCACATAACCTCTCAGGGTCACTATTTCCATTACCTACAAAACAGATGTGACATAACCCGTACCACTTCAGGATTGACTGGTGAGAAGTCCTAAGCAAGAGCTAGATATTGTCTACTGTTATCCTCTCACTGAATATAGTTATGTTTTAATATTACCTCTACAGACCTCTCAAAATGACAAATTTGAAACTAAGTACAAGTTGTATGGTTATAAAATGTCATTGACTTCACATAGTAGGAGAAGGTTATTTAATTAGCGGAGGTCAGATTTTCAAAGGAGGAAGAGTTCAAAGACATGCATGGATACTTTTATTTTTCATTTAGTTGTACAAAAAAAAAGAGATAACTGCACAGGTAGTGGTAGTCACTGGAGCACTCTACTTCTGCATAACTTTTTTTGAATGAATAACGCCCTACCAGCCTCTGACAAGTGAAAGGAAACAGAACAGACTCCTCTTCCCCTTCAAAACATAGGACATGGTCCCAGGAAAAGTAATACAGAAACTGGTGGACAGGACTATCTGACATCAAGCCTATGAAATCAACTTTGTTGACATAGATAAGATCATTAGGGATGAGTTGGCGTACAATTTGTGCCCATCTTAGCTGTGCTGAAGAAATACAATAAAGTGAGACCTACTAGTCTCACTCTTCGCTCTTACAGCTCTTTTCCTCCAACACAGAATAAGTTACAAAAGCAAAAGGTCACAATAATTACTTAAAACCCAAGAGTTTCAGTGGCTTTGCTCATGCCTACATGCACAGACCTGACAGCGAAATGCAGGCATGTCTGTATCTGGTGCTGAAGATGAAGCCATCTCTTCAGCTTCATCGTTCTCAGTTATGACAGGCATTCAATTTCTACTAAGTATAGAAATAACATCGCAGCCTAAAGCATTTCCCTTAATGACTTAGACAGACAATAAGAACCACCAAGCAAAACCATGTATGATTTCATAAAGGAATACCTTTGGGAGAGGACAACAGTTGCAATTACCTCTGTGACTTTTGTAAGGAAGAAATAATCCTTGTGAAGTTGTGGCCTCGCCAGACACCCACAAAAATCAGCATTATGTCCTGTTTAGTGTTATCTGAAGCTTGTATTAACACCTGGCACAACCAGAACAGCACCGTGTACATGTTCATCAATGGAAACAAACATCTTATGGAAATGCAACCTCAGTTCCAGTTCTGAGGCAGGTTTAACAACAGTGAAATCTGGGTAGAGTTAGACCATAAGCCCATTGCATCTCTCAAAAAGGGTATTTGAGAGGCTAAAGACAAAGCATTCTTTAGCTGTGTTTTGTTTGTTTGTTTGTTGTTTTGTTTTGTTTGTTTCATTTTACAAGCACACTAAGTTGTGAGATTGTGCATGGCAGCTTGTCTTCCACAACATAAATGAAGACTATTGCATAAAACACTAAGGAATGGGCAAAATGATGGTATATTGATGATCTTACTTTGGGGGGGAATAGCAGGAAAAACCTCTGTGTGGGAATTTATTTATTTACTTTTAAATATCTGAATGGCTAAGAAAGCTCCCTGCCTAGTCCGTCTTAGCTTTTTGTCTCTTACAGATGTTTAAACATCCGACAGACAAGTGTTACAGATGAGTTGTTTTAAGAGAGTTTTTGAAAAACATGTAGCTTCGATCTGGAGGATTTTGAAAGACAAGCACACTATTTGGTCTGCACAGCTTACAGCACCCGTTAAAATCCTTCAGTAAAGCAATAGTGACAAACTACTGCAGTCAAAAAGGAATGATGTCAGTAAGAAGTACTGAAGTTAGTGCAGTGTTTTCAGCATTAATGTTACAATTGCCACAGTCATTATAACCATATTTTCATTCTGATTTAGCTTCAGTTAAAGAACCTATCAATTAATATTTACTTGTATGTGAGAACAATACATATGTTATTGCTCTAGTGGAAATTTGTTTGGAAATTATTAGAGACAAAAGCATAAATCCTTGAATAATTTCTATCCATACTACATCCTGCTTTGAATACATTAAAGTTGTGCAAGAGCCTTTCTGTATAACATAGTGCTTTTTATAAACTTAATCATATAAGTTACTTCATTTTTTTTTTTAATATACAATATAAAAGCAGATAGGTAATCTATCTAAAGCTAACTATTACAGTCTTCTTTGTAGCACCTATACAGAATGTAAGCTATATAATATGGAAAGCTTCCTTAATTACTTACAGAAAACGTACAACACCAGCCCCCTCTACCTTTTTTTTTTTTTTCCTGTGCGGTCATTATTCATTTGTGTTTTTCAGATCAATCTTTAAGTCTGATTACTTCTGCACATCCCTCAGAAGAGGAAGTGTCCTAGGAAAATGATACCCCAAACCACAGGGCAGTCTTGCAATATATTTATTGTAGTCATAAAGCAAATTTACCCAGACGTCTGCTTGTAATCATCTATAATAGTTTCAACATTATACCTTATTTTCCCTTCTTGGTTAATGAGTCTTTAGTAACAAGAGAGGTATTAAATGGAACAACATTACTGTATCACCACTTACAATACATTTGAACCACTTACTATTCAATAACAAAAAAAAAAAAAAAAAAAAAAAAAAGAATAAATACCAGCTTTTTCATTTCACTCAGAAAATAAACAAATTTTCATACATTCAGAGCAAACTGGGCAACTTCAATTTAACATGTTCATAAAGCTCATCCAATCCAAGCTGCCTGACTTCCCGTGCAGTTATAACTAAAGTAATGCTTGAAATAACTTGGTGCTGCTCTGTACCTGATAGAGTGGCTTGGATTCCTGCTAGTCTTAATGAAGCATCGTGTAAATGTAGTGCTTCCAAAATTTAAAAAAGAAAACCAATTACAGAAATGAAAAGTCACTGTTAAGGCATAACAGTTTCATGGAACTGGAAAAGAAAAAGGTAGGATTCATACCACATGTAATATGATGGCATGTGCATTGTAACAGACCTGTATTTAATATTCCCCTACTCTTATTAAGTTTTTGTTTATGCAATGGAGTTCATAAGTTTAAAAAGTGTTAAGCCATGTAATGTTACTGCTGGAACTTTCATTTATACTTTCCAATGCTTGAAGTTAAGACTATAAGGCTGATACTTCATCTGTGCAGTTTTCTTTTGCAATTAAAAATGAAGGTGCATTTTTAAAAGAACAGATTTTTAACAGTGGGAAAATAAATTAAGTAGGGAGGAAACTTTATTTAGTCCAAAATCTTGGAGTGCTGGGAAAGAAACAGTGAGGAAACAATAGCTCCACTGGAGCTACCTTGGTGTAGATGTCATCAAGTGACATTCCAATCTCTCTTTGCATTTGCTTTATGTTTCCTGCATGGTGGATCAGCATTGGCCATTACATAATCTGTTTTCAATGCATTCAAGTGCTCAAACACATTTGTCACAGTCACCAATCCCATACTTTATGCAATGCAATGTAAAGAGAAAGCATACTGATCTTTCAAAGTATGGGAAGCTCTCCTTAGATGATGTGAAATCGTAAACAGCATTGTTATGTGGAAGAAACCTAGGATTAGTAATATGGTAAAGCAAATAAAGCACTTGTATTTCTAATCTGGTGTCACTAAACTGAATATCAAGATCTTATTTATCAATATGAGTTGAATTCCTCATGAATTTTGTATTTCTATTGTCTAGGATTTATACTACATTACAACAGCTGAATTTGAGTTTTGGGAGAAAGAAAAACAACATACAGTACTGTCGTCCTGTAAAAATGAACGAGTGCTTCACAAGCAGGGTTCCAAGTC
This sequence comes from Oxyura jamaicensis, assembly GCF_011077185.1. Taxonomy (NCBI): domain Eukaryota; kingdom Metazoa; phylum Chordata; class Aves; order Anseriformes; family Anatidae; genus Oxyura; species Oxyura jamaicensis. The sequence goes on from NC_048904.1 coordinate 5,570,517, forward strand.
ACATAACCAGCTGGGTCTTTTTGAGTTGGTTAATCAATCTTGATTTCAAAACTGGAAGAAAGAAGAGAGATAATTAGACTTGACAAACCCCAGAGAATTAAACAAATTAATAGAACAAACAAGAGGATTGATCTAAAGGATACCCCACAAAACTGAGAGCAAACAGCCAGCATCATAAACAGTTACAGACATAATGCAGTAAAAATAATGTGACCAAAAAGATCTGTGACCAAAAATCTACATTAACAGCTTGGAATGATGAGCCTCAGCTCCCAAAGTTTTTCACTCTTATCCATTTATCAGTGCTGTAGCCTTAGCAAAACTCTGGCCTCTTGCATATATATATAAATAAACAGTACTTTTAGTGCAGACAGGCGATTCTCAACTGGTTGTAATTTCCATCATCTTTAAAAATAGCTTGCACACTGACGATGACAAACCTAAACCTTCAGCACTTCAAGCTGTGTAGCTGCTCTGGAATAGCTACTCAACATTATTAATAATCACCATTTACGGGAGAAATGCAGAACATTAACCAGGAAGGTGAGGATGAAGGGCTGAAAGTGAGAAGGGGAAGCTGAAAACCAAGAGACAGATGAGAATGAAAAGGCTGACGGCAAAAAAGACAGTGCTTGTCATAGTAGCTTTGCTATCTGTTGCTCTGCCTCATATCAGAGAGGGGCAGGAAGAGTTAAAAACGCAATGTTTTATTTGTGCTGTATGGGCTTATACAGGAGGGGGCCTGCAGAGGATGGCAGGCGGTCTGCAGGCTGAGAGCTGAGGGGCCCCAGTGGCTGTGTGGCTGCCAGTAGGAGGGAAGGGGAGACGGAGAGAGGGGTGATGGACAAGAGATTCTCCTTGCTGTCTGTGTGACAGGAGAAGCTGGAAGTGAGTATCTGAGAGGTCTTAGAGTTTGCACATTGAAGTTGCCAGGAATAAACAACATTCTGCCTTTTTCCACAACAGACCGCCAAGGAGGTGCAGTAAAACCACAGGCAGCATTTGGACGAGGAAGAGAGGTCCTGCTGGACACGAGTGTTCTCTATGCGAACGTAACACTACGCCATAAAGGCAGACCTACAAAGTTTCAGCTTGCAAACACTGGAGAGTTAATGCCTTTTGAACTCTACGTGAAACACCTTTTATTATCCATGAGGGTCTCCCAACACAGACACCAGTAAACCCACATCTGCTTCATCTTGGATTGGCATCGCAGAGCTAGCTTCCCCAGTCCTCTTGGTACTAGGTTTGAAAGATACCAGGTCCTGTGAACCATTCAAATGCATTCAGTCCCCTCTTTATAACTAAAAGACAGCTTAAACCATTCAAAAATATTCAACTTTCATACTGCTTCAATTTGTGGTGCTTATTTCAGGATTAATACCACCTTCTGAGTATTCTAGGTAAATTCAGCTTAACATAATTTTATGAGGGAATTTCAGGATCTGGACACTATCTTTTTTCAAACCACATCTAGTTTTATTTTGAGGATTAAGGTTCATAATGTGCTAGGACTAAGCATTCTAGAACCACGCAGTATTACTACATTTTCTCTTCCCTCATTTCTGTGGAAATCAGAGAGGGAAGGAAAACAGATTTAACACAAAGGCATGCAGAGACCTTACGCTGCACCTAACACGTGACACTGACACAAGGAGGGAAGCAACTGTATTCCAAATTTCAACCTATTTGGAATCTAATTGTACTCTCGAGGTAAACGTGTGTGTTTGTGTGTGTATTCATTAACTGCAAATAAATCCTTTGGTCTTGTGCTCAATGACGATTTCCAGTCACTTTCTAGCAATTTTACAGAAACCACTTTGCCATTACAGTGACAAAAATGAAAAGAGCTGGAATAGAAGAACACAATGAATTTGTAAGCTAAAACCCAATAACTTAATTATAATCCAGTCTTAAAGTCTGCTCTTAAAATCTTGCCTACCAATGTAAATATCACTCAGCACAGGTTTTTAGCCAGGCCTTTACTGCCGAAGTATACCACCAGGTGGCAAGATTGCAAAATAAAGATTAAAAAAATCATTCCTATAATGCATTCAGTCAGGGCTGCTTCAAGGACCCCTTGCAGGGCAATGACAAGTGTTTTGTGAGGACTTAGGTAAGTGCTTAAATCCTCCCTGCATGGTTCTGTAAAATAAAGTATTTTAACTTTTCTATATCACACCTCACGCAGCCAATTTACTTACAATTACATTAAATTCCACACAAAACTCCCATTACATTAAATGGGGAAACTGTGACCACCAAATGTACTTCTCTAAGAAACTTGGTGGTGCCACCATTTTCCGTCTCCTTCTTCTTTCTCCGACATCTATTTTACCCTTTTTGAAAGGCCCTAAAATCTTATGTGACTGCAGGGATCTCCAGGTTTACATGAGAATACAACTCAGCAAAGATGGCTAACAAAATTATGTTTGGTAAACAGGGGACCTTACATGAAGTAGACCTACAATCAAACAAATCATTTTTCCCTCCCATTAAACTTTAATTTCTCACAAATTATTATATAATTCTTTATTATCTATATTGTTATCAATTATCTATAAACCAGGAGATAAGACAGCTGCTTTTGAGATCAGCCGTAACAGGAGCGTGCATTATAGATATATGAGCTTGGTTTAATGGCCTTAATTTCATAGAAAGTACATTACATTGTTATTTTAATTGAAATTTTAGGAAAAATGTACGTTCTGAGTAACTACTCAGAAATGTGTTACTATAATGTTTCACCCCAGATCTCAAAGGACACAACACAGCCGCACAGCCCAGCATTATGTGTTTTACACACATACATATATGCACACACACATATATAAGTAACTAAAAATATTTGTAAGACTTTATCTTCCTTACAACAAAACAAATAACCAAGCTGCACAGCTAAACAAGCTGATGAACAACCGCAGTTGACCCTAAGATACACAACACAAGAAAATGATTCCAGAAATATTTTAGGCTTTTTTTTTCCTTCCATTCGTAGTGTGGCACCTGCTTAATAATATACAGCTACACTTCACAACTGCTTAAAATATTGTCATTATCCCTTGAGCTATAAGAAATTACGTAGGTGTAAAATAATCAGAATGTCAAGTACATTAAATGTCAAGCATAAATAAGAACCAAAATTGGAATCTCTCAAAGATGCTAGCACTCCCACAGTTGGGCAAAAAGTGTTAACTTCAATAACTACCACCATTTGGGACTTGTATTATTTTACAAAACAAAATTCTGTGCCTTAATGGCATGTAATAACTTGAAAGCTGATTTGGCATTAGAAAGTAAATATTAACGAAGTCAATGAGAAAACTTCCTGCTCTGAAGTAGATTTTTATTTGGGACTCTCCAATTCAGACACTTCAGGGTATTGTACTGTTATAAAAACAAAACAAAACAAACAAACACAACACAGTACTTTGGAGAAGAAAAAAGGGAGGGATGAGTAATACATGAGCTTGTATTATTACATGGGATGGCACCAAGAACATAAACTGTAAAATAAACAGCCAAGTCATAAAATGTTTCTTCACCCATTAATATATATATATATATATATATAAATAAATAAAATAAAGTCCAATCCATTTTAAATTCCAGAATTCAACAACCATCAAAATGAAAATCAAGCACTCTTTCCCCAGTGTCTATATACTAACAAAATATTTCAAAGTGGAGCTATCTAAAATCCAAAGTAGATTGGAATCTCTTTCGAGAAGGTATTTTGTTTCAACTGAGTTCATGCCATACACTAGCACAGCAGAGTCTTGACCATCTTGTGGACCTCAATGAAAGCATTTCAAAACATACAGAAACACAATGCACATTATCCTGTCTTTAGGGGGCAACACCTACTGCCAGCTGTTCAAGGAAAATCAAGCAAACTTATTCTTGTCTATAATGAACTGCTGTCCTAATGCTCACATTTTCTTCCACATTAACTATTTAATTTTCTATCTGAAGTGACAAAAGTAGCCTTGCAGGACATCATGTAGTTCAGAATGGCTCTACTTAGAAGGCTTCAACCGAGAAATTCCCCGAACAGTCTGTGGTGTTTGACGAGCCAGGACCCCATCACAGAGAGGTTTACACAGCAAAAATGTGTCACAAAACAATGAGCTACTTAGGCACTCGCGTTGAAGAGATTCGTGGCCTTGTAGAGAGGCAGCATGGAAACTTCTCTGAATTTCTCATTCCAGCTCTACTCGTCCCCTTTTCTTTCAAGCATGGGGCTCTCTTCTGGGAAGAGCAATAACAGAGGCAATTGATTGACAAATGGATCAACAGGAACTGGACTGAGATCACCAAATCACTTTGCCTCAGCCATATGAAGCTGTCAGCCAGCAGTAATAATGAAATTGACTCTGATTTGATTTGGATTGAAGTTCTCAAGCATCAGGGTTAAAACACTTCCATGTAACTGTGACCTAGCTGCACACTCACTCAGAGAAAGATAAAACATGCAGTAGAATTGAAATGAGTTTTCCTCTCATGTTACAGAAAATATCTAACATTTCATACCTCTATCAGCATGTATTATTCATGTTTCAAGATTTCTACATTATAAGAGAAAACTCTCAAGCTCACAAACTTACGCAATTCTACAGTCAGTTTATAGAACCAAGGCAACCAGTATTTACCACCCTGGAATAAGAAAAAAAGGCTCTATCAACTGTTCAGCAGCTGCTAACATGCTTTTTCCTTTCATTCAATAGTACTATGATTACCACGTCAACTTAAAGCTATGCTTCTATCACAAAACTAAGAAGAAACTACTAAGTATAAGGGTACTAATAACTGGAGTAACATTAAAGGATTTGTTGATTTTCTTCTTTGTCTCCTGAAACAGTATGTAAATATACAACAAGCATTATGTATGTAAAATTAGCCAGTGCCATACAGCTGAGCAGCCACTCTTGAGGTCTTCAGAAAAATAACATATTTTCCTTCCCAGAGAGTACTGTGAACGAGTCCCAGGCTCAGAAAATTTAGGTACGTGTTCATATAAAAAACATAAATAAAATCCTCTTCAATGTTCAAGAACTCTCTCTAAAGCACTTACAATATAAAAGGAAATCTTACTAGGAGGTTGCATACACCTGATTTATTTCAGGAAACCAAACAAAAATAACAAGAGTGCCACCTATCCTTCAGCAAGAATAATAGAATTTCCCATGGAATGACCTTGCTGTTAAAAATGCAGCACAATAAAAGCTGACAGTTCAGAACATATAAAGCTCTCCATCTGGGCAAAAAACAGGTTAAAAAAAAAAATAAATAAAACAGAAAGCAAAGTGTTGCATGTAAAAGCAGGAAGAAAAAGAAATTGAGGAGGAGGATTTGAAAAAAAAAAAAATTTAAATAAATCTGTCAGGCATCAAGAAGATAAAATCCAAAAGCAAAATTAAGGGTATTTTAAAGCTTCCAGATGCATTTTGGACTTCAGTAATAATTTTCTGAAAATAGGTTTGCATGTAACATACAAGCAGCCGTCTTTGCCTAAAACAAACTGGAGTACACAAGCAGCAGCTGCCAATTAATAGGCAAAAAATGAGATTCTTCCTATGCAGGTAAACAGGGGCCACAAGCCGGGCGGGCAGAGGTTTGTTTCCATTTGTGTAAGGTTAGAGTGGACGTGTGAGTCACACAGGCGGGTAATCCCATCACCCTCATCAGGAAAATGAATAGAAGTCATTAAAAGGAATGAAATAAACATCTATCCTAGTGAAAGAAGCCAGTTTTTCTTTCCTGTAATGGACAGTCATGCTTCCCATTCTCCTGGAGAAAAAGCACATGAATGAGGGAGCTTCAGCTGGATCTGTGCATTTGGATATATTAATTTCCAAAGGATAGCTGTAGGCTCTTGAAAATATCTTCCTCAAAAAGAGTCCTAAGAGAACTAAACTACTAGGAGAAAGAGGATAAGTCTCAGCCCTTAGGACTGACTTGGTTCAAAGTGCCCTGCTGCAGCCGGTGACATGTGGAGTCCTTCCAGCAGCTGCCCCCTGTGAGCTCACGCAGTGGCTGGAAAAGGGCATGGGCAGCGACACAGCAAAGCCACACCAAGACACAAGGTTCACGGTACCACGATGAGGGCTAACCACAAAGAGCTGCAAAAAGATCTGTAAGGCCTCTGTGACTGAGCATCAACATGAAACTCAACGCAGGTGCCCATTGCACAATGCACTTAGGAAAGCCAATCCTGATGTCATGCTCAACTTGATGACAGCTGAGCTCATCATTTCCACATGGAAGCGAGGTCCTGGCATGACAGTGGGTACCCTTCCCCTTCTGTTCTCATGCCCATAACCTTCAGGCACAACCACAACCACAGGAAATAGTCACACAATACACTACTGATACCTCAAGTACATCGCACACAAAGAAGTCACACAGGCACACCAAGATATACAAAAACCAAAGTTCCCTGCCAAGGGTATCCCTACACAGCAGTCACCGTTGCCAGTTGCTTGGGCGGAAATCTCTTGACAGCAAAGCAATGCTTTTTAGCAGGTGGACAGCCGGTGCTGACACCTGGACACTTGTCCATGCAATGCTTCTAAGAGTGAGGAGCGAGACACCAAGCACGAGTGAGCATTGCTCACCAAGCAGATCTTCTACAGAGAAAAGATTTCCAGGATAAGCAAAATTCAATGTCATGTGGGAAGGTAACGGAGATTGCTTCAACCCTGTGAGAATTCACAATGTTAACACCACCACCCCTCAAAGTACAACCCTCTTAAGGGGTTTACTATGTTAAAAAAAGGTAGGAAATTATCCAAAAAAGTATTGCAACCTCTCCAAAGAACAAGGTAAGAAACAACATACACACAAAAAAAAAATCTCAAGTACCATGTTCAACAGAAGCAGCTCCACAGTCCTTGTGGATTGGCTTGCATGGAAAATAGCGAATGATCATTTATCCATGGCTGGAGTTTTGCTCTAGTGGTGTACATAATATCAGCAAACTCCTTAAGTACAATTACGGCTATATACTCAAGCTGGGACTATGTAGTATTTCACGCTCATTCAACTTGGTTTGGAATCACATCCAAGACATTCTAAATTGTGCTCCAATTACTGAATAAAAAAAATAAAAAATAAAAAAACCTTGCATATTCTCTCAGAAGTTTCAGAAGGATGCTCTTAATAAGTGTTGAAACAAAAAAAGGCAGGAAAGCAGAAATGTGACAAATATTTCCCATTAACATGTGCAATGGTTTCACTCAAAACAAGTTTTCTTGAAAAAAATATGTTTATATAATATCATTAACACGTTATATTACCAAACCAACTGTAAGTTTATGATGCGGCCATTTCAGCTTAGGACCTGTAAAAATTTAAGCTGGAAGGAATGAAATTCAAATCCACGTGGAACTAATGGGGGTAAAATCCTGAAAGAACAAATCCCTTAATGTATTTACAAGAGAAAAAAAAAAAAAAAAAAAAAAAAAAAAAAAAAAAAGTGGAAGTTTTGTTTCTGAGTTCCTAATGAACACTAAGCCCAAAGAAAGAGCAAAGGATGCAGCGAGGGTGGCTGGGAAACTTAACATGGGATGAAACAAACAAAGAGAAACACACACATGCACACACAAAGACAGACGTGCAAACTGCTATTAGTTGTAAGAATCAGAACCTGACCAGTTAACAAGGTGGATGAAGGTTACTCAGTCCATAGTACGGGTCCCTGCTGGGACTGCTGGTAGTCAGAACCTTCTCCTCAGGAGCACCTGCCTGATGGCAGCAAGATAAGCTATGCCCAGCTCACACATATATCAAAGTTACAAAACTGCGTGAAGAATTTAAGCAACCTAAAGATGCCCCATAAGGCAGCACATGTCCAAAAGGCACCATGGATCAGCTGCATTACTGTAAACCAAACCAAATAGTGTTACCAAAACACTATTTGAGTAGCGAGCTGCAACAGTATTTCTGAGAAGTTTTTTAATCCAACTTCATGCTCGGATGAAATAAACAACCTGAATAGAGAATTCTGTTGTAAGTGGTAATTTTTTTTCTTGGCATTTATTTGGTTTTGGAACTTGGATTAGCGTTCATGCTTGGTGTGACTGAAGCGGAACTGATACGTGATAGTGCCATGAATACTGCAGCTTTTGTGTAAGAGTGTTAATAGATATATACACAAAACCGGACCAAACATGGGAAGGTTAACATTACTCACTGTACCCCAAGGAGAGAGAGAAAAAGGATGTCAAATTGCACTTGTCGTTCCCAGACAGCAGGACTGTAAGCACCTGAGCTAGTGAGAGCTGGGAGCTGCCTCCCGGGGCCACGAGAGCTGCCCTCAATAGCCGTGACACAAGCCCAGCTCTGTGTCACCTGCACATGTGGCAGCAGCTCCCAACTCCTGCCAAGCCCCCAGCTTCCCTAAGTGCCACTCCAAAGCCGGAGCTCACGGGATTTAAAAGGCAGCTCCTCGCACTGACAGGCAAACTGTGCTGCCGCCGAATGACCTGCCCCACGGTGCCCCTGCTGCCTTGTGTCATGATGGTGGAGTTTGATAGGAATCGAGGAAAGAACAAGTGGGAAAATAAGAGGAGGGCTCAATAGACAAGGGTGCTCTTGCAGCTGGGAATCAGAGGCACAATGGCACACCTACGCTCTTCAGCTTAGAGTGACACCAGTCTTTTGTCATGAGGATCCTGCGTACTTCAAGAACGATAAAAGATAAAACACCTGAGGAGGAAAAGCAGACGCACGAACCTTCAGAGCAAACGTTCAGTGGTGGAAGAAAGACAAGAATGTTCAGCACTGTCTTCTGTCACAAGTAAATACGATCACAAGGATATTTATCCTCATTTTCAGAGATCCAAAGTAAAAGTATGAAATTCAGAATGAAGAACTTGGCACACTGGGAAGCAGGTGGGCTAAGTTACTCCGAAGCTCCACACACACGATGGTTGCAAAGACTCCCGCACCCACCCGCCTATGGAGCAGCACTGCCTTGCAGAGGGGCAGCAGTAGTTTGCAGCATCACCATCACCACAGGCTTCCAAGATAATCATCAGCTGCTAACTGCAGTCCTGATAGTAAGAGAACGATTTATATTTTCTTTTTAGTATTAATACCTGACATTAAGCATTCACTGTTTGTTTTCTGATTTGAAAATGAATGCACTTTACACGTCCTATCCACCCCGCAAGGAGCAGCACTGGGGCAACTAAAGAAACACGCTGCTCTGCCCTGCACTTGTCAGAACAAACAGGCACCGAGTTCAAAACTGTTGGTCTTCCTCCAGCTGGATACTGGATACCACACCTGAAATGGTCTGTGAATAAATGTGACGCAGAAGTATTTTAAAAGGTACTCTGCAAAGGTTCATTCTGACAAAGCTTTCTCAGTCTCCTGCTTCTTTGCAGCCATTACCATCTGCTCTGCAAGAGCCATCTTTGCAAACTTTTTTCCTGATTACCCAAAGACTCCAATAAAACAAAACCTTCTCGGTAAGCTGCTGCAGATTGCTAAATGACTGCCTTACAAAGGCCAAGGCAAGCCGATGAGCTTTGTGTAATCGCCAATAATAATTTAGATAACACACGCAAAACGCCATCCTATTCCCCACTCAGAACTATCAATCTTTCAAATAGCATTCCTAAGCCAAAACGAATCAGTCAGAAATGCCCAGTTCATTCTTTTACAATCAATTTAACCTGGCTCACAAGAAGACAGACAAATTGTGTTTGCCTCAAGCTTGAAGATTCTGCTCCAGATTTATAGTTGGAAGAGTCTCTATACAAGTAATCGTACACATCCAAATGACTATTCCTTTAAAATTAGCACCTAAAATTATATCAATAAAATAAAATAAAATAAAATAAAATAAAATAAAATAAAATAAAATAAAATAAAATAAAAGCAGCTTCCTCATGCTGCAGGTTTTCCTTATCTGTTTAACTCCTCAAGGGTTTGCTAGAAATGGGGCAAATAAAGCTTCTACTAGAGCAAATGAAAAAATAACCTTCTTGACCTTGTTCCAAGAGGAAACAAGTAAAAAAAAAAAAAAAATGAAACATCCAACCACTGCCTATACTATGAAAAACTTGGTTTGGTATCTGCTCTGGTCTGTGGCCCACAGCTCCGATGCCCCCGTGCACCCAGTGGGTGCAGCGCCAGGCAAGGTGCCCCTCCCGGCCCTCCCTGGGTCAGCGGAGGCAGTGTGAAAGGCTGTCCTGCAGCCAAGCACCTTCCCAAGCCTGGCAAGCCCCAGGGCAGTTCCGCCAGGCACCAGCCCCACACACTACAGCAGCAAAACCCTCGGAAGAGGTGCTCAGCGCCCTCGCGCAACACGCAGCAAGTGCTGGACGGTACACGGCTGGCTTTTGCAAGCACTAGGCGTGGAGATCCCCAGAACCACTGGATGAAGGTTTTTTCAAGCTGGTACGAGATATCCACTTGCTATACCAATGCCAGTCACAAAGAGTTTGTATTTTTTTACCTTTTTCTCTTCCAGTTTCCTGGGAAGCTACAGCCACTCTGCCAGCTTTCTGGCCATCGCCAGTGCTGCATTTGTCTCCTCAGTGATAAATAATCTCAGCTGAAGCACAAGGTGAGGATGACACGCCAGCTGAAGACAGCACAAACTGGGACTACCTGCTTTCTTTAAGGTTTGCATTGCTCTGACACAGCAAGTGTATATCAAGTCTCTCACAAGCAGCTCCAAAATCAGTTCAAGGTCTTGATCGTAATCCTTTAAGTAACCCCATTTCTGTACAGAGCAAGTTTAGACTGTGCATTTTCAGACCTACATTTCCCTGGGAAGGACACAGATTTGGGAAAAAAAGAACCATAGGAAGGACATGAATGAAGTCTTCCCTACTGAAGGGATGCAGACACAAAGCAGCTATTTGGATGTCAGACAGAGCCGAAATGAAGGCATCTCTAGGAAGCTCTCATCCTCAGCAAGAACATCTCAATGCCAGAAGCAGAACTGGAAACAGAAATTCTTTGTTCACCAGCAACCTCCTCCCCTGGTCTTTTATTGCCCCTAATTCCATACTGATATCAAAAGTTTTGACCCAGAAAAGATGGATTTCATATAGGAGTGAAAGCTAGCAACAGAAATAGCTCTTTGTAAGTGATAAGCACTGCAGTCTAGAAGTCTCTTTTTGGAAGAAACAGACAGCTACAATCGAAGGCATTAAGTCCACTGTGTGAATAACACCGTAAAAGACAGGACAAATACCTAAAAGGAAGGATAAACAAATGCCTGCTGCCCCCAGGTTTTCAACAAAATGATTATTTCTAAGCTACAGAGGTGAACAATACTATGTATAACTCAAAGGTCATGCAAATGAAAACAGGTCTATTAAGAATACTTGGTTCTTCATTCAGTTAGAGCAATTAAGCCGTCTCGTACTCATGGCACTGCTGTCCACAAGCAACCAAGGAGGTTTGTTTCTGTTTTGCTGGCAGAGCTGTATGGAAAAGTTTACAGGCTTCATTGTTTGTGTTCTGATTAGCAAAATGCATTGCTAATAGCCTTGTATTGTCAATTCTGACCATCTATAATCATGTGTCATCCTCTGTCCTAATCCCAATATTCACTAAAATAACATCTTAAAACATTCAGATTTTTAATCAGCAGTGTCTTAAGATCATTAAACTAATTTAATACAATGATTAGTTTTTAATTTGCTCCTAATTTTTCACCATCAAAGTCTTAGAGCATGATATCAAACAAAATATAGCTTATTTAAAAACAGAACAAAACTGACATTCCCATCTAATTACACAAGACAGAAATAACCATTATTAAAGAAAAAAAAAAAAAAAGTTTCATTATCAGAAAATTCACCAATTCACCAAACATCTGAAAATGTGAAAATATGTTGGGAATGATTTGAAAAAATAGATCCTAATTGAAAAATAACAGCTCATCTAAATTTTATTTTCTTTGCTTTTTTAAATAATAACAATAATAAAATAAAAAATTAGCTCTGCACTCGTATTGAATCTAAATATAATTGCAATACATCACGCAAGATAACTCTCACAGGAGAGATGACATATCAGTAGCAATCAGACCCTGATGTGGATTAGGATAACGGGGAAGACAGAGGAGGAAGAACACAGAGCTCCCTTCTGCATAACATTTTTCCTGCACACTGTACATCAACACAATCAAACAACACAGTCACCTTGTTGAATAATGAATAACAAAACAAAAAGAAAATTAAGGAGCAGTAAGCAAGGGAGAAAAGATTCAAGCTGACATTTCCAATGAGAGGAAGTCACCAAGAGGTTCACAGTGACTGCTCCAGATGGCAGGAGCTATTTTGGCCAGACTACCTGGCTAGGACGGGAGCTGCAGTTAGGTAAGCAGAAGGGGGAGGAAGAAGGAAAGGAACAAAGGAAAAAAAAAAAAAAAAAAACGACTGAAAATGGAATTTTTACCCTGCAGCCCTCCTCATTCAGAGTCGTGCAAGTGACAAAGTTACAGAACAGCGACTCCCTATGAATGTGTAAGGAAAAGGAAACCAATTACCACTGATGGTTATGGATATAAAAGTTCCTTTTGGCCAGGGTATTGATTAATTATCTCTCCCATGCCTGGCTTCCTATAAACATAATTAAATTGACATTTTTTAATGAGTAAATCATACATGTGCTTTGGGCAACATAAAGCATCTTGCCACCTAATTGCATTCTTTATCTGTACCTTCCCCATCAGCCTACCTTATTTTACTGGGAAGAAAAGAAAAGCTCTTTTATAGATATAGATATATATATATTCTTTTTTGTTTGTTTGCCTTAAGGCTCAATGCATATTCTAGCTGTCAGAAGTGATTTCCCTGCTCTCTGAGCAAATATTCTCAACATTCATTTTCTTCTTTTATTTATTACTGTTAGACAATGATACAGTTCCAGATAATGGAAATCAAGGCAGGTCAGAGTGCATCAAAGACTTATCTCTAGGCAGGATTTCCAGTCTCATTAAATATAGCAATGCACTTTATATAAGTGCAACTCAGGGTTGCTGTGAGTTGGTTTGGGAACATAGGTGACAAAGTTGCAACTATATTATGAGAATCATAAGGACATATGAGAATCATAAAGGACAATAAGAACTTTGTGTGACTGCAAAACTGTATGGTATGTGTATGCCACTCCGAAAAGGGGACTGCTTTAAGTAATATTTCAGGATCTAGAATATTTAAGGAAGTAGAATATTAAGGAACTAGAATTGGATTATTTCTTATTTCTTCATGCCTCCAAAACCAATTTGTACTCTATTGCAGAGGACTTACCATGAGAAATAGAATGCAAAGGAAGGAAATGTAAAACAAGCCCAGAGATTATCTAACACACCTTTTATATATACAGTCATTATCTGAAAGGCGTATGAGAGTAAAATGCCATTATGAAAAGACACCCATGGCTAAGTCAACAACCAGAAGCAGGTATGCTGTTCCCCAGTTTTCAGTTCTGTTTCAGGGTCTCAAACAGCACACCTTTCAACCTTGCTTTCTGTAACCCAGAGTGGCACAGACATTCACTAAAGAAAGGGTGAAGCCCTGAATAGCTCCTGTCAAAACAGCTGGCCTAGTGCTAAGAAGGTCTTCTTAGTAGATGGATGGTGGTATAGAAATTTGTGTATGTCATGGACCGTACAACATCAGAAATGAAAGAGTACAGCAGTTTTAAGTTATCTAACCAGGCACCAAGGCAATGATTGCTGCAGAGTCGAAAGGGAGCCAGAGGCTGACAACACGCTTTGAAAAGCACCAAGTGAAGGAGAGGCACCTTCTTACTGCGGTATTTAAACACCACTGGCTCTCAGCAGGACTTGGGCACCTAATCACCGGATACCTAAAGGTATTTAGGCCCAGACAAGCACCGATGAAAACTTCAAAAACTCCTTAACTTTCTTATTCTAACCACCAGGTATCAGCAAAGGGGTTTAACATCTCAGCTCAACTACATCATTCTGCTTGTCGTACTGTAGGGTCTGACTGCACAAAACCTTGATCCATGGTACAAATGCCTAAGTGCACATGGAAGTTAACCAAGGGAGGTGCTCATAAGACATCCAAAGCATCTTTGAAACTAACCCAATATCTTAGCAGCTGATAAAGGTGAGCTGCTAAAAAGAATTAAAATTCAAGCAAGCTCAGATTTCAAATGGAACTATATTCCCTAAGAAGGCTGAACAGAAATCTCAGCGGTATTTCAGATGACCCTTTACATGTTCAGTGACTACCAGGACGGAACAATAAACTGGAATATGGAAAAGGAAGTATCAGGCTTGTTCCATCTTCCTTAAACTGTGTGAAAGAAACATCAGCTAGTTAAGGAAAAGACAGGGTACACATTTGAATGCAGTAACTAACTTGAAAAAATCCATTACATCATACAATTTAGAAAATGTATGGGATGTCAGAAGTCATCAACATGTAGAAAATTGAGGTTTTGTAAAAGGTGTAAAAGAAATGTAGATAAACACCACTCTGTCACTAGTAAAATAACGGAATATAAACCAAGAAAGAGAAGAGCACCATCGACTATATAGGAACATTGGAAAATACAAAGCTATTGGCAATATATCAAGAATATAAATAATAAAAAAGCTCTGTTTCTTTAAGTAAATTTAAAAATTAAAAAAATGAATCCATAAATAAAACCCTAAGCTCTGTTGTTTTTGTTTTTTTCATTAAGCCACATAATTGTGTTACACAACTTGAAACACAAAAAGAAAACATCAGTTTTGTTAAAAGAATTAATGAATACCTGTGTTAAGGAAATGAAAAATAATAAAGCTTCACATCTTATCATCTTGTAACAATTACCAAATATATTTGTTCTTTCCCCTATTATTGAAAAGCATAATTATACACTACAAAATTAGGAAAGGTTGCTGCCTGATAGCCATAAATAACATTAGGATTATTAAAGAAATCAAAATCTGACTGCAGAACAAGCTTCTGCAATTGAAAGCCAGCACATACTCCAGAGTACATGTTCAGAAAAGCAGAGAAATCTGGAATAATAAGAGAAATGCAGATTTAAAAAAAAAAAAAAAAAAAAGGCGCCAAGCTTCCAATGCAAATACAATAAATACAATTTTAATTTCATATACTACCAAATAACGGTTAGGGAAGCCACAGATTTTCATGGCTCTAGGTCTTCAGGATATAGAGTACTCCACACTACTGCAACAGCAACAATACTTCAAATAAATTAAATAAGTCAAAATAAGTTAGAAGTTCAGCCAGAGAAGAATGTCACTAATGACAAGCAACGGAGAAGAAACTTTTCCTAAGGAAATATAAATTATGAATGTAGAGTGGTTATACAACTAAGAGCAGGGAGAAATTAAGCAAAAACCTTTGTGACTAGCAGAACTAATGAAGCCTTACTGGCTTCTCCATTGTCTAATAACATGCAAGCTTACAATGGAGCTTTCTTCACAAATTAGTGAAGTTTCCTAAGGTTTTATTCCCAAGCAGGTTTTTGATATTCAACAGGGAACAGCACTCTTTGTCTTAGGGCTTTTTTTTTTTTCCTTTCTTTTCTTTTTTAAACTTCTTCAACCCGGTCATCTGTTTTCACTGCTAGCAGGAACTTTTTTTTGTCTCTACCTGCCTGCCAAATAAACTAAAACTGGCCCAAGAAGAATTATTGAAGTGTGGGGAAAGAGAGGCTGAATGCAAAGACACACTAACGGATTTGATTTGACTGTTTCCAAGGGTAACAACTGCAAAATCCTTGCAGCTCCTCTTTAGTCATTTCATTTTCTCCCTTTGCATTTTCCCTTCCCCTACCCCCCCGTACAAGCACAGACTAAGTCAGGAAAGCAATCTAGGTTTCAGGAATGAATCACATCTCAACATTTCTTTTTGTGAGATTCTGTTCTCTTTAGAAACTCAGCAAGAAATCATACATATGCAATAGAAATCTCAACAAACTGGATTTCTTATAAGCCCACAAAACTCAATTAAAACAATCCATTCTTTTTATCTAGACAAGTTTCTTGCATGAGTTAAAAATAAGCCTTTTTATTTATTTATTATTAACAATGAGGGCAGAGAAGGCAAATGGTCACAATGAACTTGACAAGCCTTCACAGCACCTCGTCATGAGGGAAGCTACCCTACTTTCCAAAGCAGTTTTCTTCAGACTCATCACTTTCTGGTAACAGATGGGAGGCTGAAGATAGAAAGAAGGATAGTTTATGCCTAGCACCAAGGGGAGATAGGGAAAAAAAAAGTCTCAGCAGTAGGATCCCACAAATCTTTGCAGGAATCTTTTTTAAAAGATAATAATAATAATAATCAGCAACTGTCTTTCTCCTGAGAAAATTTGATTTAAAAAAAAAAAAAAGTATTAGAGAACAGGATCAAAGAGTTTTCCTTATGGTGCCAATGTTCTAGGTGCCTGAGCTGAGCTCTCCTTGCCTATTAGTCCTGTGCTGTGCCTACTTCTACATACTCATTTTCCTAATTACCTATCAGTTCTCCTACAAAAGTAGCAATGAGAAAGCAGGGTGTTCTTCAGAAGTCTGCTAAGACTTCTATCTTGTAAAAAGCTGCTTCAGTTCTAAAATTAAAAAAAAATATATGTTTTTGTGTAAGAGCAAAAACATTTAGACTAATCCTTAATCCTAAATTCCTATCTGGATTAGTTGCTTTACCAAATGGTCAGGATTTCACTTGTTCAGAGGCACTGATAGCAAAATAGTATATAATTATGCAGCAGCAAATGTAGAACCATAGTGCATACTAAGTAGGTTCTCGGATGCACTAACAGTTTATGTTTTGCCATTGAGAGCCATGGTTTTCATGAACTTGTGATGATACATAAAATATATCACCAGCCTTAAATCATAGAACAACCTTTTCCTTCAAGAAAACAAACCATGTGTACTATTGGCACATGACAATATTTATCAGCAGTGGTACTAACAAAAAGAAGTTTACAAACCAAGTTGAACTAAACATCTTTGCACTATAATACTAGGAAAATTCTGGGGAAAAAATAGTTGAAAACTCTTATCATCATTTTCTAGATGACAAAGCACGTGCCATTTACATTCTCACGTTTGCATATGCGCCCTCTATTATGTGGTTACATGTAATTAAGTGTACATATATAAATATGTATGTAAACCAGGTTTGGAAATACTCTCGCTAAAACAGTGAAAGGATTCACACCATCTCATTTACATCCAACTTGTAAATCAGATTGAAATGGAACGAAATTTGGGACCGATTCTTTGGTTTCACTGACAGTACTTTGTTGAGTAAACCAAGTAAGTAGGTGTGAGCTGCTTTACTCCCTGTGCTAACAGTCATCTACTGAATAACACAGCAAGTCTCATGGAAATTGTTAGCACCCCACGTAAGATGTAATGATCTTGCACAGCACTGATTTTAGGGTTAGATCGACCACTCCCACTGACCCTACAGCAGATATCCAGCACTTACAAATGAAATAGATCATCTTTGTTCAATAAAAACTGTCTTGAGATCCTTGGTATTAGTAGATATGTATTTTTGGTATGGTCACATGATTATTAGCTTCTCAGTTATAACCACAGTGGAAAGATAACACCAACGAGAAAAAACACAGGCATATTTTAATACAAATATCAGACTCCGGTGCTTAATCAAAAATCTGACTTTACTGCTGTTTGAGACCTGTTATTATGGATGTTCAGACTGCCAACCTGTACAACAGAGAACACACTACAGTTTTATAGCAAGATGGAACAGGATGGAATCATTTATTTCCCTTTTGGTATAAACTCCAAGACAGCTGAGATAATCCAGGGATTCAAAAATAATTGTATTTATACACCCCTAAGTAAAAAGCCTCCATTTCTCTTCTCCCTAAAAGAAAAGAGGTCATTACCAACAGAGTAGGATGGGAATCAGGGTGAGAACATTCCTAAGGAGGTTTGGGTAGGCACACAATTGCAAGACTGGTTCTTAAACAGAGGTGTGAAGATAATCAAGTTCTTCTGTCTAAGAATTCTCAGGACTGACATGTATATGTATGTATACACACACACACAAAAGCCAGAAACAATCAAAGAAAGGCTTAATGAAAGTATTATTGCTTCTATATATTATTTCTGAACTAATATTAGGTGCTCAACAGAAAATAGAATACAAATACCCCCACCCATATATACCCAGAGTAATGTAAACAAAAAACAGAAGTACGCCACTAAATGTACATTATAGACATCAGAATGGATGTACATTCTGATGTACAAAACATCAGAATAGCAACAGATAAAGTGTGTATCCTTCCTTACAGTAAGCTAACTCCAATCCCCGTAGACTTGAGAATTCCACACAAATCTGGATGAAATATGGGAACAATAGCAGGAGCTCTGGGTGATTGGAGGAGAGCATCTGATTCTTTTTTTGCTGCCTAAGATGAACATCAAAACTGCACTACAGCAAGATCTCTGTCACAGACAGCAAGCACCAAATTCAAAAGCTCTCTTCTTGGAATCATTGGATTAGACCTTCAGTTGAGACAAGCACTGAACAAATCAAAAATAGATATTTGTCTGTGACAAGGGAAACACATTATGTCCCCAATAATTACAGATACAAAATTAAGCAAAGACTAGCAAACGATCTGGTTTTGTGATCATCTGTTTTGTTGAGAGATAAATTGGTACCATCCTTTTGAACCATTCTGTAATACGATCATAAAGAAAAATTAAACCAGTTTAATCTCACACCCCTAAATTTATTAGAATAGCCTTGATGTATAAAGTATGCAGTTGGGTAATGACTACATCGATTCAGAAACAGCATGGTATCATCAACATGTTTTTGAAATACAAAATGTAAAGAACCCTCAAGTCTTTAAAAATCTGTCCTAAATCATTCTGAAATGCATTTTCCATGAGTGCCCACTTCTTGTCTGAAGTCTAATACAAAGGAATACAAAAACAAACAAACAAACAAACCAAAAAAAAAACTATTTTTTTATTTTTTTTAATTTCTGATTTCTACTTGCAACTATCACACAAGTTGATTACAATGATTTTGAGAATGGCTGGAATTTTTCCAAATATTTTTGGAATCTTTCCAAATACAGCCGAGTGTACTTGGTTCAATGGACAGATTACAAGAGAGACTATTAACGGAGAGCTGAGTTGAGTCCTTGGCTGAATTATGAGGAGGAACTGTTGCAAACACAAAAAATTACTTCACCTCCCTGTGTCTTTCACCTTCCATGCCCAGGTCGGCCCAGGGCTGCGGTAGACACTGGCAGAGGTCACTGGACAGTGCAGTCGTAAGCTACATAGTTTGGACCTTCATTATGAAGGCTGAGCAAATTTGGAACTTGCCCTTTTACTTAATGTTTTTTTTCTTTTATTTTTTTTTAAAGTAAATTCACTCATCGTTGGTAATTAAATCCTAAAACTGAACATATTCCATGCTCAGTTATTAAGCAGGGAAATGGGCACATATACATATTTTTCCTCCTTCAAAAATACTTTCTTTTCATGATAGCTTTGAACTTTGGAGTGCAGTACTGTGATAACTACAGGTGATGAAGTTTAGCAGCAACATGATAAAGTTCACATAAATATTTCATATCAAGAAATGAGAAAAGCCTGAAGTAGTTTCATTTGATCCAAAAAGGATGCTTGATATGCAGATTTTGCTTCATTTATGAATAAATGAAAACTGAATACCATTAACAACTCAAGGTGGGAGTTGGAAGTTAAAGTTAACCTGAGTTACCAGTACAGCATAACACCAACACAAGATGACTTCGCATAAAGCTTGAGGGAGTTCTATCCAAAAATATGGAAAGGAAAACTTAAATCATGAAAACTAAAAAGTTCTTATTAAAGTAGTCTGCTATCCCCAGTGTCACAGGGCTTATTTTAAATGTTATCAAAACAGAGGTAATTAGGTTGGCATTAAATTACAGCACATAAAAGTTTCTGAAATTTTCATTTGCATACTTGTTTAACCACCATCTTCTCTGCAGATGATCTCCACGCTTTGAAAGTGAATACATAAAATCTGCAATGTATTATGTAACATATAGAAAACACAACAGAAAATACAGGGGAAAAAAAAAAAAAAAAATTACTTGATATTTCATACATAACAAATTTCATTTGACAACCATGCTGGAAGAAAAGTAATAAAATTTATTAACCTAAAATTGCATATATTTTTTTTCTTTTTTAAATCCTTGAATATGTGAAAGTCTAAGTTCCCATGGAATGTTTGACTAACAGAAAAAAAAAAAAAAAAGATCCTATGCAACAGACTTCACAGTTGTTAGTAGATGAGAACAAAACAGCAATATTCTTTTTATTAAGTAACTGAAATAGGAAATAAATTTTGTAATAATCTGAAATACAGTAAAATTCACCACAATATCCAAATGCACTCAGTTACATAAGATACATGACACAAAGGATATCCACAATCACATTAGTAAGACATTTCAATTTATATTCACAGAAATGAAAACTTTTTTCATGCACTTTAACAGAAGCTAAATACCTCATACTATATTTCTCTTATGCAGCTCAGTACAAGCAATTCCAGATAGTAGGAAAAAAATAGAGTAAAAGAGGATATTAGGAAGTAATGCTTAGAATTCTAATAAGAAGCATTTTCATCTTTAATTATAGTGATCCTTCAGCATCAGAGAAGGCAGATAAATATTCATACTGACTTTAAGTAAATGAGAATAATCCGTACCAGAGTATAACAACATCAACACTGTAGTATAACAACACTTATTCCATTCTTGACATTTTATCTCCACCTATGGACATTATAGCAAACTATAAAAATACCATAACTTTTCTAGACTTTGAAGTTTGCTTTTTTGACAAGAACATGGATAAGGATTTGCCTGGCAATGTCATCAAAAAGAAATCACAGCAAGCTTCCACGTTAATATTTCTGCAGCAGTACTGTCTACACTTTTATCTTCTTGAGTCATGGCTTGTCATAGAAAATGTGATCTTAATTAGGATATGACGTCAACAGTCATTTTTCATCCATTCCCAGGCATCACTACATTAAATATCAACACTTAAATACACATCCGTCTACTGACTTACAGTTGCTTTAATTGACTTACTGCCAAGTGACAGATCTGGATTTTACTTGTTTTAATTATCAACTTCAAAACCATGCTATAATACAATAGCTGTTTATCCTATGTTAGCCTAAATATAACAGTAATTAAATTTCATGTTTTCAACCAGTATATCTTTTTTTTTTTATAGCCAGCTGATGATTATACCAGAAGACTCCAGCAGCTTTCACAATTCAGAACTCCTTTCTATCAGCTGTAGCACGTAAACCAAGGATATAATTTCCAGGCTCTGGAGAAAGCTGTCTAGAAGGCAGCATGATTTCTTTAAAATGGAGAGCAGGTTTTATATTGGGCAATAACTTGTTAGACCGTAATGTGCTTACACTTAATGTTATACATTTATATTCATGTTACATATTGTTAGGATCAAAGCTCTTCTGTAACGCAATATGAAGTGAATAAAAATCTAGTTCCAAACCATCACTTCTTTCAGCACTATTTTGCATTTGCATTTTTGTGATTGTCTAGTCAAAGCGTGAAAACTCCCAAAATATTTAATAAAAGATGCAAAATAAGCATATTACTCTTGAGGCATGGAATCAATATTTGAGTGAAAGCATTGCTAAGCATCATTTATATATTTTTTACCTCAAATATTCTAAATTTGTGTACTTAACAGTAAATCATGTTGCAAAGCAGGTAAAGATGAGTGTAAATATATGTTACATTCAGAATAGAGTAGGTAAGGCAAATTCAGGATGGCTTACAAGCAAAAGAAAACTTCCCTGAGTCAGGATGCAGCTGTGTCATTCTACCGCCATTATATGGAGTCACCTCCTAGCTGAACCAGGCTATCCAATTTCAAAAATAGGAGTGGACAAGTCACAATTTCAAAGCTATTATAAACTAAGCAGCACTTGACAGTTGAGAATTTACGGATCCTAATTTTAGAAGCACCATTTGGATAGGATCAAAGACAGAGGTAGTGAAACCTTCAATGAGATGCAAAGGGGAAGAGCTGAAAATCTTGTCTTTGTTTTAAGGAAAGTGAAGCCCCTTACTCTGTGGAATAAAAGAGCTGAAAACATTTCTTTTTTTCTTCTTCTTTTCTCTCTTAGATTTGTAAACACCAGAATCACAAACAAGGTAAAAAGAAAAATTAATCAAAAAGAAAGCCATAATCACAATTTAAAAACTCTCATTTTAAAGCTAATTTTATGATATTTGCAATCACTTACAATGCGTTTTCCACATTTGAGCTCCCAGCATTTGAATCTTAAATATATTACTGGCACACGCAGGCACCTGCAAAAAACTATTTTCAAAAAACTGTATGCCTGGTTTTGTCTGTTGTTCCAGGCTGTGGAGCCGACATCAGGGGAGCTCTGCCACAGCACAGCAGATCCACCAGAAAGGTGGCTCCGTGGTAATGCCAATAATGAGAACTGGGAGGTGCCATTAGCCAGTTCTCTCAAATAGTCTCACTTGCCAACCTCCCTTCTGGAAGGCTGAAACCCCAGATGGAAATGACAATATGCAACATTGTCTTACACTCTAAGAGTGGTGGCCAATACACAGGCCAGCATCCTTCCAGTTCTGATTTCAACTGAAGATTATTCTTTCCCATTTTCTATCTGTAATTACTATTGGCAGTAGAAAGCCATCTTTCTTATCCACTGCATTTGGGTAACCAATACTTTTTTTTTTTTTTTTTTTTTTTTGAAAACATTCAGATCGTAAAACAGAAGTCCAAGTATCCTGCTTGCCATTTTACATTCAGTTTTTGTATGCATGGATATCTCCCAGAACAGAATGCTGACTTTTCATTGTCATAAGGCATTTAAAAGGGGAAGCTTTAAAGGAACTCCTTTGTCCTCAGTCCATCGCTTCCATCAAGTATTTCTCCCAAAACAACATTGTTATGATGTTAGTATAAAAGGAAGAAATCTAATGTGGGAATTAATATACTAATTAGTTACTAATGGTAACCACACATAGTTACTGTTATAACTATGTTTAAAAAAAAAAAAAAAAAGCAGCAGCAGCCTTTACTGGGCCTACATTTACAGGAGCATTTTTGGACAGATATTTTCTTGAGTTTAAATATATGACACATAAAGCATCAAGACAATACCAACACCATAAACGTCATTATCGACTTCAAAAGAGGGTTTATCAGTGGTCCCTTGACTATTGTATCCTGCTTGAACAGTGGCAGTTCCAAACGCTTTGGAGAAAAAATGCTGCAAACAGAAGTCTGATAAGTCTGCCATCTGGTAGCCCATCTACATAGAAGGGTTTTGTGAACTGATCTCTAGTGATTCCTACAGAATATAAGGAAAGCTTTAATTGCAGTAAGCCTTCAAATGCAAGTGAAATATATTTATATTTAAAAAAAAAAAAAAAAAAAAAAAAAAAAAAAAGGAAAGCTTTTTGCTTTGGATTAATGTAATTTTATTTAATTGCTTCTAATTAAAATTATTTTACAAGTGGAAAACAAAAGTGTCTATTAATTCTCTGCATACACTAAATTTAGATATTAACTGAGTAGCTTATTCACAGTATTTACTATAATTACTGCAATACTTCTGTAACTTTGATGATTTAAAAGTTTTAGGACTTGATACCAAATAATAGTTTCTGCTGCAATAAAGCAAAATAATCTTTCAAACTCCCAGTGCCTTTGTACTTGGAACGTGACTCACTAAATTTACATTTTGTGAAAGTACATGTAGGAGTAAAAGCACTTATGTATTATCAAGAAATATGACATTATAATCCCATGAAGTTACTACTTATAGAGAAAAAATAAAACTGCTCCCATTCTCTTCCATACCTAAGTGTAAAGTGAATACTTTCCATTAACTTTACCTCTATTAACTTGATAAAGTATGCTTAATATTTTTGCATATATTTTTAACTTCACTTTTAACACAAAGCTTAAAGTCAGCCATGAAACATTGAAATTGGAGATATTTTTCAATAAGCATTAACTCATTTAAAAATCATTTTTGTATTTAAAACCATTCCTTATTTTGTGTCAAAAAGACAAAAAGACATGGACAAAATCAGAGGAAATTTTTTTAAAAAACATAGATCCTTCTGCAAACATCTTTATTTTATAAATAGACCAAAGTTAGGCCAATAAAAGTCAATTTCTGTAACTTCTCTTTGTTTCTGTTCCTTACTCTCTCTCTACTTGTTAACCACCTGGGTTCCCATGTAGTTCTTCAAACACCAACAGAACAACAAAGCAAATTAAATGTGCTGGTTTTTGCTGAAATTCTCTAACTGAAAAATCAAAGGTATTATTAAAGTCTGCTTCTAAGACATTTTCTACATGCAGACAGGCCAATTTATTTTACAAATTCTTTAATACTCAAAGCCACAGTCTGTCACAAAAGACCTATGCTTGATTTATTTCACAGGGATATTGCATTAACATATGGTGCAGCCACCCTATGTAGTTCACCCCACTAACACTTGAGCATATACCTCTATCAATAAACAAACAGAGAGAAGCAGGGGAAAAAAGCCAGAAACATCAACTGCAGGTGGGTGTAAACTTAACTGTGAATCCCTCAAGCACCAATGTTCACAGCTGAACCGTGTAGGAATGGTCACAGCAGTAAAGAGTTCACTTTCAGCTTTATTTTTTTTTTTTTCTTTTCTCACCTGCTTATGAAGAATGACTACAACACTGCCCCAGAGGACTGATGGAAATAAGGAAAACAACTGTAATAAGAATTGGGTTCTACAACCTAAGTTTGATTAGAAAAATGGCCTTAAAATAACCAATGCACAAAAGGTGACATGGCTACAGGGTGAAAGCTTGGAAGCCTTCTGAAAAGCTTTTATCAGAGAGCTTCTTCTGGAAATCATGGGACAGACCAAGAAACAACTGAGCACAGCTCAGTGGAGACTAAAATATGCTTTTATTTTTATTTTTTAAGCATTGTGTGGGGAAATAAATTACATTTCCGTTTGTTAACAGTTTTGATGGCATATTACTGCTCATTTCTTTAAAGAAACCAGTTCAGCCAGCCTCCTGAAAAAAGCCACCAACTACCACATTCAGGCAGAGATGTACTAAAGAAGCATCAGTGCAGTGCACCATCATATGTGTCTTTTTATTATTTTCTCAAGATGGAATCTCTGCCAGTGAAATAGCATTTACATTTGCCTCATGCAACTGCACCTATCAAATTACTATCAAAATCAGAATTACTACCAAAAGACCACAATGAGATAATTTATGCCATGGCCATGAAGTAATCAAAACAAAGAAATAAATAAACAAAAGAAAATAAAGAAAATTTAAAAATCAGGATAAAGCCTTTTTTTTTTTTTTTTTTTTTTTAAACCCAAAACTTGCTAAGGTTAAAAACCAGGGAGTTAATTAGGAAAAAGGAAAGCAAAATGCACTGTAATAAGCAAATGGGCTACATGAAACCAAAATGCAGAGAAGAAAATTCCTCTAAGGAACCTGCTTTGGCAGGGGGATTGGGCCCAATGATCTTTCGAGGTCCCGTCCAACCCCTTCAATTCTGTGATTCTGTGAAAACTGAAAATCAAGCAAGATTGAAAGCAGGAATTTAATGAGTTAAATTAGGAAAACAATTATTAAAGTGTCTGTTTCAAACATCTCAAAACTAGAACTTTGAAAACGTGGAAAATTCTGTAGTGTCAAGAGAATATTCCAAATGAAAAGGTTTTTTTCTAACTCTAGCAATTCACTAACAAATCATCATTAAAGGTTTGATCCCCTGGGCACCTCAACAGCACTTTTGCAGCATTAATAATAGGCCATCTAATTCCCCCAGTTGATTTCTAACTTCTAATTAGGTTTTAATTCATGATATAACTTAACCTTCTATTCTGGTAGCCTCTATTCTTAAGGAAATAGGAATTTATCTTCCTAAAGTAAAAAGTTTTTACAGTCAAGACTGATGGATTATATTGTTCTTTCTGCTCATTTACCATCTTCCTCAAACTCTTCTGAAATAAAGCATTTTTATTATTCTCACTGAAACATTCTGAGTCTCCCATATCTGCTCACTCTTCCCAGCTAGCAGTGAATGGCTTGATTTTGGAAATGTTTCATATCTAAAAGGCAGGAGTTGGTAATGTTCTGTGAATTACTGTCTTGAAGACCAGGAACC
This sequence comes from Oxyura jamaicensis, assembly GCF_011077185.1. Classification (NCBI taxonomy): domain Eukaryota; kingdom Metazoa; phylum Chordata; class Aves; order Anseriformes; family Anatidae; genus Oxyura; species Oxyura jamaicensis. The sequence continues at coordinate 5,596,751 of NC_048904.1, forward strand.
TTATTTAAAACTGTCTCTAAGAGTTTTGACTTGGAACAACATTGAAGACACTCCCCCTTCCACTGAACGTCACTGAAGAGGCATGGTTTTGGTTAACGGGGCCCATTTGAATGTGGTCTCTGTTTGAATCCTCCTCTCTTGGGATTGCTGCAGTACCAGACTCTCTTCTACTGGCTTGCTTGCAACAACTTCTATCAAACTAGAAAATAAATTTTTAAAATCTGCTGCTTTTTCATTATGGTTCTTATCCAATTTTCTCCTGCATGAGGTAGAAGGTTAGCCTAATATATCTCTGAGAGCTTTTGTGATCTTGAGCAGAATATAGTGATGGGAAGCAGAACAAGATTTGGGAGTAGAACAGAACTGAGGTAGAACGGAACTGGAGTATGAGTACCAAATGAGAAGTAGAACTGATTAAGGGAAGAATTAGGGTGGAATTAGGAGTAGAACAAAACTGCAACAAGAATTAGAAGAGAATTCCTTGCCAGTTCACCTCCACCTGCAATGCAGCACGCTGCTAGCTCTCCCCCGGGATGCTGGCAGCAGCAGCGCCCTGCCGAGGAGCAATGAGCTACACCTGGGGAAGCTTCCTCCTGCACCGAGCCACCGTGCCTCTGGAGGAATGCTTCAGGGATCCTACCACTTGCCTAAGCCGCAGAGAAGAGTTAGACATTGTGAAATGTTATTCTTGTGGTCCTTCATCAAATGGAAATCCGTGCTTATGACTTGTGCCCAGTAAATTTTCCTGACATGTTTCAATTTAATTTGTTTTGTTCTAAATGTCAGCAAAAGATATAGTCAAGCAAGAAAGAATTATGAGATTTCTTTCCGCTGTGACATAGAGCACTGCCTGGATGGGATTGACAGGTGATATAACACTCAAATATTCATTCTGAACCACGGAGGTTAAAAAGCATTGCTTCATTGCAGTGTTAGCATTTTTACAGCTGCACCAAACCTTCATATTAATGCAAGGAAAAAATCCATTGCCATTATTTCAGTTCATATTTTTTAAAGCAGTATACATCATTCATGCCTGCAAATAAAAATCATGCTGTTTTTCTTTAACTTACTGATATCATTATAAACAAATACAACAGCAGTCTAATTTTGTCTGCCACAAAACAAACAGCATATCCAACGTCTAGCCCAAAATCTTTCTGGTTACAATTTGAGGTTAAACTTGCACAGCGTGATCATTGCTACAAACAATCCATGAGAAATCCAGAAGAAAAGAAACTCCCCCTTGCAATCTACCACTAGAAAACCCCAAAGTAACAAACAGTCATTTCAGATTTTCCTTTAATTTGCTCTCAAGGATTTTGAAAGGCTCTGGCATTTCTTTTTTGGAAGCAATACTGAAAAGTATTCCTTCCAAATAAACTAAAGATTTTACACAAACCAAGGAATGCTTCCAGACATTTTTTTCTCAAGTATACTTTAATAAATCTCTCTGAATAAAGAAAACTTTAAGGTAGATAAATAGCTTCTTCAAGGATAAAGAATTAGGGAAGGGCTCTAAGCATTAGAAAATTATATTTCATTTCAATTGATTTTGTCTACCTAATCATTAAAACCAAAAGCTTACTCTTCTTGTTCAAGGGAAGAGAAAAAGTATTATTTTAAAATATAATAGAACAATTACAGTTGAATAATACATATCTAAATACTAAATGAGCAGATAATATGATTGGTATGAAAAAAATTTAAAATATTGCACTACCACTAAATTCAAGATAATCAGCACATTCTGCTGAATATTCAACTGAAAACAATATTCTAAAATTTTTACTTGGTTTTAAATATTAATTTAGTTTGCACACAAAGCAACATAAATCTGCAAACAGAAAAATCATTCTGGAAGAGAAAGCTCACCTACAAGAACCCCATTAGCAACAGGAAACAACAGTAAAGCCCCAACACTTCAATGCTTCTTCAAAAATCAAGACTATATGGTACAACGTGCTCTAAGAAGCATGGCTGGATCAACTCAGGTGATAAAAAAAAAAAAAAAAAAAACTGAAAAAAAAAAAAACTGTGACAGCCAAGAGGCATAATGAGAACATAGTTATTTGGTTATTAAAGTTGTAGCATGCTGTTTAAAAATTGTTAATTTTAATGCCATATGGGAAGGGTCTATCAGGCCACAATACTGGTGAGAATTTCTTAATCAAGCTTAACAGATAGCCAACAGACTGACAAATAGACAGAAATTGCATACGCCTCATTTCCTTTACAAAACAGACTAAAAATAAGACTTTACTAATAATTACAACATCTATGGCAGTGCCTATTATTAGCGCCAACAAACTTCAGCTTGCTATATGTATGACAGGAAAACAATGAAACCAGAGAGCGTACCACCCTAGCGGGCAAGAGAGAAGCCAAGGGAGATGACTGGAAGAAGAGCATCCGTCCTCCCTGGTGTCCTGCGGCTGTCCTGGTGGTGCCCAGGCATGCCGCCTGGCACCCAGGGAAGAGCCACCAGAGGAACAAGGGACAAAGATGGCAGCTGCACAGCCAACAACAAGGACAGGCCTTCAAAACCCAAGAAGCAGTTCTGGCCTTCCCGTGCCCAAAGGCACAGACAGCCAGCAGAGGAGCACTTCCACAGCCTAAGGGTGCCACTAGCAGTAACAGGCTGAAGTTTAAAATTTTCCTCTCCTCTCCCGCAAGTTCCTCTTCGTTATTTACATATTTTCTCTTTGGTGTACAGGAATAGTGTAATACCAAGTTTGAACTAAATTTCTCCATGACTATAAAAATATTTTTGATTAAACAGATGTCAGCAAAATTTTATGGAGTGAAAATTGAGTAACAGATGGTGAGGCCTGTGGAGTTCAAAGAGGCTGTATTTTATTAAAAAGGAAATTTGAGGAAAAGAAGTATTTTGCTGGAAATATTGATGCAGCGTTTAAGCAAATGTAGAAATATTCTTACTTGATAGAAAACAGTACTTTTTAAAATAAATAAATAAATAAATAAAAAGGTATTCATGCCATAATCCTCAGACCATTAAATAAAGGATTTAACTCTGCGTTCTTTTTACTGAATGGAGCTTTCCACCCATGACATCAAGGTTCTTAAAAATAATGTACTTCACAGAGGAAGAAAAAACACCCAGCTACCAACTCCAAAAATAAGAATGACCTTGATTAAGGTCCTGGACAAAATCTATCCTGTATGTGACACACACAGCTGTGGCATCAGTTATTGTGAAAGCAAGTTTATTTATTACTCCATGGCTAAGTATTCATACTTTTAATATTAAATTTGGGATAGATATTCAACAAAGCCCCAAATAATGGCAAGTAGTCTATAGAAAATGAGACTGAGACAGATTATAACTTCTGACTACCACTCCTGTGTCACCTCTTTTCCAGCTTTACCACTTATAATGGTGGTTAAAAAAATGCCATCAGTGGAATATAGGCAGAGAGCTCATGAAATCAAAAGAATGGGAAAAAATAATCATTATTGTAGTATAATATGATTTCTCTCCCTATTCCTATGGCTCTCAAGTTTTTTTCAAGGTGCTACTTTTAACATACATTATTCCCAGTATTACATTACTGGGAAACAATTAAAAAGGCAAGTAGCAATTTCAAATTAGTGACCAGAGGCATTGTGCAGCAGAGTACCCCTAAGGAATAGCAGTCAGCGAGCTACTTTCGGCGCCCATAGAGAAAGTCCTGGAGATATGTGATAGTTTCAGAGCACTTAATCATGAGGAAAAGAACTACCTGTTCTCCAAGTCAGCCTTGTGCACACAGGCCCAAGCAGGGCTAAGGGGCAGCATCCAACACAACCCACAGTGCCACTGCTCTCCGTGGCAGCGTGGAGCAGGGCAGGGGCACCACCAAGGTGGGAGCTGCCAGAGCTACACATCCACACATCACCACAGCGCAGCTTGGTTCAACATCGGCCACTTTTTATCTCCCTTAGCAAAAGGCAGCTGGGGGCTAAGTCTGACTCTGATCTGCTCCTGCTGCAGCACAGCTCGGAGTTTTGGTATCAGCTTGGACTGTGCTCAAGTGCACACTGATGTACCAGTGGTAAAAGGATCACAAACATGTTGCTGGCTGGATATTTTTGATCTTGCATTTTAATTCCTCAGAGACAGCTTCTACCAGATACCTGAGCTATGTTGTCTGGGATCCTGATGTAGGTATCTCATGGAGACATGGAAGCTGCTGTGTTTGCACACTTCCAAAATACTGCTCATTTGTCAGAGAGCAGCACAATAAACTGAAAACTCCCACGAGTGTCAGTCCATCTCAAACCAGTGTGTCCATTAATCAGTAGTAATATTTGTCATTTATGAAGATTGCATCCTCTTAGTGGCTTTAGGCCCTGACACCACCACCATAGGAAATACACATCTTGCTACAAACACCATATTATATCCATGAAATAGACTATGGTATACACATTCTGCTTATGTTCAGCACAGTGATAAAAAAATCAGCTAATGCAAGCCTGTACAAAGCAAAATATCCTCCTCAATATCTGTACTGTAGGTTTTGAACAGGTAACAGTTATTGAGATGCAATGTTTAGCTTCACACGTCATCCATCATTCCTTCCCCTGTATTGAGTCATTTATCACTCACATCCAGGTATCTTACACTCGGTTCAGGGAGATCAAGCAAAGGCATGAACAAGTTTTTACATTCATACTGCTACCAAAATAATTTCAGTCATATTTAGTACAGCCCTCCAACCTTCCCAAGGAAAAGAAGCATTTGGATAACTGAACAGATTCAAATGTCTTGAAAGCACGTGCACGTTGAAAATATGGTCACATTGCTTTTTGGCCTAACACCACAATTCTGTAAGAAACAGGAGGGTATGGATTAATGTTCCTATTTACAGGTTCTTTTTAGCAGTTTTCTGTATCAGTTAGAACTGAAGGTTTCTTATTTTCAGTCAGTCAAAAAAAAAAAAAAATCAAGGCAATTGTCTGAAATTTATCAGATAAATGAGAGACTACCTTGATTATAGAAGAAAATGCAGCTTCGGCATTTCAGGCATCATCGTTCAGAGCTGTTTGTCTTCTGAAAGCAAACACCACTATCAAACTACAAAAGTGTTGAAATAATTACCCAAATACCTCCTCTTTATCTTATGATTTTTATAGCTTTCAAAGAACACTGAAGCACATGACTTTTGGAGCTTTAAGTATTCAGTGTTAATGGCATGCGAATATCATTCCAAATTTTTGGAAAAAAAAAAAAAAAAAAAAAAAAAACACGGGGGGGGATATACAGAGGGGAGAAGGAGGTTATTTTAAGATATGCAGGTAAAATCCCCTAATGTAAGTGCCCCTAATCAATGCCTATAAGTATTCATTGTGTACTTTTCAAAAAGAATGACCCACAGCATATTAGTTAACTAGAATATTAGAGTTGAGTTGATGGAAGAGGGAATGATCATCAGTACAAAATTTACAGAAGACATCTATATCTAAGCTCCCGAGAGGCATTTCAGTAGTTAGATATAGGTAACAAAATCCTAAGGAAGGTCTCATTCCCATCAGTGCTGAGGCTGAAGGAAGCATCCATAACTCTTTCTTGCATTCAAGTCTGCCAGCTGTGCTTCCATATTAGCCTATTCATCCCTATGTTTTGGGTATGAACAGCCAAGAAAATCCTTCAGCTAGTGCAACTAACAGTTCTCTGGCACTGCACGGGGGTGCACTCACAGCAGACTAGAGCACGTCAGTGAGTGGAGCTGGGTGAGTATGCAAGGGCAGAAATTCATATTCAGAAGAGTCGTAATTAGCTTTTATCCCATGGGGAGAAAGCTGTTATATCATAGAAGGAACAATGAAAATCACCTTAAAGAACAGTGTATCATAGCTCTCTCATAGTTTTGAAAGTAGAAAACATTTTGCTGAATTTGGATATTGAGTCTGCAGTTTGGAACAAGGACTGTTAGCTCATCAGTCCTTTTTCTGACAAGGTTTAGGATTCATTGCAAATGTAGAAAAGGAATTTATTTGGCCTCTTGAAGAGAAGGAAAAGGTAAAGGTCGTATCAGGAGAGAGGGAGAGAGATTATTTTTCTTTATTCAGTGGCAATGATATGGGGCTTTGGTCCAATTTGGCAGGGCCAAACCCAACAATACCAGTGTTGTTTATTAGAAGATGACACAAGGAAAAAAATACACTTCACACTTTTTTTTTTTCCTGCAGCGAAAGGCAGAAGAATTCTATCTAAAAATACAAGATCATTGGTTTGTGAGGATGAATTAAGAAAAAAATCCATATTAGCATAATTAACACTTTCACTTGCCTCCAATAATCTCTGGCTAAGTACAGATACAGATTAACACGTGAGTAAAATTAGGTGCATTTCCTCAATACCTAAGAAATATTTTGTCCATGAAAGTTTCATTATACAAAAAAAGCATTCAGCTAAAAAAGTCAAGACTAGTCATAATCCTTATCTGAGCTTCCCCTTCTTTCAGGTGGTTTTCTTTGCCAGTTTCTTAGGACCAGTAACTGCACATTGTGCTCTGAGTTGTCATACAGGGTTGAAGTCAGGCAGCCTTCTGCACACAATGATGGAAGGGTAGCTTAGAGCTCTGTATACCTCCGTGCACTTTTCCCACACAGAGCGAGCAGCAGATCCACAGCATCCCTGCCCATTTGCACAAGAGTCAGAAGTACTGATTTGCACTAAGTCCCACTATATACACACACATAAGACCCAGGAGCTCGGCCAGGGGCACGTGGTGCGCTCCACATAAACCCAGTGCAGTCCCTTACTCCTTACTGAGAAGAGTGGAGGAGGAGGGGGGTTTCGGCTGGTTTTGGTCTGCATGGATTTAAGCAGTGATCTAGCCTGTATTTAAGCAACACAAAATGAAATAGCACCACCGGCTTGATTCTGCAACCCAGCATCTAGCACACAGTTGGCCGGATTTTTATAGGCTGATAAGCAACTGCCATTTAAGAATCAGTTGTGGCTAATGGTACATTCTTACTTCGAGGCAGTATGGCTAACTGACCAATTAAGGACTGCTATTAACAGCTTCAGACAAATAAACTTACTTAAAAGCAAAATGTACTTGTTAACAGCATCATTTCTGGGACACCTCAACAGCTGTTACCAGACTGTAATCAGAAGTTTCTGAAGAGTTACCTTTTAAACACTTTCAGTGACAAGTTATCGTTTGGATCAAATACTGCGTTCACCCTACGCAGCATTCGTGGGGCAGAGAGCGCTCAACTGAAGAGAGATTATTTCAGTCCAAAATAGTACATTCTGGGGGAACCTAATTAGTCAATTGATAGAGTTTAGTGTGGAGAAAACTTTTTAATGATGAAAACCAGAAGTGACACATTTTTTTCTGCCTCATATCAATACTGTACTTCATATCTTTCCTGAGAATTCAGGCCATTTGGAACCACTGGTGTAACAGCACCAGTGCTAATGGGAAGGAGCTCCCATCCTACTAGCCAGGACTGCAGTATGTAGATACAAAAATTGAAGGATAGATCTCAGGTATTTTTCCCATACAATTTTGGGCTGTTGTTTGTTTTTTAAAAGCAGATACAGGTCATGGCATAGCAGGACACTGCTCTGTGCACTGGGAAGGTCATGGTTTCTGAAAGGTGTATGATAATTGTGGAGAGCTCACTACCACTGCTGACACTCTCCTTGTCACGCGCGTGTCTTGGAGACTGTTCCACCAAACCCAGCTTCACATTTAATGTCTTCTTTAAGAAGAAAGAAAAAAAGAAACTTTAGAAAACTCAATTCAAGTTAAGGTCTGTCTGATTAATTGCTCTACTTAGCTAATTTGATAAGCTCTAAGCCAGTTTTCTGTGCATCCTTCATTGGCTTGATCTACTTTGTAAATTAATCTAATTATGAACACCTGCAATCAAAAGCTCCCAACCCTGCAGAAGTCATATGACTCTTATTTATACATAGTATTTGTAAACAGGTAAACTATAGAAAAGCATCTTGCCACAAGAAGCGTTTCGGGGATACAAGGCAGGCATACAACAAGGGCCTGAGTACAGGAACCACTCCTACACTGTCCAGGGTTTTGGTCCTGCTCGTTCAGTGATGTAAGCTGCATTCTTCAAAGCGAATTCTAATAAAAGTTGAATTACAGCAGATAAAAGAAGACAAATTGTTCAAAATATTTGCAATCCCCAAACAACATTAATCAGATAAACCATATATCAGAAGCGGAAAAATAGTGCTAGGTTCAATTTAAAATACTATGGGTATCTGAAAATTAACTATGGGCCTTAAGAAAGCTCATTATGAGAAGCACATAAACTGATGAAACTACTGTAAAAGAAGAAGGTTCAGCAGCACCTTTAGGGGTTGTTTTAGATAATATACAGAATAACTGTATATTTACTGGTCTAGATATACAACTATCCCTGATTCAAAAGTGATAAGTACTATATTTCAACAGATGGGGGGCTGTTGTTTTAAACACCGTTTTCTCCCTCTCTAAACCATTAGAGAAACATCAACAGCATAAAATGAATTTTCCCATCAAAACCAGAGAGGCTATAGCTTAGTTTATCTAGATTTTTATGCTAGCCTTGATGCATTTAAATAATAATAATAATAATTAATCTGACAATAATACTGTCAGACTTGCCTAACCAATAACAACAGTTTGCATTAGTAAAATCCAACTATTAGCCATCTGAGTTGACAATGATTTCTTGTATTTGTTGTAAAAATATTTTAGCTAAGCAATGCCAGGCTAAGCCTTACTCAGTAATTGTGTAAAGAAACATTATGAACCCCATACTTTGGAGAACATCGACAAATCTTGAAAAGAATTACTCCTAGATGGTCTCTAAAATTGAAAGACACTCTTATTGTACCTTAGAGAAAAAAAACACCGCTCCAGTATTTTAAAACCAAGACTGTAAGAAAGTGAAATTATTAATGGAGCCATTAACCATCTTTCTGGTGCTCCCAGACTACTTAATTTGCAGTCAGTGCTAAGATCCTCACACACTTTCCAAACTTCTAGCAAGCACTGAGAACAGTAGAACTGCTCCATATTATCACAAGAGACTGTGGGAAAAGACCCTTCAGTTTCTAGAATGAGGGAAAAGTGGAAAAAAAAAAAAAAAAGTCTGGAGACAGCAGAACGTTAGCATTAAAACACCTGACAAATGGTAAGCTTTTGTTCTTGCATTAATTCCTATTCAAGAGGGATGAGTAGTTAAGTGTAATATGCAATTGAGCAAGGGCTTATCCTTGGCCATGACCTGTAAGTGTGCACATAAACCTGCTGGATGTCCAAGATCCTGCAAGACAAACTATTCCCATCAGTAAGTGTGCTTATTAAGAAGCCAGTGAATATGCTAGGATTACATTTTTATTCAGGAAGAAGCAGTACATCTAAGAAAGTGACTGTACTGTCAGAAACACCAAGGTAAGCTTAACGTGTCCAATGATTACCTTGACAGTTCAATGAAGCAGATTTTTAATTTGCTGACTTGAATGTAAGTGAATTAGGGAAGAAGATTTAAAGACCATGTCCCTTAAAGTCTGGGCCACTCCTCTGGCACTTCAATCCCATCAACTAGGTAAAACTGTTTACTAACTTCTTGTCTTAGAGGCAGAGGTCACTGATTAGCATAGACATCCTTTAGCAGGTAAGAGAACTGATGGGGGTAGGGGCGGAGGTGGTACCACATAAGAATTCAAGTTGCTTCCAGTAAAAAGGAAGGGGAAAAGTCATGAATTTAAAAATCTACCCCAGGAAACCCAGAAATACAGAAAGTACTTCCTACTTAGCAGGTCAAAAAAGAATAGGACATAGTTGGAAACCATTTGATAAAGTGGGGCTTAATTCCAACAGATGGTTTATTTTTATGTCATATCCATAATAAAAGCGGTAATTTGCTAATATTTGGAGGAGAAAGGGAACAGAAGAAATGTATGCTGCTTTGGAGGAGCACAGGGGCTTGTTTTGCCTATACAAAATGAGTTTATGAAATATTTTTAACTTAATTATTTTAAGAAGCACTGAAGAGTTGGCAGCCATGGAGAATTGCTTAGCATAGATAAGGCGCTTTCAGGCATGAAGCCTGGACAAAACGCGAATTGATGCATCCTAGCCTGGGCCTTTTGTGTTACTGTTTACCTCTTCTTGTCATTCTCCAAATGACAAGAGACCAGTCATGAATCGGGGTGCCACTGCAGTATTTTATCTACAAAAACGTCCCTGTCCTGCACTGTCTGAGAGTTCATTTTTCAACAAAACAGTTGAAAAATGGAGACCATCATCAGATTCTTTATAGATTTTTAAAACTAATTTTGCACCAGATATTGTGCAAAACTGGAAATTTGAGACTAAATCTGTACAACAGATACAGACTAAAGTTGCATTAGTGTGTTTATGATAATCTCAAATGACAGACTGACAAAATAATGTTATATCCCCTGGAATTACACTGTGTATAACTTAAAAAGATTAAATAAGGCTTACCATGAACACAGTGCACAGCGTGATGCAGTCTTTGTGCCACAGCATGCAAGCCCTAATAGAAATAAAGAAGAAACAGTTTCAATTTTTGGAAATATAAATTGTGACTGGATACAGTAGATTTAAAAAATAATAATAATACAGTCCAACCATTTAAAAGCATTTGGTTTTATTTAAGTTCAAGTGGTTTTATTGAACGAGTAATAAAATTAACCTCGTCTCTATTACTCCCCTAATGCATTCACTTGAAAGCTTTAAAAAAAAAACTCTATCAGATTCTAATAACTGAAGAGTTAATGTACCTGCTTAAAAAAAAAAAAAAAAATGTAAAAAAGCTTAAATAATATAAGTAAAAGCTATTACATTTGTTACCATTTATAATTATTCAATAGTAGCATTGAGTTCTCCAAGTCTTTAATAGAATGTATAAGCTATGTCATCCTTAGAATTATTTTAAAGGGGAAAGGGTCTAGTTAATAAATATATGTATGAATCAGAGTACAAAGTTTAACTCAGTTACTTTTGGAGGAGATGAAACTGAGTATCTCCAAGAATTACATCAAGACAAGCATGTAGCTATCTCTTTGGTTCACAATTTTAACAAGGGGATTCCTCTGTTTTCAAGAATCTATTTGAAACCACCTGGACATGATTTTTTTAAGTAAACAGAGACATAATAGTACATGTGTATTATATTTGCTAAGACATGACTTGGTAAGCATACCGTCTTACCCCTAGTCAGATAATTATTGCACTAAGCTGTGAGGCTCGTGCAGAGGTGCAAGCAATGACAGCCTTGTAAGAGTTTCCAAATACATTCAGCATCTATTGCTTTTCTGAATTTTAAAGCACTATCAGAACAATACAAAATGATACACACACTGAGTATATATCATGCTACTAACAGCCAAAAGGTGATTGCTTGACTGTATCAGTTCCTCTGCACATTTGTTCAGGCTGGAAATTAGAAGGAAAATAAAACTTGTTTGAGAGTCAAGGCTAGGTTAGGTCGTTAGGTTTCAACATTAATGGAATTGAAATCTAGCCAACAAAAAGGCTAAAGCACCTGATAAAAGTGCCATGGAATGCAATCACTATGAGTTATCAAAATACCTTTTCTTGCATCTTATGCAAAAGGTTGCAATAGCTTCAAGTCAAACAACTTGCTCCACTACCTGGGCTATCAACATCACTTTGCTGCATTTATTCCAGAGGTTTCCCATTATGGAAATACATGAAAATAGCTGAATACTAGAGCTGTATCATTCTGAATTGTGTGCACAATACCAGAGCTACGCAAAAGTAATCCACCTTCCCCATAAACCAGCAATGCAACCCAAACATCACATGCCATTACAGACAGTTTGCAGATAGCTCCATGAATCAAACTAACTGCAAAGGAGGGAGACATATTAGGGAAAATATTTAAATGTAATAACTTTAAAGTATAACAAGTCTAAACAACTTTAGCAGCAGAGATGATAATGACGTAAATTAAATGAGTAAGAGAGAATCCCCGCTCAGGACTCAAAGCAACACAGATGCGGTCACTATAGCAATAGGAATACTTAGCTCTGTTTTGCCTACACCACAGTTCTCAGTGCTTACAATTTGAGGCTTAGGTTGAAAAAAAAAATGTCTTTCTGCCTACAGTACAAGTGTGTCATTAATCCTCCTGCCTCCATTTGACTCACCTTTAAAGTACTCACTTCTGTGAGACTGGTTTTGAGGATAAATTCAGAAGATAAAAGCAAAGTGCTCAAACACCAGGGGGATAAATTCAAATGTCTAATCAGCATTCTCAACGTTATTTCTCTGACTTTGTCAAAACGGCATTCTCAGATTGGAAAAGATGACAAAACCATAGTCCATGCCATAAATCCCAGAGTAATCAATGCTAGTTTTAAAATGCATTGTTACTTTAATTGGGGATTACTTAAGGTGCCACCAGATGAATATTTCCTTATGCTTTTATCTGGCATTGCCAAAGTTTTGGAAAAATGTAGTTGTTAAAGGTCATGAAGATTGCTGTAAAATTCCTCATAAAGGAGTTTGCTCTAAGAAAACCAGTCACTCAAGGAAAAGAAAAATGTCTCTAGAAAATTTATTATTAAATAAAATCCTTTTGCTTCATTTGTTTCCGTAAATTGCTTAAACCATTGCTGAAGCAGCATTTGCGAATGCTTGCGATCATTCTTTTTCTACACTTGGCTGAAAAAAATAATAACCATACAAAAACTGATAATCAAATAACTTGATATAGTAAGAAAAGTTTATTGATTTTAAGAACGCTTTTGATAAGAGAAAGGTTTTATCTTTCCTGGTCAAACTGAAAACTGAACTATAAAGAAATTGATATGACTTCCAATTTATTCACCATCCTAAAAATTTGGAGGAGCCACAAAACATAAAGCAGAGGTGACAATGGCTTCATCAGCAAACCTGTTTCTTATGAGAAAGAGAACAGATTCTGCTTGTATAATGACATGAGGGGGAAAAAATGAGTATGCATTAAATCATTCTTCTAAAAGGGAAAAGATTTTGTCCCTACTTCACTCTGCTGTGGGAAGCTCACTCCTTGCCAGATGCCTTGAAGAGATGTACATTTCTATTTATTTTTATAGTCCCTTCTCTCTACATTTTGGGCAGTTCGGCAGTTGTACAGTCCAAGTCATAGGTGATCTGATCAGCCTGCTAAGGTGCCTTCCTGCTAAGGAACTTACCTATACACAGCCAAATGGACCCAATACTGCTCCTTGCAAATGATGCAAGAGCAGAATAACAGTGGCTTCAAATTTAACAAACTACTCTGAGGAAGAGTAGGGTTTGGTCGTCAGGCTCAGAGATGTATCAGTTTCCATTTACTGATGCCAAGTGAAACCTGTAAAATACGTCCCGGTGCCTTTGTATGAGATGCAACACAGCCGCTATACTTCCTCGTTCATCTGCTGTGCCGCACCCAGCCAGTGTTCTCATCCTACTACGCTGCCTCTTTTTTTTTTTTTTTTTTGACTTATGACTTTTTTTGACATATGACTTTATTATTATTTTTTAACATTGATGAATGCTCAGACAAAAAGACAGCCTGCAACTATTTTTTTCTTTTTAGCTCCTTTAGAACGCCACCGTTAAACGCATTCTTGAACTGAATCTTGGAGATTATTTTGTATAGCTTAAATTGTACGCATTTAGTCAGTATCCTATGGCAATTTATGAACAGCACTCCATAGGTTTATTTTTAGTAAGTGTACCTCATTCACACATTTTGTAGTGCTGCATGGGGATCACTGATCTTTATGCATGACTGCAGTGATAAGATCTGGCAACATTCTTTAATAACTGTTTAAACTGCTCTCGTCGTGTGCTTCAAGCAACATACAATTATTCCAACACCTAAAAAGAGCTCTTTCCACTTGCAGTATTTTCCACTACTCAATATGTGCACTCTTGCCACCTGATAGCTAAGATTTTCCATTATTTCCTTTATTTGATTGACTCCTTTACAGCCAGTGGACAAAGTACCAGGTACAGTTCATGTGAGATAGCTTAAATGGTAATCACAGAGAGTACACAATGATGGATTCTTATTTTAAATCCATGAAGACCAGGCTAAAATATACATATATATAGCCCATCACTAAATATTCATCTAAATATAGAGAATGATAATGGTAAAGATAAAAAAATTAACAAAATTAGATGGATGACATCAGTATTTGGCATGATATTGTACACAGCCAAAATTTATGCTGTAGCCTGGGTCAGAGTTGCCTTGTATTTTCAATTTACAAGTTCCAGTAAGTTACATTCACTGCAGCATCACTGAATTTCTTTCCACTTTATCTCTGAATTGTCTAGATGCTGCTGCTATAGAGTAAATAATAACATCTCCTAAGATAAACAAAAGAAGTTGAATTTATTGAAGTTATCATAGACGGAGATTTTGAATCAACAAAATTAATTCAATTTCATTAATTTAAAAGAATGCAGAGCTTTGGGTGGAGCAGGGATAACTAAACCGGTTGGCTATGTTAGGACTGCCTCTGGAAGGGAAGACCTTCTGCAGTGCTTTTGTCCCGTGAGGTGGAACAGAGCACAAGCACACTCTGCTTGGCACTCCTCTCCTAGGTCAGAGTTTATTAATGTCTGGACATTGAATGAATGAAGCTCTAAACCAGGTAAATGGTAAAACAATGTCCCACCTTTCTAAAGTGGCTGCTCTAACATACAAAGGCCAAGGGCTAGGGCAGTAGTAAGAATTCCAACACCATGCATCTGCAATTCAAGCTGGTAGAGAAATGAAATCACATCTGGAAGGCAGAGAAGGCAACAGGGAAGGCAATCCCCACGGACACTGTGAAAAGAGATTATCATGGGGAGGGGATAGATTGCTTTTTTTTTTTCCTAATGAAATGGGTTCTCGCCCCTGCCCACCCACCCAGCGGCACAGGCCTCTACTACACTTTCAGTTTTTTCCATCTCCCATAAATGTAGTATTACTCCAAGTTTAGCTTACAATGTGAAATGCATCTCATCTTTCTCCAGGATTTGAGTATAAGTAATTATAGCATTGCAAAACAAAACTGACAGCCTACGTGTTAGCTCAATATGTCAAAAAGACAGGCAGTGAAGCCTCTCAGAGGCTGTGGTACATCTACTGTCATCTCTCATCAGGTGACAAACTGAAAAAGCGGCAAGTGCCAGGTTTCCAGGTTCTATTATATGAATCAAGGATATTGTTCTAAAGAGGTTGCTCTTGTCTCAGACAAGACCTAGCGAGAAGTGGGAGCTTGAAACATTGCCCCAAAGCAGTAAAACACTTTCAGACTCACAAACCTGGTGCTTTCCATGGAGGAGGTGGCTGACACTAAAATCAAAGTGAAGTTCTAAGCACTTTGAGTCCCTCTTGAAGCTAAGAGGGTTTTAGGCACCAAAGAGACAACACTGCCTCTCCAATGGGTTGTGAAAGTTATAGATGCATTAGTTAAAATAATCCAAATCATTTTACCTCGAGAGCTGAGGTCACCAATGCCCTCACCATTGCTTTAATTTCATTAGCGGCCTAAACTGTTGGGAATGAGATGACCGCAGAGCTGATCATACAAGTTTTACTGTATGTCAAGACCACATCTGGAATCAATTATGCCTTAAGCATAAGGGAAGAGTTAATCTATATTATCTGTTCTGCTCAGAGGCCATCTATTGTAGATTTAAAACAGGAAAAAAAAATCTGTAAGGGTTTTATTTGTGTGTTGTTTTGTTACCCTGAAGTATTCAGATTATAATTTTTTTTTTAATCTTAAATACATGTGCTAGAATTACAAGTGCTAGAATAAAAGCCATACATTAATATATATATATATATAAAAAAAAGATTAAAGGTGATAGTTGACCTTCACTTGCTTCAACATTATCCATATCCAAGGAAGTCAAACCCTGTTCTTCTGAAATTGTTTTGGTTATAAGAGCATTTAATAGCTCTACAGGCATAGTGTCATCTTTACCACAGACATATTAGACATATATATTTTCTAAATATTTCATTTTATTACTAACAAATGGGATTGAATTTGCAGCAGAACTGAAACTCAAAAATTCAATGAAAATAATAAAAAAAAAATATGATAAAATGTGCAAGTTCCTTCGCTGTTCATATTTACCAACACCTCATATGTTGGAGTTCTTACTAATTCCTTTAATAAATGTGGCTGATTCTAGCACATTACCTGGACTATAAGATACAGCAGAAAAAAACAACAACTCTATGATATTATAGAGCTTTACAGCTGTGTTCAGCATAGACACTGGATTGCTTTCTCTCGGATCAGTTTGGTGATTCTAGACACTTTGAGGTCTTACAAAAAAAAAATGTAAAAACTTACTGAAAAAGGAATGAGTCACCTCCTATGGAAAAAAAAAATAATAATTGGGGTTTGAAAAATAACTCTTTTTATTAGAAAAATCACATTTTCTTCTCTCTGAAAGCCCTAGTAAAGAACAGACTAACACACTGCTTTTCAGGCACCCAAGCTACAAGTGGCACAATTCCTAGGCACGTGAGACTTCTGTGCCATGCATTGTGCTGGCACTCAGCCTGCAAGCAGCGCCACTGGCAGCTGCCACCCAGCTTCCTCTGTGTACCGAAGGGATCCGGATCCAACAGACTGGGGGGAGGATCCCCACACCGCTAGCTGCTGCCATCTACCTCTGCTGTAAGGCAGCCTTACACTCTGACAGCTTGACCAACCTCGCACCCCATGGCTCTTCATGCTAAATCAAGCTGGCCATCAGCTACGTGCCAAAAGGAGGGGAAAAAGTATAAGCGTTTTTGGGGAAGAAATTACCTGACCACAGCCTCCTCCAGTCATGAGTAAGACAGACATACGTACTTGCAGCAGACAAAAAAATCCACGCAGAGTACTGGCACATACACCTGTTGTGCTCACACTGCGCAGTGGCAGTGCCTCTGAGCTCCCTGCACAATGGCAGAAGCTGTCAACAGGGGATAAGCAAAAACAAAGCAAGCAACCTGATTTAGCAAAAGGACAAGTTGTTCACTTATATCAACAAACACCAGCTTTAATGAACGCAGTTACTCAGATATTTTCTTTTAGTGAGGATTTTGAAAAATAAAACCAGCTGTGGGAGAGAGGAGCAGCTATGAGCAGTTCCATCATCCCCACCACTAGAGACAGGCCTCTTGTTTCACCTCTTTCACAACTTCTTTTTAACACCTTTCTACAGAACAGAAGTATCATGATGAAGTCCAAATAGGCTTCCAACTGTAGCCATAATTATAGAGTATATATTCCTCTGTCTTCACTGTTTGTACAAGTTGCCATCAGTGCTTTTGAGCTTTACTTCCCTGTGTAACGAACTGCTCTCCTTACATGTAACTACTTCCTTCTCTTCCCACTTTGTTAATGTAGTCAGTGTACAACAAGAAGTTCTAAAGCCATCTATCAAAGCTGGATAGAATGCTCTGCAGCAGCTCTGGGAACCTCATATTCTCCTCTGTCATTTTCTTAAAAGGAAAAAAAAAATCCACATAAGTGGTCCAGGAGTCACTGAAATTTCTATTGGGTGGGTAAATATATATTTTAATTTATTCATAAATAAATACATACCTTAAAAAAATCTGTTCAGCTATAGTGGATTTAACAGCGTTATTACATAACTAGTTCAACAGCTTCCCCCACCATGTACTTTTCTCATCATGTAAATTTTTTGAAGTTATTTCTAAGGCAATAACTCGATATCAAAAAGTTTAATTTCAGAGTGTGACAGATGACAAATCTTCTTCCTATTTAAGTGCTCCCCTCATAGTGCTATTCTAGTCTGTGCAGAATATAAATGACCAACTGGGAAAAAATAAAAAATAAAGAGAGAGAGAGAGAAGTGAATTACGAAGTATTTTCATAGTCATCTAGTGAAAAGCATTTTTCAAGGTTTTTCATTAAAATTTTGTCCAAGCCCCACATTTAAGAGAGAATTAACACAAGGGGAAAGGGAGTTCCCTGCTCCAAATGCTGCTGACGAAAGGACACTGCCTCCTGAGCTCTGAAGATTTGCTTAGCAGTGTGGCACACTCTTGTCCCCTCCTAAGGGGAACAGTAGCTAGTTAGAATTTGTGCTAGCCAATGTGCAAACATTTATGATATTGCAACAAAGGAATGCTGCCAGTCTGCTATCCCAAAAGCAAGGAGTCAGTTCTGCAGCTCCGTTAGTATCAAGGACTGCACTACGTTAACACAGCAGTTCGGGGTGTGCTTCAGCACGGAACTTGGGCACATTACAAAGGCTCGCAGTACTGCAAAGCCTCCATGTAAGAGAGATGAATTAATATAAAACCCACCAAACCGTCTGGGAAGACTGTTAACCTTTTTAGTAATGCAAGGAAGAGGTTTCAGCTCCTGCTCTGCTTGCTGTTGGAACAGATGCTCACAAGGACATCTGGGATCCTGACTGCATCATAAGAAGACAGGCTACGCTATTAGTGAATGTTCAGCATGCCGCTTCTGTTTGAAATTTTGAAGGAAAAACAAGATATTTTTTTCTTGTGCTTCCTTCCTTCTGGTGTCTCCCCACCCCCCTCCCCAAATATCACTAGGGAAGACTTTCAGCTGTGGTGCAAAATAGCTCAAGCTGTGCATACACTTTAACTCAGCCCTCTACAGTAAAAGGACTATGATCCTGTTTTCATTTAACTTGCTGCCTGGTGAAGAACCCATCCTGAAGCACAGAGGCCTTACATCCATAGTCAAGGCCTGCCAAGGTATAACCTGCAGCTGAACTAACATCTTCTCGCAGGGAAGAGCTACCTAACACTGACACTGCAGCAGTTTGCTAGCAAGGCAGATCCTGACAAGAGGCACCTTGCCCTTAATTTAGAAAGCTAGAAGCATTACCACCAGCTGACACGATGCTTTAAGCACCTGCTTCGTATGTTACTGCCATGCCTCGTGCGAGGGCTGGGTGCCAGCACCCTCCGTGGGGCACAGCACAGCACTAGGGCAAGGCCCAGCACAAGCCCACGGGTGCTCACGTGCTGCTGCTTCAGAGCAATTCAGACTCAATAACAAAATTGTATCAATCGTATCTGTTCAGGAGGTAGCTCAGCTACCTCTGCTTTGCACCCCCCTGCGCTGTAGGCATAGTGGGGGATTTTCACGGCAGTCATTCATCAAATTCAGGTGCCTGCCCAGACCGCAAGCTCAGGATCACTGGAGGACTGATTAAAGGAGTTCCCACAAAGCAAGGTGAACCTCCAGTAGGTGTATGCAAAAATCCTGTTTGAGAAAGAATTTATTTCTCCCTATTCACCCTACTCCAGTTATACTGCTTTTCTAACCTGCAAAGTAATCTGTTATTTTCCCCGTAAAGGTCTTTCAAAGCAACTGAAAAATACAGTAACAATATTTCCAAAATGTTCATGCAAAGATACCTTTCAGCATTTTTCCTAAACTAAGTTCAAAGTACTTGACATTTTTCCATCACTAGTAGTAGGCATTTACGTAATTACTCGTTACAAGTTACTGTTAACGACACACACTACAAGTTGCAGAAGTATATTAAAAAGAACTTTAAAAATGAAAAAGGCTGCCAGAGGAGTTGCACCAACTCCATTTTTGTCCAGGTGTCGAGAAGCACTGAAAGACAGCTGATGTATTAAAACTCTTTCAGAATTTAAAGGATGGAGAAACAAAACCTACAGACATATCCCAGTTCCACCAGAGTGACCTGCACGTTATTCATTCTGCTGGCCAAATGTACTCCGTCTTCCTGTTCCCTGTTATAAAGCTACCAGTCATCGTACACAAACACAGCTAGAGCGTAGCTCTCCATCATGTCTTGGTTGATTCTGAACTCTCTAAGATAAGGAGAAAAAAAATCTCCCCCTCCTCAAAGGGCATAAGCATTGCTCCTGCAGCACACTCAGTCGATCATTAATGAGAATTCTGGTGGGAAATTTGACAAGTGGGTACAAATTTATCGAGAAAGCAAACAAGAGAAAGCCTATAGGAAAGAGAAAAAGAGCTGTCGAGCTGCCTTTAACAACAATCCCAATCAGAGCATCCCTGGAGGTATTACAATTTAACCACCTCCCATAACACAGCATGTTTAGTGCTGTTTTTCTATTTAAAAAAAAAAAAAAAAAAATCCAAAAGATTTCCAGAGTTTTCTTGACACAGACCAGAAAAACACTGCAGATGAAAGGAAATAAGCTGGATGAATCATCTCTATCCTCAACCAGAAGCAAAGTACTTAGATGTCATAATCTTTTCCTTTCCTTCTGTTTTCTGCTTTGATGTCACCAGCAAAAAAAAATATTGGTCAGGGCAGACTGAAAACGGCCTAATGAAGGTCCAAAGCAGCATCAGGGGGATTATTCTCAAGTTAATTCTGGACAAATTTAAGGCAGCAATTCTTACAAGGCACAGGACTGTAATCCCGATGAGGTTTTATTTTCTGCTGCAGGAAGACCCTCAAATGTGCAGATTGGATATTTCTGATTACTTCCTCTGACCTTGTAACTTTTACAGTTTCTTTACAGCTGCAGTTCTCTCAATAACAAAAATAAACAAGGTCATCTGGATGTATGCAAACTAATGTTGGACCATAATGACCATTTGCAAATGTGTTTTACGTCCTTATACTGAAACATTATGCTAAGAAGTGTCTGACACAGATTCATCTGTAAACATAAAAAAAAATGGTAGTTTGTTGTTGTTGTTGTTGTTGTTTTTTGGGGGGGGGTGTTTTTTCTTGTTTGTTTTTAATGCAATACATGTTGCACCTTGCCTGTTTATTAATGCCCATAACTCAACAGCAGAAATCAATTAAAATTGTCTCCAATTCCCTAAAATAAAGAAATTACTTTCATAGCACATCTAGAAGTGGTTCAGGATGAATTCTTTCGATTTCAAAGCAGACAACAGGCCATTCTATCAATTAAAACGTATCAATGAGATACCAGTGAGCATTTTGCTTGTGGTTGCTTATCCACTTAACTATTCCTTGACTATGGTCTTTGCAGCCTGTAGCTTCCAAGAGCTGCTCAGAGGAACACTGTTTTGGTGTCAGTATGTTAAGTTGCCCAGGACTACTCCTTGCAAGCTCTTCACAGAAGACCTCACTGGAGCACAACACCAAATGTTCTTTTTGAAAACCAAGCAATTATGACTTCTCTCCTGTTCAAGGCAAAACAGCAGTCTTTCAGTGAAGCAGGAAAGAAAAGCGGTAACTATTTTAAAGCATTTCTTAGCTCTTCAAGATCTCTCCGGCACAGCTCCCCCCCCACACTACTGTCACAAAACAGCACCACCAACAGTTCTTCAGCCTCCCGCAGGAAGCCACCCCCACACAGAACCTGAATATTTCTGCCTCCACAAGCTGGCTTCCCCAGCCAGGCCCCACTGCACCACCGCGCCTTGCCCTACAGCACCATTGCGCTGGCAGGATCTCTCCCTGGGGACTCAGCAGCCACGACACTAAGCACATCACAGCCATCCACACTGCTTCAAGTCATCTGTAGGATCCAGAAGCAGAGCAGGCTTTTGTAAAGCCTCCTGTTCCACCTCCTGTCTGCCCTGCCCTCAAAGCACAGCAGGGTTGCAGCAGGCATGCTCCCCGTGGGGTCAGAGGCACGAGGCTGGCTGCACTGCTGCCCCGCAGCTGCAGCAAGATTTCTGGGCAGGATTCAGGGAGCATACGCAAATAGAAAAAGGTCTGCTACAAGTTCCTGCCTTGTAAGGACAGCCAAACAGAGGCAAAACCAAGTGCATTCCCCAGGGCAGCGGCATAAAGGATGGTAAGGCTCCTTTCTCAGCAATCACCTCCATGAAGATATCTGCTAGTCAGCACCATTTTCACAACTATTAGAATAAATTTCAGCTGCAGTTTTCTGCAATGAGGAGTTTTGCTAACGTCCATAAACTTTCTAGGTTTAGATAAGTTCCTTCATCATTACAGATTTTTGTTTTTACTGTGTCTCAGTGCAAGGAAACACCAGAGCACCCGGTTTCAATGAATTGAGTGTTCAAGGTCATTTCTAAATATATGAGCAAAGACTGGAGGAAATACAGAAATAATCAGACTGTTTTAATAGTTATAACACCACCCATTTCTGACATGGCGTGCCCTCTGATAAGAGAAAATGGAAGGTAGATCCACAAGAAAACAAATCACTGCCATCACCTAAAGGAAGCATAACACGGTTTCAGTTGTATAGGAGCTTAGACACATTTTTGCATGTATCTGCATTTAATAATATTCATAAAATGTTTTGTAGGCATTAAACAATTTTCGTAAAAATGCATCATTTACAGAGTAAATGGAAGTGATGTATTAAATTGTTGTGAGATTTTGACCCTCAGTAGGTGATCAACATCCCTCGTGGCTTCGGCACGCACTGCTGAGGCCAAGCGCGTAAGAATCTTAAAAAGTCCTGCACAGAATTCTAGGATGTTTACCACCAATCAGTGGTGATTAGATCATGAAAATGCATCAAGATTATGTAAATTCCAAGTGATGCCAAATATTTAACTTTACACGAGCACCCACACACCAAACTAATGAAGCTGGAAGGCAATCTAAACGATGATTACTATTCCTTTCAAGAAGGAGAAGTGAGCCAACAAACAGAAGTTGGCAAAACATTAGTGTTATTTTCAGGAATTGTTTGCAAAGGTATACATGTACTGGGCTTTCAGCAAGTCAAAACCTGTGATTCCAACACAGCTGTCTACAAAACAGGCCAGAACCAAGCAATACTGCTCAGATGGTGGTATAACCCACTACTTACAGGTACCAGCCTAATTATCCCAGTTTTCCCTATATGGATCCATCCAAACCAATCAAAGCCTTTACCCATCAATGTCACCATTTACCTGGTTAATGAGCCCCAAAAAAGAAGTTCTGCTCATTCTCTTATTCTAGGTACTTCTAGTATAAATAGGTAAGCAAAGTAAGCAATGGGGTTTGCAGTCCAGTTTTATTTACTGCCTGAACTAACAAAGATTCTTCAGAATCTATAACAGCATCACAAAAGCCACTTCCCCAGCTTTTAACAGAATTAAAAAAAAAAAAAAAAAAAATCTAATAAGCTGCTTTTTTTCAGCAACAAATAGTTTTAATATCACTGGAAAGTACAACTGAAAAACAATATAAAGCTTTGTTTTACTCCCACTGAAAGACAACACCTCTTGTTTTGTAAATATTTGAAAAAAATATTTCATCCACAGCGTGTGCACACAAACACCTCTTCCCAGACTACCAAAGAACCAGAAACAACACCATATGTTCCATGGGATAATATGCTCCTTTTGCATCTGTAAATGTTTTCAATGAATACAATTTAATATGAACTAAAAGAAATCGAATTATATTGTCTGAAACAAGCTGGTATGATTAACCCAGACTGTATCACAATGACGGGCTGCGACATCCACTGAATTTTACCTCATATATGACGATAATTCATTAATCTTTAGTGAGAAATAAACAAGCTCCTTTTACACAGTACGCTGTCAAGAATCACCCATGCTTTTCCTTTGCCCTAAAGGTTCAACTTTCTACTGTTCCTTTGACTTTTCTGCAACTCCACTGCGGGTTACACCTGCTAACTGGAAACCCCCACATTCACACACTTAGCTACAACCAGTTTTGCCGCATGCTGTTGATGAATTTTACTTCCATAGACAGACTAAAAATAATATTCACAAGCCGTGATTTTCCCTCAGCCACAAGAAAAAATAAAAATTAAAAAAAGGGTGGGGGAAATTTAAGGTTTGGCAGTTGGATCACACACTGTGTGCTCTGCCTGTTGTCCTCAGCAGCCAAGGCAGGGCATCAGCTTTTGCCTGTGATGCTTTTTACTTTTCACACCTCTCTCCTGTTACTGTCCATTTTCCTTAGGAGCAAAAAAGAATTCAGCTTCAACAGCTGGTCTTCAGCACAAGTTTTTAAGCTTAAAAAATAAAAAGCATTTTCAAACAAAAAGGAAAAAATTACTTAACAGCTTGATTTATCTGTGTTTGTTTCTGAGGTTTATAGATATATTTTAAACAGAAACGAAGCACAAAATTACTCAAGTTGTTTAAAAGAAAACCAAACACAAATCATCCTGGCAAACAGATCACATTTTTAATCTTAGCAGACTTTTATAATTACATTTTCTCTCCACAATAAATGTTTACATCCAAACAGTATCCCCTGTATTCTGTTAAGTGCCAAAGACTCAGAGAAACACATTCCCCCAAATATTTCTTACATGCATAGCACATTATGTTTACTATTGGATACGTTTGCAGTGTTACCTGTGGCACAAAAAATACATACTTTTAGAAAAATGAGAAATTTGTTTCCAGCATTTAAGTCATAAAGCTTTCCCTCCATAGTGGGCTGAACTAATCCAGTTGGCCGTCATACTCAAAAGATTAATATAGGGAACAGTTAGATTGCTTTGCTACTGAGCTCAGGTATCCAGAAACATCTTCAGTACAAGTTCATGAAGTCAAGGTGTTAACAAGGGCCGAGGCATTCCGACATAAGAATGCACACAGTGTTTCCACCAGCCAGAACAGCAGTTTCCCAGAGTCCTATGTAACATGACTACTGAGGATACGGAAAAGGCTGAGGTTCTTAATGTCTTCTTTGCATCTGTCTTTACTAGCCAGACCACTTATCCTCAAGGTACTCAGCCTCCTGAGCTGGAAGTCTGGGACAGGGAGCAGAAGAAACTCCCCCACCCACAGTTCAGGTGGAAACAGAGAGCTGCTGCTCCACCCGGACTGTCACAAGTCCATGGGGACAGATGGGATCCACCTGAGGGTGCTGAGGGAGCTGGTGAATGGGATTGCTGGGCCACTTTCCATCATCTATCAGCGGTCATGCTCATCTGGAGAGATTCTGGATGACTGGAGACTTGCTAACGTGACACCCATCTATAAGAAGGGTCATAAGGAGGACCCAGGGAACTACAGGCCTGTCAGCCCGGCCTTGGAGCCAGGAAAGGTGATGGAACAGGTCATCTGAACACAATCACACAACGTGTGCAGGACAACCAGGGGATCAGGTCCAGTCAGCATGGGTTCATGAAAGGCAAGTCCTGCCTGACCAACCTCATCTCCTTCTGTGACCAGATGACTTGCCTGGTGGATGAGGGAAAGACTCTTGACATAGTCTACCTAGACTTCAGCAAGGCCTTTGGCATGGTCTCCCCCAGCATTCTCCTGGAGAAGCTGGCAGCCCATGGCTTGGACAGGAACACTGTGCTGGGTTAAAAACTGGCTGCACGGCTGGGCCCAGAGAGTGGTGGTGAACAGAGTGAAATCCAGCTGGTGACCGGTCACCGGTGGTGTTCCCCAGGGGTCGGTGTTGGGGCCCATTCTCCTTAGTATCTTTATTGATGATTTGGATGAGGGAATTCAGTGCACCCTCAGTAAGTTTGCAAATGACACCAAGTTGGGGGGCAGTGTTGATCTGCCTGAGGGTGGGAAGGTCCCACAGAGGGACCTGGACAGGATGGGTCGATGGGCAGAGAGGGCAATGGGATGAGGTTCAACACAGCCAAGTGCTGGGTCCTGCACTTTGGCCACAACAGCCCCATGCAGCGCTACAGGCTTGGGGCAGAGTGGCTGGAGAGCTGTTCAGAGGAAAAGGATCTGGGGGTGCTGGTTGATGCCCACCTGAACACGAGCCAGCAGTGTGCCCAGGTGGTCAAAAAGGCCAACAGCATCCTGGCTTGTGTCAAGAGTAGTGCAGCCAGCAGGACCAGGGAAGTGAACATTCCTTGTATTCTGCTCTGGTGAGGCCACACCTCAAGTACTGTGTTCAGCTTTGGGCCCCTCACTACAAGAAGGACATCGAGGCCCTGGAGCGTGTCCAGAGAAACTGGTGAAGGGACTGGAACACAAGTCCTGTGGGGAGCAGCTGAGAGCACTGGGGTTGTTTAATCTGGAGAAGAGGCTCAGGGGAGACCTCATTGCTCTCTGCAACTGCCTGAAAGGAAGCCATGGGGAGCTGGGGGCCGGCCTCTTCTGACAGATAACCAGCGATAAGACTAGAGGGAATGGCCTACAGTAGCACCAGAGGAGGTTCAGGTTGGAAATTAGGAGACATTAGGAGACAGAAAGAATAGTCAGGCACTGGGACAGGTTGCCCAGGGAGGTGGTGGAGAGACCTGGGGATGTTTAAGGAGAGATTGGATGTGGTGCTTAGGGGCACGGTTTAGTGGGTGAAATTGGTAATAGGGACCAGATGATCTTTGGAGGTCTTTTCCAAACTTAGTGATTCTATGATCTTTCATGTTTAAAGCCCTCACTTTGCATTATATATCCAGTTTAGAAACTTCACTTAATTTTTTCTATACTCTCATTTCATTTACTTACATATTTGTCTAAATAGTAGGTATTTTCTCCTGTTACAAAGTAGTTGTAATTTTTTTCTTCTTAAAGGCCAAACCACTCCTTCAGATTCCAGGTGTCCACTTCCGTCAGCTCAAAACAAACAATTTTTGAAGGAGCAGGAGAAAAGAGGGTTGTTTTGTATTTTAAAATCTATTTTCACCTACGTCACTGACTATCTTAAAATAGTAACCAGCTTTAAAGTAGCTGTTGGTCTCCACCATTTCATTTACTTGCCTTTATTCCCTATAAACTACAAAATTGAAAAGCTTTCAGGGATTTTCAGAAGGAGCCATACACATTGGCACCAACTGGAAAAATATATATTTTATTGTAATATCCTATAATCAGGAGAATCAGAAGTACTGTGTGAAACAGACATTCCTTTACGGGACAGGAGAAAAAAAAAAAAAAAAAAAAAAAAAGAAAGAAAAGAAAAAAGGTCCTGCTCACCACCTTTTTTTCTTTACACAAAATCGATCCATTGTATCTATGCATTCACACCTAATCTGTGAACATATAGGTTCAGAGACTTCTCTGCGGTACCTGACGGTACATTTCCTCTTTCATTACTGTATGTTACATTTTTTAAAATAAATGGAAAGGTAAGGTAGCAACACCATGCAAAGTTTTTTTTGCCCCAGCTTAACATTGGAGATGACAGGTGAACAGTGTGTGTGATTCTCTCTGCTGTACAGCAGTACATTACAACTGCAAGAAGCATTTTCCTCAACACGCGGTATTTATCACCAGTACTGCTCTGGTAACAGAGTATAAAATTGAATTATATGACTTCCTTAGACATAGCTTTGGGATAAGAAACTAACAGAAATAGTAGCATTTATCACGTTAAGGCATCAAAACTTTAACACTACAAGAAGACAAGAGCAGGTGATTCACAGAGCAGCAAAGTGCTCTCACAGCCAATAGTTTGTTATTCTACAGGATTATTCTACAGGACTTAGCTCAATACTCGTCAGCTTTATGACCTGTTTCACTCAAGTTAGCATTCCCACTGCGTTTCATTTCACAGAAAAGAGGTTTAAACCAACATCACAGAACAAAGAGGGGCTGATGTCCCAGCGGGGCAGTCCAAACCAGAGCAAGTTCTCCCACATGCTTGGCACCTCCTGTGAGCCAGATTCTCAGAAGTGCTCAGCACCACAGTGAAGCCATAAGGTTTTCAAGTCCCGTTGCCAGTACCAGGAACTGCCTTAACAATCAGCACATTTACAAATCTTGCCACTAAGTGCAACCCCTATGTAAGAGTAGTTCATGAGGCAGTAGAGGAGAGGGATAATGAAATAAGAAACCACTGGGAGTCTCAGACCCATGTCTAATTGATATACTAACTAACATTTTTGTGTATCACTGGACAGCTTAAAACAAAACACCAAAACTACCCTATTGGTTCCCTAATTCCTAAGGTGCTTCCTGCCCCTGTGCACCGCTGAGAAAATTATGAAAGGTCTTTGTTGTTTCCACACATCCAAAAGAAGAAGTAGTGGTGCAAGTTAACGAGAAAATTTTCTAAACAGTGAAAAGGAAATGGTATAAATGAACACTATTTTAAATAATATAAACTGAATACTTGAAAATCTTTTTTCAGCTTACAATCATTTGCAAGCTTTTGCTCATTTCAACGGCAGCTTGCAAATCTTGTTGAAGCTCAGTAAAAATGGGAGTGTTTCATGAACATAACCTATTAAAAAAGCTGCCATTTATTACCACAATGAAGTCAAGAAATAGCACCCCTAAATAGGCTCCAATATGTTCCATCTGTGTAAATGGTAGTAATCTCATGCAAAACTCATTGCAGGGTCAGAACCCAATTATTTTCTTTCGAATCATTCATCGCAAGCAGAAAGTTCATGTTCCAACAGCAGAAAGAAGTGATATGAGCTGTCATTCCTGAGATTTTATTATGCTGAACCACACTTTTGAATCAGATAGTTCTCAGTTTTTGAAACCTTTTTATGTTCTCTTTAAGTTGATTTCTTACCACCACCATTTGAACTGGAATTTATTTGTACAGAGTGACATTTGTTTTTCAGAGTCCAACCAATCTATTTGTTGGGCTGCTCCCAAGGCTTTTGGCTCAGTCTCTGCAGTGTTGGATTTGTGGCAGTCAGGGCTTGTGTAGATTTTCAACTCTAAGCACACAGGTTTTGTAGAGCATTTTATCTTCTTTCTTCATAAAGCTTTTTTAAACTTAAACTGTATCTTTAACCATTAGCCCCAAATGCTAGCTGTAAAGCTGGGCTCCTTCAAAACACACCGATCCATTTGCAGAAAACAAACGAAAAACCAGCCCACAGCAGCCTGCCTTCAGCAGCAGCCCTTTTACTGGAGGTATAAACTCAGTGTGAAGGCTAATAAAACCATTTTTTCTACCTTTGTCAGAAGAGCAACACTGATTATCATTGCTACTATCTTTTGACTATGGAAAACCTCAGCACATACTGGTTTTAAATCTTGCATACCTTCAAAATAGCAAAAATACCAAAATAATCTAAAAAAAAAAAAAAAAAAAAAGTATTCCTAGACAAAACCTTACTAAGAAATATACAAGCATGTGTAATGACAAGGAGAAACATTAATAGCAGCAAGACAAGGTTTGAATCAGTAGGTCAAAGGTGTTCTTACATTATTCTATTGTACAATAGAAAAGAAGAACCGAGTCTTAGGCAGGAATGAGGGCTTAGAAGTCATCAATGCAGCAATTCTGCACCTTTCTCAAGTAAAGCCTTCAGGCTGCAGCAGATAACTCAAGAGTGAGACCTCTTAATAAGTCTGAGTTGTACTTGTGTGGGACTGCCCACAGTAAGCTTCAATAATGGGACTGAGTCTCAGAAAGGTTTTTGAAACCAGAATTTTTAAGTTATGGAGATCTGATTGTTCAAAGGGATACCATTAAAACCCAAGGGATCAGGGTGAAGGAAAAGTATCCAAATTACCCTCATCTTAGAAGAATGGGATCAAAGCCTGAACCAGGACCTAATGTTTAAAAAAAGAAAAGGAAAAAAAAAAAAAAAAAAGTTCCATAAGCAGTTCTGTGACTTCCAACCATCTCTACTAAAAGAAAATACTTGTTTCAGGATATTTATATGTACTAGCTTTAGTAAACTATTGAGGACAGTAACTAGCTTCAGATGCTTATCTTAACATATTTGGCAAAGAACGAAAGCACTGAACGCAAATAAAAAAGGAAAACAGCATAAGGAATCAGTGAACAGTGCACAAGGTCTTCCATTAAAAGAAACACCCTTCACTTATTCTCCACAACTACTTGACTATAAACTGGTTGAAATTAGTCTATTAGAAACAGGCTTACAGAGCCTGAAAGCAAACAATGAGAGTTACTTGTTTTCCTTTGCAACCCAGCAGGACCAGCATCTAGAGTAGAGCTAAGTTTTGGCTCACATTTCTTTGATCTTGGAAAACCAGGTTCAGCCTAAGTGTTCAAACAGCCCTGCAAGCTTAACGCCAAAAAGCACATGAAGCTCAGACACAGACACCCGAGTGACTGCACAATTTCCCTGTTAGCTGAGAAGCAGACCTGCCACAGGTACTCTCAAGTGCTGCACCTCCTGCAACGCAACCACAAGGTACAGACTTCACATCAATGTCTGATCAATTAATTAATGAGTATTTAATATTCAAAAAGTGAGGCCAGCTAATCCCCTCACTAAGAGAATTTTCATCATTAGTGGCAGCTACAGGTACATTTGTAGTCCTGCAACTCAAACATAATATTTTAAGCCCATAGGCAGGGACAGATCCACTAACGCTGTTAACAGAAGGATGATTTCTCTTTTCATACTCACTTCCCACAAATTTTGTTACTGACATACCAGTAATTACTGTTTCTAAATGCCCTCCCTTCTTTCTTCATTTTTAATTATACTGTGTCAGCATGTAAAAATGTACAAACCATGCAGAAGACAAAGAAGATACATTTCCTACAAAGGCTATGGAGTTTTCGAAAGAAGAAATACAGAAGCAAGACCCTGTTAGGGAGAAGACACCAGCTTACCTTTGCATAGCTTTACACAGGGAGTGCCAGCTAACGACAAAATAAACATGAGTTTTTGAAGAGCTACTATAGGGAGCCGCAGGGCAAAAGAGAATTACAAAAGCCAACAGAAGAAGAGGAAAGTTTTGCCTGACTCATACTCTTGCCATTCTCCCCAGCCTCATTTCTCCCTTAAAACCAAAGGCAAAGCTTGCTCATCACTCCCTCCAAGTAATACAAAAACAAAATTCTTAATCTATTTTTAAAAGCTTTTTCCTTCCCTTCCCTTTAAGCCTTTCACCTTCATCTGTATTACCACCTCCTCTGCAAATACGTGACCCATTTCAGTACCTCGGAGTACTGAGCCCAATATCCCATACTAATAGGTATCAAACCATTTACAATAGCGGCAACACTTCCTTGCAGACCACTTTCTGCAGAACCATCCCAGAGCCTCCAAGAGCACCTTCAACAGCTTTTCTACACCTTCAACAGCTTTTTTGAGTTGCTAACCAGAGTCGGTTAGATGTGTGCAAGTTCATGTTCTCTGCAACTATTTATAAATAACTAGTGCAAAATACCTACTTCTGAAAAATTCCTTATTAGAAGAAGAAAGTAAAATAATGCCTCAGAAGCATTCTGATGGGTCAAAAATGATTGGTCTTAAGAAGTAAAGGTGAGAGTCACAAGTAAAATGAACTATCATGGTTCAGCTTTCTCAGGCACAGGTGAGTTCATAAAAGGTTTCTCTATCACACTCAAACCCACTTCACATCTCCAGAAAACAGTTTTACAAGCCAGAGAACTCCATGGCAGCACTCTGCCTGTTAAACAAGGTTGCCTTCCAACTCTCAGCTATTAAGAATTCATTCCTCTTCTCATGCAAGAGGGAATTACCTAATCCATCACAGCTCATCCTTACCCTCATAATAGCACCTACAATTAGAGAATGTATCTGTAACATTTCATCAGAAAGTTAACTCTTCTCCTTCTAACCCTCAAAGCCTTCATCCACCCAACTGTAAAGCCACTAAGAAATGCAAGAGCTGGAGGCTGGATCTAACAAGGAACTGGAGGCTCACTGTGCGAAGCATACTGCCTGAGCAATGGCATGGCTCAGTTGTAGCTCTATGGCCCTACAGCAATGGCCAAATTCTTGTTTTAGAGACACAGACTGCATACAGGCACAAATCAGGATGCACCTTGAAACAGCGATCACCAAGGAAACACATCGGTATGCACCTCAAGAGTCTTGTCAGGTCTTCAGAACTTCCCACTAGGAAGCACTTCCTTTTTCTGGGGATTTGTAAAACCTTCCGCATTGAAGGGAATGCTCTTGCCATTAATTTAACATAAATGAAGAAAGGTATCATCGCTGCTTCCTCCCCCTCATACTGTAGCCACCATACCTTCGTATACTGCCAGTCTGAAAGATAAATATCATTCCAATCAAAATTAGACTGATATGTAAAAGACAATGTAGGGAACTATTGCAATGACATTTACCATCCACCTGATGGAGAGCAAAATCCAGTGCACCTATATTTTACAAGTAGAAAGCATAACTGCGTTTCTTCTGTTTTCAGCCATTTCATTCTTTCATGTCTCATTAAATAACCTTTCTGCCAAAGCGATCTCTGGAGGACACTAAAAATCACAGCAAAACTAAGGTTCTCTTCTCTCAGTATTCTACTCTTTCAGTGGCAAATCGAGAAACAACATTTTATAGGTAAAGTGAAACTTACTGCTCTCTCCACCACTGACACACCTTTAGTATGCATATTTTTAATCATCTATTTTATAAGATGTTCCAGAGAAAAGAGGAGTTAATATTTTGATCTAATGGTAAAATAGCCATTGAACATTATTTATTTGTTTTTTAATTCTTCTTGCATTGCAATTGTTTCACTCTGTCACTTACAATAATAATAGAAAGATGTGAACTACTTAAGGGAATAGACCAAGAACATCCTTGGGTGGGAGACACTTTTTGACATGTAATAAAGAAAAAAAAAGTATTGTTATTTAACACCTTCAAAAAAAAGTCTCAGTCTTTTATAAATATAAAACAATTTTATAAATTTTTTATAAATATAAATAAATCTTTTTATTTATATCTTTTATAAATATAAAACAATCTTTTATAAATATAAAACACTTTCCAGCCCCATCAGGGATATAATATCAATGACTACGTAAAACCTAACAACCAGCTTCCCACCTTAAGTCTTTCAAATTACAAGGGAAGTTGAAGTATTTCTGCACGTGGAAAAGCCTTGTGGAAAGGGGATTGGAGCCACTCATCTTGAAAATCACTTCCCCGCTTTGTGCATGAGACTTGGTGTTGTAGAGCAGCACTCCATAGGTATAGCTTGTTGGGCAGACAAAAAGCTGTAGGGCTGATTTCACCTCTCCTTTTTCCTTGCTTAACTAATATTCCATACTTGGTTTGTTTAGTTTAAGAACATGAAGTTTTCCTTTAAAAAAAAAAATAATACACTGAAAATGCAAAAAGACTGGACTCAAGTATCATGCTGTTGGCATTTCTTGACATAACTACAGCTCCAGTAAGCCTGTAGACGCATCCCGTTGCTGTATTGACAAACTCTGTGCTACCATGAAGCAATACTCAGTAGGAGGAAGAGTTTTCTTTCCTTCCTACTCTTTTCCTAGTGATAAAGACCGAAATGAAATTTCTGAAAATTACCCTTCTGTTACTCCATCACCATCTCTCTTGAACTTCATGGCACTATTACTGCCAAAACCTTTTTTCTTCCAGGCTTTACAGGAGCTTCATTTCTGTGGGCAACATACATCAAACTACAGCAGCTATCACACAGCTGTATAGTAGCAGTGACGTTTGATCAGCTACAATCAGCCAACCTGATTTAACAGCAGGGAAAAAATACTTGTTGGCTGAAGATATACTGTGCTGAACATTGCAACAGCCTTACAGGTTTTTCAACATAGTTAGGGGTGGTCTCTGTGGAAGAATGCCTTCTCATCCGTGAATATAATGCAGTAACCTATTTCATTTTTTTCCAAAGAGTGCCTCCCACTGAGAAACCAAGTAGAGTGCTGTACACACACACCTCTCAGTGTACACAGAAACTATGGGGGGAAATAATAATAACAACAAAAAAAAATACACCTTCTAGTAAGTCTGAATTCTTGTTGATTTAACATGTCACAGGAGTACCTTGGATGCCATGTTACACAATTGCTAGGAAAATGAAATGGAAATGCTATGGCATTACTAGTACAGAACAACCAAACCCCACTATTTGAGGAAAAATACTAAGCACAGTTCTTGGCCAGATACAAATTTAAATGTTTTGAGGAAATAATGTGCTGAAGTAACAGCAGGAGTGAACAAGCACACTGAAATGTTTTGGGAGTGGGGTTTTTTTGCGGGTTTCACTCTGTGGTTGAGATTTGTTTATGTATCAATTACACTTCCCTACCAGATTCCAGTCGGAGACAGATCTCGTTTGTAAGGAAACCATTTGCATTAAACTACTTTTATTCTATTCTAATAGTGGTAGGGCAGGCTTACTAAAATTAAATATTTGTTACCTCCTCCCCCCACCCCATTACCTATTTTCTGTATATTTACAAAGCGTCAAGGAATCAGTAACCAAAACTGCTCTACTGCCTACCTGCAAGGAAGCGGATTGACTTCACTAACACAGAGAAAGCCAAGCAAACCTCTGACACTGCTGAAATAATGGTGTTTTAGTTACTTTTTAAAGTGGTCTTTCATTTGCTGTTATCATTGAATTTATCTGACCCAGAAATAAAAAAGAACAGGCATTGCTAACAATACTTTATCCTATTAGTGTGATTTTAATCATTTCCCTGTTTAGACCTACCTGACAGCACCCATCAACCTACCTGGCTAGACTTCATCTGAGCAGCCTTACTAAAGATGATGCTTTAAAAAGGAAGCCACATGTCTCAAGAGGATGATGGTGCATTAAACTTTTCCTATCTAGGTAACTAGCTGAAACGCATCCTAAACAAGTAATACAATTCCCACCAGGATACCTGTTGAACTATGCGAAGCAAATCAGTCTGAGCTCAGTTCCAGGAAAAGTAACGTGCAGTTAGGCTCTAATTTACACTTCTGCAGTTAGCTACAAGAAGATATGTCACATGGACTACAAAAACAGAATGCCTGCTCTCAGGGAAACCTGCCCCATGCTTCAGACCAAGTTAGGTGTTCAGGTCCGAGTTATGAAGACATGTCTAGCCACGGGCAAGAAGAGACAATGCAGAGACTGAAAACACAAAAATGTCACATACTCACAAAAATTGTGTTTCTCTATTATAACTATTCTGATGCCATTTCTTACCTTTAAAATAATTGGATCCACATGGGGTCCACAACAGCTTACCTTGGCTATTCACAGGGACTATCATAACAAAACCTGGGAGAAAGAACATCAGGAAATAAATGGCCGTAGCAGAAATTTCCTGAGCAGGAGGGCCACAGGAAGGAACCAGGGGGAAAGTGAAATTGCAGTCTTTCAGTTTCAGTATTTTTCCTGATACCTGGGAAAAGCAGCTGCCTTTCTCTCTGGCATGAATTTCTAGTTCATTACATCCTCTGTGCAAAACAAAACTTGCATTTCCTGACTTCCCCAATCCCATGAAGCCTTAGGTTTACGTGAGCACATGGCTTCCTTTCTGCAGAGAAGATTACTAGTCCTCCCCAAAGCTATGTAGCAATTTAAATAATTGACTTAAAAGTAGAATGAAACAGCATAGCAATGTGAGGTAAATCTCCCAGTAGTCAATATCTCAGCTGCTAACTGCTGTCAATGTACAGTGATAACCATCTCAGCCGCTTACAGACACCAAGCAATTTGCCCGTCTGAAAAGATTTCAGTTTGAATTTGGCCATGGCGACTCATGTATTGAACAGCAAGCGTGAGATATGTCCTCCTCGTATCACTAACATTTTAGTTTCAACGGTGCAAGATTACTTGGACAGGCATACACTTCGCTGGATAAAAAAAACCATCAGGGTGGCTGGGCCCAGACTCCGTTGTGGTGAGTAGAGTAACATCCAGCTGGGGGCTGGTACAAGTGGTGTCCCCCTGGGCTCAGAACTGGGACCAGTTCACTTCAGTATTTTTATCAATGACCTGAAGTCTTACGAGGAGTGGCTGAGCAAGCTGGGCTTATATAGCCTACAGTAAAGGAGGCTCGGGGGAGATCTCAGTGCTCTCTCCAGCTACCTCAAAGGAGGTTATAGGAAGGCTGGGGGTCGGTCTCTTCTCCCAAGCACCAAGTGATAGGAGAAGAGGAAATGGCCTTGAGTTGCACTAGGGAGGTTTAGATTGGGTATCAGGAGAAATTTCTTCACTAAAAGGGGTGTGAAGCATTGGAACAGGCTGCCCAGGGAAGTGGTTGAGTCACCATCCCTAGAGGTATTCAAAAGACATATAGATGTGGTGCTCAGGGACTTGGTCTTGTGGTAGACTTGGCAGTGGCAGGTTAACAGTGGGACCTGATGATCTGAGAGGTCTTTTCCAATCTCAATGATTTTGTGAATCAAAGTCAAAGAGTTACACTGTGGTTTGGTTTTGTTCCTTCTTCCTAATGAGCTCCCACCCGGTTTGGAAATGACAGCAGAAGCAAGAACTGGGACTGGTGCTCCAGCTGGCAGAGGAGGTGGGAAAGTCGGCAGAGGAGATGGACCTGGAAGCTACTGCACAACCCGGAAATTTCCTCAGCAGGGCAAGCCCACTTGTTGTCTCTAATCTGCGTACAGAGTACCTCTTGGCACAAGCAATTGTTGAGAAATGCACAAAAAAAAGTGGTACAGGACAACAAAAAAGTACTGTGGAAACAAATTTTGACTTTTAGCTTTCATCTATAAAGGAGGGACAGAAGTTGGATTCAGAAGAATAGAGCTGCACCCAACCTCCACTGCTTCAATAACAAATGCCTGCTTGGGCTTCTGCCAGAAGTATTTTGCTATAAAAAGAGATGGCTTTGCCTCTTTTGTTGTTTTGTTTTTTTTGTGTGTGTGTGTGTGTTGTTGTTTTTTTCCTCCCCCTGTACACTATGCAGTAGTCTACATGCTAAGCAAACAGTAAAGCCAATAAGTTAAGCAATTCTAAAGGAAAAGGGAGGCTTTTTAAAACCATTAAAAAGATGCCAACAGTATTCCAAACTTCCACATAGTCTCAAGGAACCTTGAGACTTACTTAAAATAATGGGGCATGAGGGCTGAGGTTGACTTTACAGATCACATATACCCTGAAGGATTATTAAACCCTGAAGAGCTTGCTGAAAAAAAGGAAAAAAAAAAAAAAAAGAAAAAAAAAAAAAAAGCCATTTTCCTAAAAAAACACAACAGTTCCAGTGATGTAAAATACCAGATTATAAAGACAGCATAGTAAAATTCCAAGGAAAAATCTCGTTATGTTCCCACTTATTATCTAATTATTGCTTTTCTTATAAGACATTTGGAAACTACACATATCTGTGAAATTACAGATCTACCTCCCAAGTACAGAGACACTATGCCGTAGGGGAAAAGGCAGTTAAGAGAGGTACTTCTAGGAATCTTCCATACAATGTCTCTTTAACGAGCTTTTTGAGCTCTTCAGATTTACCTTCTTTAGTTTTTTTGCTCATTTAAAAGCTCTACATAACGTATGTAGTATAGATGTGTAACAGTTTAATCTTACAGAAGAAAAATGGAAACTGAAATTGCTCGATGAACAACATATATCCATAGTCTCTTTCCTTCAAAATTCATAGATCTGATATTTGAGCATTTCTATAATCATTTTGGAGAAACTGGTAAACTCTAATTAGCCAAAATAAAATAAAAAACACACTCCAGTAAAGCATTGAAAGAGAACAGTCACAAACACAATTGTATCCTCAGGAACATATGTAGAAAAGTAACAGACTGACAATACAATATAGTTTTTTTTTTTTTTTAAAAAAAAAAAAAAAAAAAAGGCAACAGTGATAGACTAAACTTGGAGCCCTACATGCCTCAGGATGCTTGCCATTTTCTATTAAAATCAGTAAGTACACTCAGATCTCACTACTGGACTCTGCAATGAGGCATATGTACTTTGTTTCTATACTGCTGTGTGTTTCTGCATGTGTTTCTGTACACAAAAGCTCGAATGTAACAAGATTACATAATATTGGTCACATAATTGAAGCTATATAATCTGTAAGATAAAGTACTGTTTTCTTCACAGCCTAAAAAAATCTTTTAATGCACAAAGTACTGAAATGTTTAGAAACTTAAAGATGTTCACAGAGCCATGTAAGTTTTATGAAAGCTTATCATTTTTGTCACCTGTTTGCATTAGTCAAAGCAGGCCACTTTCACCCTTGTCTGTCTTATGAATAAAAAGAAAAAAAGCTCAAATGAAAACCATTAAATAAGCAGTTTCCAGCTGGGACTTTTCCAGGGGCAACATCAAATACTCAGAGCAGCAAAGCTTACTTTGCTACACTGAGCGTGATGCAAGATAATGGTAAAAGAGCAGAAGGTGCTGAGTGCCCTTCTCAGGTGAGTGCTTGGATAACTCACGCACACCAAAATACACATGCAAAAAATTATAGAAACTTGTAAGTCTAGGGAAAAAGAACATCTCTGAATACACACAAATGGTTTTACCATCTCTGAATCAAATTCATTTATAGTAAATTCTTATTTGCTATTTGCTAGGTACATAACTATAGCCCATGAGGTTGTGCTATAACTATAGCTTGTTTAAAAGTTACACCACTTGCGAGACTTCGCAGATAAATCGTATTTTCAATTTTAAAATGGTCTAAACACCAGCAGAAGTGACAATCACACATGTAGCTGTTTCTTTTCTCATTACAATAAGCTATATGCATCTTTTAGAATCAGGAAAAAAAAAATCCAAGTGCTTAGTTCTTCAGGATGTGTCTTTCTACACAACAAACATCAGATGTGACATCAGAACAATTCCCTATAACGATGACTTCTTCTGTTTGCATGTCAAAAACAGGAATAACATAAAAGAACACCAAGTCTATAAAATAATTAATTTAGGATAACTGGGATTAATCTTACTTTTACACACTTAAAACCATGCAGACCACCAATATTACAGAATGCCATCATGACTCAGGAGCGGAGCTGCTGCCTGCCCACCAGCACTGACCCATTTAACCCGCAGGCACTTCACGTCACCGCACAGGCCGCGTCACTCTTACTTCCCGTCCTCCCACCCAAAAAACAAGGCTGCACGTGGGACTAGATAAAAGGCTATTTTAACCTTTTGGCTCTATTTGAAGCCCAGCTAGATCAGCTCAGAGTGAGAGCTGTGTAGCACCTCTGGATTCCCTGTCTCATTTATTACAGAATTTGTGGAAGTAGGAACCGAGGATTTTATCCGGCAAGAAATTCTGAAAAATAGAAGAGAGACATTGCAAAGCTTCCCGCAGAAGAAAAAATACTTTGAAAAATATGACAACTGCGGCATGATTTCTAAGCCAGCAGCAGCTCTCGGTGCTTCTGGACACACACACCTGCCTTTCTGCAAGCAGTGAGCATGCCAGGGAGAAAGCAGAGCAGCCAAGAGCCCAGACTTTGTGAGCTCTTACTGGGAAGCAGGGAGCCCTGGTCCTGTTCTAAATTCTAAAATCGAAGGACCACAGGCCTCCCTGGTCTGTGGATCACAGCAATCGTCACAGAAGCTCTGTCTAAAAGTGCCAAGCCAAAGCTGAGCTAGCAGGAAACAAGAGGTTTCCAATGGTCTGCTTCATTAGAATTTCAAAGGGACACATTTACACCAACACTTTGGGTTACAATGAATTTGAGCTTTTCAGCCAAAAATGGTTTTGTCACAAGTCTCCACCATCCCCTCCACCAAACCATGAAAATAATTTATTATGCCATTTGGGCTGGCCGGGTTCTTTCTCTGCAGCTATTGCAGAAATCTTGCATGACTCAGAGCCAACAAAATTTCTCACTCAGGCTCACCGATCATGTGCTCTGCTTTCTGTATCCAACCCCCACAGCTATAGCTGCAAGTTAATGGGTGCTGGAGCCCAGAACAGATGAAGTACAGTTGGTACAGAAGTTTTAAAAGGACTGACACTATTGCACGTTAATGCTCTTGATGAGGTGACACTATTCGCTATCGAGTCACGAAAACATTAGAATCTTTTTTAGCCACCCCTTGGTGATGAGATTAAAAGAAATGTACTATCGCTGACCTACTGACATCTCAGCCCAGCAGCACTCCGATTCTCCCTTCATGTTGCACAGCGCCCACCCCACAGAGCCACTTCAAAGTGCGCTAACTTTAACACAAAAATTTCCCGCTCGGATTTCCCCACCCCAGATTCTGCTAGAGAAAAGTGTTATTGCAATGAAATGGCTTCTGATAATTATCCCTTGCTGCTGCGAGAGAAAGTAATTTCAGAAACCAAGTCATTACCTTCATTAATACTATGCATGACATTTCTGCAGTAGCAATCAACTCATGTCACCATCGAGCTGTCACTAGTGACCAACTGCTAAGGAGACTTGCAGCTGTGGAAACAGCTCCGAAACTGATTCACTCCCCAAAGACGGATTGTTTGATAAGCTTAGGGTAGTGTGGTGTTGCCACATTGCATTTTACATAAACCAAGCTCCATGGATGACCGCCAAGCACAGAACAAAGGTGTTCTCGCTGCTCCAACACATCTCCCAAAACAGAGCATAGAGAAAAGATAAGAATGAAAAAATATTTGAAGAAAAACATAACCCAATTTATCCTGGACTATTTTCTATCGCTAGTGAGGGGATGTCAAGGGGAAAATAAACCATTAGGACACACAAGTGGTTTGGTGGAATGAGAATTTTGAAAGGTTAGCCTGATTCTGGCTAGCAGGCAGTTGATGTCAGTGTAATTGCTAACCTCAACTGGAAATGACTGTTGATATAAAAAAACGGTAACAGATCCTCAAACAAATAGGCTTAACCTGGCTGTAGGGACTAAATGGGTCTCCCACTCAAGCAAATATAGTTTATTAAAGCACGATTTACACTAGCCTTTAGTTTCATCTTACAGGTAATACCGATACCTCAATAATACAACTTGCATGGATAACAAAACCCAGAAATACCACAGAACTTAGTTATCTCTATAACAGAGACAAAAACCGCTGTTTGCTGTCCCTGAAACTCTATAGGGTAATTTGTTAGTGTATTATAATAATTTAAGGTTCCAGTAATGCTTCCTTTCAGGACCATCTTCCCCTACAGAAAATTGGACTTTTATAGAGATGTCCTGATATTTGGCATAAATTGCCTCTAATTTATATACAATTATGATGATGGAACAATAGAGAATGAACTTACAACAGCAATAACTTGCAACACATCAACACCATGCCTCTAGGGCTCAAACCTGACTGCGGATACTGAAATCAAAATGTGATTCCTCCCCGCACACAGCCTAGCATGTTTTGATGTAAACGCAGCTCTCGTCAAGCAGCTAGGACTTGAAGACCACAACAAGCAGCTGTGGCTTGCACTAAGGAGTTTACTATCTGCTGCGAACCCCATTTTAGAGTCTGTTTACAACCCAGAAGCTCCTCCCTGAAACAGTCACAGCAATTTTGCAACAAAGTGGATCTTATCCTGAAAACATCTCAACTTTTCCACATCCCCAAATGAAGGTGGTCCTTCAGACAAAAGAAAACTGTTATTAAAACAGAACCTTCTATAAGAAAAGTATATTTAAGGAAACTGAGAAAGCAGTCAGTCATGGGCAAAACCCCACATTTCCCGCAACAAAACATTCTTTAGAGATTGGTTTGCCATTCAAGGAACAGCTGCAAACAGTGAAGATGTGATTGTTTAATTCCACACTGCAGGATCTGGAGGGAAACTCTTAGTACTACAATGAACCAGCTCTTGAAATGGATTCTGCTGTGTATCTAAGAGCTCCTTCCCCACCAAACCGCGCTCCCTGCATTCTTCCTCCCTCGCCCCTGCTTTCTCAAAAGCTACCAGTGCCCAGTATTGGCAGAAGGAAGAAGCAATGAAGGGTGGTGGTACTCAAACAATCGCAAGGTTTTTCCATGAAATGAGGTACAAGAGAACTATTTCTACTTTTACTCATTTAATAAAATTTCAAAAATTGTTCTGAACTCATCTAAAAGGTCACTTAATGTTGGTTTTTGTCAGATGTTCTTTTTCTGCTCGCTTCATGCCAGATGTAAAAGTGGAGATTCTCACATTCAGGATTTTGAGCAATAGAATAACTGTTTTTTTTATTATAATTTTTTAAATGTGATGGAAAAAAAAAATAGCTTCTGGGTTAAGATATTAGCTTAGAAACAGAACAGCTGCCTTCATGGTCATATAATGTGTAGTATGTATTGTTACATATATCCTCAGTGCTGCCCTGGTCATGGCCAGCAGCCCCCAGTCACCACGCAGTGACAATCTATCCTGCTCCACAAGACCTACCATAGATCACGAGCAATTTCTCAAGTTACTGCATGACTCATTTTCTCGTTATAGACAGGAGCAATTCCTCTACTTCTCGGAGCTATTGAGACAACGTGTCATAATATTATGGTAGTACTATCATAAACAGTAGTGGAAGCACCATCAAATACAACAAAGTGATAACACTCAGTTACACTCTAATATCTCCCCAAAGCATTCATCTCTCGTTAGAGAATTCCCTAAGGACTGGGATTAGTTTCAGCTCTCTGCAGAGCCCTGCTGCATGAAGTTGTACCTGAATTACTGAAATACCTAGTCCACCTCAGGGGAAGGGAATCAACTGGAGATATAGCCGTGCCCCTGCATGGGACAGGCCTAACTTAAATGAAGTGTAGGTCTTCTAGTAAGTCAGAGTCCAGCCACATTACCCTTGCTTTAAAAACAAAAATTAAGCCCTCATAAAATGCATTCTACCCATTTCACATTGACAGAAGTCATTGCATTCGAGTGCCTCCTGCCAGCAGGACTGCCTTGAAGCCATTACTCTTAGGAGGGGTATTAAAACCAAAACCTCTTCTTCTCTGCAGAACCACTGAATGATTTACCACTATTCTGGAAGCTTTTTAAAATTTTGGAGAGCATTGGTTTTAAAGGAGTCTGCTTAAATGAAGCAGTCATCAGAACAAGTTAAAACAGGCTTGTCTGCACTCCAATTTTATGTATGTGCACTGCTGGCATGAAGTGCCCCAAATACTTTTACAACTTAATGGTGCTGCAAAAAGTCACGTTACTTCGTACATTTTGCACATTTCAGATCGAATCCTAAGAGAAGTTTCTACAGAGTAGTTTCATATTATGTAATGGTCTTTTTCCTAGACATTTTAAGCTTTTATCTACAAAACAGGTAAAGAAAAAAGTTCATCACGTTGCCTTTTTAATGTCCTTGGCTTTACAAACTTATGCTGAAAGTACAGTGAGGAATAAAGCTTATTGAACGTGTAGCCTCCCCTTGCTCAGGAATGTACAGGATTAGAACAAGCAACACTAAATCACGTTTGCCAATACGTTTCCAGGGGATACAACTCTGAACAAACTTGAGTCAAACGTCAGTGGTTGTGGTGTAAGACAAGGTACTCCAAAAACAAAGGAAAAGCTTTAAAAATGCTTGGATTTGTCACCTCTAAAAATGGCAACTCAGCATTCATTGACCTTCAAAAAAAGAAGTCTTATAAATCCTTTTTACCATCCTCATGCCATAAACACTTTGCATCCAACACCTAAGGTGCATCTGTCAAAGAAGAAATACAAAAAGTTCTATGAGGTGCAGTGTTATAAGTAATTCCCTGAGTATCTTGAAAAGCTTCAGAACAGTGAGTAACCACCCTTATTTTATTGATTGGAAACCCAACATATAATCTCTGAATTTGAGTATTTTATGGTCACTGACTATATAAGAGGATTATAACCCCAAAATCTATTAAATTGACTAGTATTGGTTTAGCTCGAGAAAGACAGCAGTACACCACATGCAAAGCAAAATTTGCAGGGAGGGGAAATTTCTGTTAACAGAAAAATGTATATACTTTGAAATATAGAAAAGCATCAGGACACAAGTGTTTTTCTTTTTAGCCATGCAATTATAACAGCTGTGCTTTTTTCTTGAAAGGAAAAGCAAGCAATACTTTTCCAACTAAATCAAAGGAAGGTTGGTAATACATTGTAAATTAGTGTTTAACCTCCTTGATAGAAGAGGAAAAAAAAGAAAAATAGATAAAGTTCTAGAAAACAAAAGTTCAGAGTTCAAATCAACCATGTTTTGTGAATTTTAATCAGAGCACTCAGAGCACTTGTAGCTCAGCACACCCACCACAAAGGGTTAGTAAAGACTCTGAAGTGACAGATCACTACACCATCCAGTGTTTTTTCCTTATCCAACAGTGTCATTATCAAATTATAAAATATTTATTGCACACAATAAACAGCAGTTTCTAAAGTTGCTGTACCCAAGGACTTGCTCAATAGAACAGGAAATAAACTGTTTTGGTTAATAGGCTGTGCTTTCATAGTTACTCTAATCTAATATCCATGGGAGAAGCATTAGCTGGCGAAAAACATAAAAACAGAAGGAGGCTAAAAACAAAACCCAGCATATGCTGATTAATCTTGCAGCATGACGACATAGTGCTAAAATCAGACTACCAAGACACAAGTGTAGGCAGAAAAATAATTTGTCTTCTGCTCAGATGCTTTTTTCCTTGGGGGAGGGAGAACGGAGAAGAGGAGATGCAAGGGCCCAAATAGAAATAAAAATCTTCCCATGCCCTTTCATACAAGGTTGGAAGTATCCCACAAACAATCTTCAAAATAAGAAGAATCTGCTAGTATGAGCTAAATTTAGTTGCATATGTTTTCCACAACATATGCAAGTACAACTTCCCCTCCACTTCCTGAGGCCATACGCTTCACTAACTTATCTTGCACTCAATCTATATTCACTGTAAAAATTCTGAGGAATATTCTATGATATGGAGACAGAATCCATTTGTCATCGAAGGTTTTCTAAAAACAAGGAAGTAAACTCATTCCTTGCTACTAATTTCTTTCTCCAAAACTTGCCTGCTGAGTTGAAACACAGTAACTATCAGACAGAATATGTCTGTTCTCTTAGCTGTGGCTGAGAAAAAAGCACAAGTGCACACAAAGTTTCTTCAGAGAATAAATTCTGCTGCAATTCAGAACTGATTTGTGGGATAAGAAATCCTCTATCACAGTACACAGGGATTTAGTATTTACTACTTGCATTTATTTTCTTTCTTCCAAGAATACTGCATTACTACATAGTTCCCCTTTAATTAATCATTTCCACCGTACACTCTCTTTTCAGGATATTGTCTTATCTTTTATATATATATATATATATATATTAAACATAAACTCTATCTGCTCTACCTGAAAAATATTACCTAATATTACTCATTTCTAGAATAAAGTGAACGCCACCTCCTTCCTTCTCTGGCTTTTACACAGCCTTACCTCTACGAAAGATGTGATGTCCTATAGTCCTGTGTTACTAAATTAAAGCAACAGTTTCACCTTCTTGAA
Organism: Oxyura jamaicensis; assembly: GCF_011077185.1. NCBI lineage: Eukaryota > Metazoa > Chordata > Aves > Anseriformes > Anatidae > Oxyura > Oxyura jamaicensis. The sequence goes on from NC_048904.1 coordinate 5,641,718, forward strand.
ACACTTCATTGCTGTTTCTTAGTACAGCTACAACTGTCCCACTAGTTTGGTGCAGCAAAACATCACCTTCTGGTGGAAATGCTGACACAACTACATGCAGCCAAGTACAAGTCCTCCCTCCACCCAATAAAAGAAAAAGCCTCTTGAATTGACAATACAGTTAAACTTTGCTAAGATACCAACTCATAACAAGGAGTAACAAATCAATTTAAAACAAAAGCAACTTTAAGAACTTCTCTAAACATGTAAGAAATAATTTCAGATTAAAGAAACATTCCCAGTACACAGTTTGTTTTGTTTGTTTGTTTTTGTTTGTTTTGTTTTTGTTTTTTTTTTTTGGTCTTTGTCAAATCATGCTTTTATAAGATAATAGAAAAAAGAAGAAACAAAACCAACAACAGAAAGCAGCTATTTCTTACACTTCCAAGTCCTGCTGGCTAGATTTGAAGAATTCTATAGGAAACAGAAAGTAGAACGTATATTTGATGTAAATTAATTTTAAGCAATTTTCTGGTTTCCAGACTCAATAGGATTTTTCAGCCCATCAAGCAAAGCCAATACAATCGCATATTTTATCCATAAGCCTGGTTTTCCTTTCCCTCATCCCCATTTTCTTTCAAACATTCCCTAGAAATGAAAATACTTTAGTAATAACTTCTGGACAGTGGTACTTCAAAAATTTCACGCAGTCAGGCCACTTTCTTCTTGCTTCACCTAACTGCTTTGTGTAGTTACAGAATTATTTCAGTTGGACCAGACTATCTCTAACTTCTTCCTCCACCCTGGTTCAAAACGTACTGAGTCTGGAATTACCAGGACAAGTGATTGTAACAAGCAAAACGTACAACAGGAGACTGGGGACAACAGATAACATAGAAGCAGCACTGCATCTTTCTGCTTCATCTATCACTCATAGAGGACAATTGAAGCAGAACAAAATAACGTCGTACTACCAGTCTACTTGAGCTCTACGAGACGGCAGTACGCAGTCTCATTCTCAAGTTGTACAATTTATGGTAAACAACCACAATCAAATACGGTTGCTGAGTCTTAGAGATGCAAGCCCACATAAGTTAACTGAAGTTTTAAGCAGGTCCATTAAACAGCAGGCCCCGCTCCTAGTAGTAAAGCCTAGTAGTAAAGCTAATTAAAAACTGGACCTGAACCAAGAGGATCCTCAAACAGAAAGCATAGTTACCTTTCCACAAAAAAATAAATAAATAAATAAATAAATAAATAAATAACTCAGCCAACAGGGTTACTCAATTTTTGTCCTTTTTGCTCTAGTAAGGAATACAAAGAACTCCAAGGAGAAAATTGCAGTGAAACAACAACAACAAAAAAAAAACTTAAGTCTTGAGGAGACATCAACCTTACTTCAGACTAAGTTGCAGGCTTTTTTTTCTTTTTTCAGGTAATTGCAACATCTTTATTTTGAATGTATTCATGAATTGCACTCTCTCCTAAACCTATTGTGTATAATGTGGAAGTTGAGATTAATTTTTACTTAATTAACAAATATATTGCAAAGTCACTAAGAAAGAACAATTAGAATAGCCCTATTAGAAAATTTATTTTCAATTTTGTTTAATTTGTAGATAGAACTTGATTCACATTTAAGAAGCTTCCTTTATTGCAACATTTTTGGGTCCCTGTGGTTCATAATATATTTTCAGATCTCGTGGTGACTGGAATAGGGGAATTTTGAGGGTAATATTTCACAAAATTCTTCACAAAAGTGACTTTTGGAACAGTGTTGTGAAAAAGAGAAGCCACTCAAAAAAATGTATTTTGCTGTGAACAAGTAATATATTTACACATGTGTGCATGCACGTGCATACACACAAAATGCATTTATAACACATGTGCAGATGCACCCACACATGCATACACCACTAGCCAAAACTTTACAAAAGCATACAACTGAACAGAATATCAGAATGGGTAGTACACCAATCCGTCTGGTCCTAAGTGGAAAATCATCACCATGTTATTTGTAGGAAGATCACCTGAGGATGCTCACGGAGCTGTGAGGGGATGCCCTGCTGCTGGGTGATAGGTGAGGGAAGTAGCTGAGTAAAGAAGCTGAATTGCAGGATCCTTGTAGTGCGCAACTGCCAGTAAGTCACAAAATAATTCGACAGGTATATATCTGTTTGGGGAAAATAAAAGAGTAGCGTGTACTTAGGTGTTTCTTTTAATTCTGCCATTTACTAAGCTACTTCTGTCTTGCAGCATGAAAGCTGATAAATGAGTTTAAATTTATGATTTGTATCCACCTCACCGCTGAAAGCAAACAAAGAGGAAACTATATGATAAGGATTCAAAAACCACAAACAACCTAATGAATTGAATTATGTCTAGAAGAAATAACAGTTTGCTACAGGACTATACTAAAAGGAAGCACAGAAACTTACTGAGTAAGTTATTCATATGAATAACAGAAGGAAAATTTCAGATGTTTGAGGGTTGCTACTTCAGAGTTATAAAGGAAAAGAAGAATCCACAAACAGAAATATAGAATATTTATATTTGTAATTATTTCAAAGAAAAAGTAGTGCATTTTATTTCTAGAGGCTGAACTTGTAACTCTCCCCATTGAACCATCTAAAAAAATTAACTAGCTGAAATTCAGTCCTCCACATTTCAAGCATTTGTCTTCTCACGCCTCAATTTTCTGCAAAAGTTAAGGTCAAGCAAACAACCTGAGAAACCATTGTCTGCCAGGATTTGCTACAAGAGTCTTTTGTGAACTACTTTAGGTATTACAAAAGCGTCAGGAGCAAGAGGCCAGTAGACAGTTCTCACATTGCTGTGTCAGTTCTTGAAAATTGTCAGGAATGCAAAGATAGTGACAGAACTATAACTAATCTCAGATTAAGTACCTGTCAACATTAAGGGTACATTTCCAAATAATTACTATATTTTCTTCAGATTTGTAATAAGGATTGGCTATTTACTAACATTTTACTAATCACTGCCTTAATCAACCACTCTAAACTGAAATCCTTCAGAACTCAAAACATTGGTGACATTATCTTTCTGGTTCTTCCTTTACTACTTCTCCTTTCTGAGCTCCTTTGCTTTAGATTAACACAAGAACAGGATTAAGTATAACTTAAGATACCCAAAAACAGATTTTTATATTTTTCCTAGCATAACATACAAAGGCAAAAGGCCAACTCACAATCACAAGATATTTAAATGTGAAAGTACTAAACGTAAGGGTAACTTGAAATAGATAATTTACTTTGTGTCATTAGGCCATTTAATTAATTGTTTCACATTATTAGTATATTGCAGTAAACCGTGATTTAAGCAGCTGCTTAAACACAGATCATACAAATATATGAGCATAGGCTAATGGAAAGAATGGCATATTTATTTAGATTAAACATTCCTGAATAAATTAAGTAAAAAATGCTCAGATCAGAAGCGGAACTGCTTTCTGAAATAAGCAACTGAAAAAAAGCCTCACTCTACTAGTTTGCATGAGGAAGAGCACCAAATGAAGTCTGTTGAGTAAAACAAAGATTTTCAAGTTGTTAGAAGCTGTTAGCAGACCTCATTTGAAAAGAATGGACTTACATTAGAAATAAATCCTCAGCTTACTTTTCCTCAAAAACACTATGTAAGCACTTTTCATTACTCAGACTAATTTTCATAACTGAAATGCAATGCATTTTCCTTTGATGCTGTGTAATGTTTCTGAGTTGTGTTAAGTGGTACATAATTATCCTCCTCCCCTCATCCCCACAGCCACCATAAATTGTTCATCTTTTGAAAACTTCAAACAACTAGGCTCCAAAAATATATAGTTGTGAGGCATATAGTTTAAAAGTTATATGGAGTCATTGAGCTTTTAGATGACAGAAGGGGTCAGAGTGTTATCTAATGCTTCAGTCCCAAGCTCTGAAGATCTGATCGTTCCATGTTTGGTCATTCTAATATCTGGAAACAACCCATTTAAATTTAAGACTGTATGAGTACTCACTCCTCTGACCTTTCAATGCATGTGAAGGAACTACAGCTCTCTACTCAGCATTATGAACCTATTCAAAAATCTTCAAGCGGATATGCTGTCTCATTATGTTAGCTCATTTTGAATTCCAAGAATAAAGCATTAGGAGTAATATGGGATGCAGCAGCATTTCAAAAAGCTACTCCAGATGAATGCACATAAGTCTATGGGGCCCAATGGGATTCATCCCTAGGTACTCAGAGCTGGCCGTTGCCATCACAAGAACTCTCTCCATTTTTTTTCAACAGTCTTAGGAATCTGGAGAGGTCCCATTGACTGGAAGGTGGCAAATGCTGTCCCATTCTTCAAGAAGGGTGAGAAAGACAACCCTGGTAATTACAGGCCTATCAATCTCACTTCACTCACTGCCTAGTAAAATGATAGGGAAGATAGAACATGTCCAAAGGAGGGCTACAAAGATAGTGAAGGCTCTAGGGACATGATGTATAAGGAGTGGCTGAGGTCCCTGGGTTTGTTCAGCCCAGAGCAGAGCAGGCCGAGGGGAGGACTCATGGCGGCCTGCAGGGAGCAGAGGGGCAGGTGCTGAGCTTTGCTCTCTGGGGACAGCGACAGGACCCGAGGGAATGGCATGGAGCTGGGACGGGGGATGGTCAGGCTGGGTGACATGGAAAGGTTCTGCACCCAAAGGGTGGTCAGGCACTGGGACAGGCTGCCCAGGGAGGTGGTCACAGCACCAAGCTGCTGGAGTTCAAGGAACATTTGGACAACACTCTCAGACATAGGGTGGTTCTGTGTGGAGCCAGGAGTTGGACCCAATGCTGCTTGTGGGTCCCTTCCAACTCAGGATATTCTATGACTTAGATCCCTCTACTAAGACCACGTGAGTCTGTGTGGTACAGAAAACATTAAGTGAGATTTGCCTATACCTGAAAAAGACAACAGGCTAGAAGAAACCTCAGTGTCCTTTCCCACAGCTTGAGCAGAATAAAGCAGACTTCAAAAGCATGCCTGATGACTCCAGTCCCAGTTACAATCTTTCACACAGCCTTGACAGGCCGCCTACTCCAGTGCTTCAATTCTTCAAGTGTTGTTCAACTCTTCCCCCACCACTACCCCACTTAAATCTTTGGAAACTTATCCAATGATGACCTTCTGTGCTATGCTTACTGGATCGGAAGGAACAACTGATTATCATCCTCTTTTCACAACACTTATATTTAAAGAATCATGTTGCCAGCTGATAGTTTTCATTTCCAGTTCCTTCTACTTTTTCCACAGATCACCTTTCCCAAATGCTTTATTATTCTTCCGTGCACTGTACTCTCTACAGTTGTCCTTTGCTTTTCTCTCTCTTCCACTTTTTCACGGGGAAAGCTAGCTACGTGGGCCTTCATCAGCTCCATGGGTGAGCTCAAAACTGATGCATCTTACATAGGGCAACTCCAAATATCCCAGGTTAAAAGTTTTACAAGAACACTGTGCTGTTTTTTACAGTCCACTATAATCCTACATCCTATCCTAACCCTAATTCCCTCTCTGTCTACTAGCCTACTAACCAGATTACTTCTTAATTTAGGTTAATACTATTAATTTTATTTCAGTAGTAATTCATACATTTCCTTTTTGATTTGTTTTTCAATGGTTTTGATTAATATCACCTACTTGTAATCAATTTTAAATCTGGTACTGTCCTGCAAAATACTTGTATCCCCATCCATCCTGGAAGTACTTTAAGTTCAGTGTTTTTCTTTGTTCCAGCATCAAGCTATTTATAAAAATACTAAAAACAGTAGAATCAGGCCTAGGACATACTCTTGTAAGATCCACCCCAATTAAGCTGCAAATAGCTGGTAAATCTGGATATTCTTCAAAAACTGGCTGTTCCTGCGGATAATAAGTAATTCTTTAGCAGTTGTTTCACTTGGAGCCCATTTTTCTTATGAAAGCGTTATATTGGATAATGTCAAATGCCTTATTGAAGCAACATATTAGTGTTTTCCTTTTTCTGGTACTTCAGCTAGCCTTTCAAAGCAGTATAGCAGCTGGGTTCTCACTTATACCAGTGAAATATTTAATTAAACCCATCATCTACGAACTTTCAAACTTATTTTTTTTGAAAAACCTTCTTCTGGCATCTTTGCAAATATCCAGTTAAGCCCCCTTAACTTCCTCCAAAGAAAAGCAATATTGATTCCCACACACACCCCACCCAATTCTCTGGGAAGTTTCCCTTCCAACAAATTCTCTATGTCAAGTGGCAGTAAATCATATATTACTTCAACAAATTCCTTAAATAGCAAAAAAAGCATTTTCATTGGGACTAGCCAAGTCAAATTCATTTAAATTACCTAAATATTTTCTAGTGTGTTCTTTTCTTCTTCAGGTGCGCATTACTATTTTGAAATTCTATAAGGCATCTCATTACAGATAATCTCTTCTGGGTAGGCTAACAAAACAAAACAAAAAGATTACATGCTTCAGCTTTCTCCAAATCATCTGTTAATTTCTCTCACTCACTAGGCAAAAGAGACGACACCTTCTTTATAAGCTTATAAGATAGAAATCGTTCTGCTTTGACCAGACGGTGGTCTCAATTACCATCTCCGCTCATTTTCATGAGACAACAGTTTTCTGAAGTTGATTAGTATCTGGTAGAGAACCAAAACTATGGAACCTGATTTCAAAGCATATCACAATTTAATGTCAAAGAACCCATTATCAGCTAAGTGTCCCTAATATGTCAACTTTGCCTTTTGGGAAACATTACAAAGCTTGTACCTATTTACACTGCTTTGTCTGTAAGAGACTAAAATTTCTTCTTTCGGCAGACACACACACAGACACAAACACAATTTCATTTGCTGAAAACATTAGCCTGTAAGAATTCCCCACAAGGTCATACAGCAAAAGGTCGCTAGCAATCTGTGAGTAACACACAATTAGGTTTTTCTATAAGTATCAAGAAGCTATAAGACAAAGACATAAATTTCATGATTAACACAAGCTATCACTGACCAAGAGCAACAGAGAATTTATTTTTTTTCTGGCCCACGACAAACAAAAAAAACAAGGGCTCAGGTTCTCAAATTAATCAAGTTAGGGCTGTCAAAATTCAAGATTCAAGAAGGCTTGTAATTCCTTGGATTGACAGGTCATAACAATTCATAGTCATTCTTTACCTGCTCATAATTACCATTAACAGAAAATATATATATATATATGATAGTGCAGATAGTATTTATAGACAATTCAAGACCATCTTATTGTTGACTCATATAAACGGCCAAATAAACAAATTTCAGGGAAAAGCCCCATTCCAATGCAGTTAATTTTTACATAAAAGCATCTTGAAGTGGATCTGTCACAATGGTATCAGTCCAACACCTAAACCTTCCCTGCAATGAGACACAGCTGTAGGTATTTAAGCAGTGTTTGGCACTTCAATTTTATCAGAGGCAAAAAATCAGAGAGGTCTGCTTCCTCCCCCTACCCTGCACATATGCTTCTGACTTGAATTTACAGCCTAGAGCCCTCTTTATCATTCATACATTAGTTACAAGCCATTTAGGAAGTACAATGGTATATTTTTAATTACGATAGATTTATTAACTCACTCAGATTAGATGCCCTTCAACATAAAAAGATGAGCGTCACTCTAAGGAAGAAAAAAAAGACAGCACAACTGTTGCTATGAATGAAGCTGGAATCTCAGCTGTTTCCAGAATGAGGAAAAAAAAAAAAAAAAAAAAAAAAAGTTCAAGCCATTATTTTTAAATTATCAGTTACCCTTAAGGCAAATATTTCTATCAATGGCACTGCAATGTCATCTACTCAATTCATATTAAATACAAACTCACTAAATTCACATTAAGAACCTCAGTCAGCAATCTCCATTCAAAAATCAATTTAGTTCAAATGGGTTGGAACTTAGTTCCAGTGTTTAAGTTGATCTTTCATGCCTCAGCCCCTGTGGAACGCAGTTAAAATAGGAGGCTCCCCTAACGTTTTGAAATTTATTAAAATCCAACATTTGTGATTTATGTCAAGTTTTGGACCCGAATTATCTTAAGAAGTTTTAATATCCACTAAGCTATTTTTTTCTGGTTCCTTTAATAAGGAAATTAAAATCAGCTATGCCTTAACTATCTCCAGTTTGTACCTATTGAATGTGACGTTACCACAGATGAAGTGCTTCTTACCACATGCAATTTAAAATCATAATTAAAAAAAAAAAATATGACATGATAGTGTCATTTCATTTAAAAGATACATCTGCTAGAATACATTCCAACTTTTGTACAATAATCACGTATACATTGCACATTCAAAAGTGTTGGCCAACTTCAGCAGACTTTTTAAGATGATAAACTGCAAATTGAGAATTATGGCATCATTCAGCATTTAATAAGAGAAGAAAATCTCTTTCAACAGTGTCTTTATATAATGTGTTAGAGCATTCTAGTCTGTGCAGTTGGATTTCTATGTTGAAGGAAAGTCATTATCAACAACAACAGTTATTTTATAATAGAAATAATTAGAATTAAATTCCTCCTGATGTAAAAAGATCTGGAATATAAAGTATCTGCGGATTAATTCATGGTTTATGTGACTGTGGCAACTACTAAGCGGTCTGTAGAAAGAGAAAACTTTTCTGGTTCCTTCCAGGTGGAAAACATGAGCTGGTTTTAGGACAATACCTGGCAGGAGTCAGGAGCTTTCAAGTAAACCAGTTTGCTAAAACTTTATATTTTGGAATATACCTATTCTAAAGTGTAACATATTGGTAAAGATCCTGATATTGAGCATGAGCATGGAGCAAGAGATTTTTTTTTAAGTCAGGAAAGGGTTTACACATCACAGTCATAACCATAAATTACATACAGATCTCCTGGCAGCTGGTGTGAGCACAGGTGCCACGCATGCCTGCAGCCCATTCTGCACAGCAGGTGAGAAAGCAATATTCTGCACTAGTAACGGGCTGTGGCCAGGGACATAAATGATAATTAAGTGGAAAAAAGGAAGGTTCTGTTCTGCAATACTACAAATACTGAAAACAGAAACCCAAGCAATGCAAAACCTAGTAGCACATGCAAAGCTAGTAGCAGGGATTGATCTAGTAAACCTGAAGATCAAAGAGCAAGTGTTTACTGGATAAGCTGGGAACTCAACATAAGGAACAATTAAATTGTGCTTCTCACATCTTTGCTCCTTTCCATCAATTGTTACTTTCAGCTCTGTGAAATTAATTAAATTTCACAAAATACACAGAATATTTTAGGGCTTTCTCCTTCTAGAATCCCAGAAACAGAGGAAAAAAAATAAAGGTGTAACAAGATTTTCACATAAAATGCACCTAGTACCTGACTGAATACAAACTATTATGTTTGATAATCTTTCCCTTCACAGCAGGAGTTGTGACAATAGTGTTGTCGCTCTGATGTTCAAATTCACAGGCATTAGAACTTTGCAGTGAATATTGCCAGAAGGGTATGGAATACCACTCTAGGATGTGTCATAGTTAACACTGTACATCTCCAGATCTGAGATCAGGAGCTTTCACATCTTTGTGTTCATGAACTTATCTGGAACTCACGTTTTTAACGGTTATCTGATGTGTCAACAGCAGTCTTCTCAGAGGTTGCTTATCCTTTTTGAGCACCTATGTCATTTGATTGGTGTCTTTTTTAACCATTTTAATTTGGAAAAAAATTCTCATCTTCTAGTAAAGTCAAAGGGTAATTGTAGAATTTTCTGAAATTGAATTTTCCTTTTTTCCACTGTTCATTCAGTGTATTTAGTTTTAGTGGGATCAGAATATTACTCAGGAACAGAGCCTGGCAGATGACAGGAATACTTTATTCTGGCTTTGAAATGTGACATTCCCCTGCTGTTTGCAATGGTTCCATTTTGGATAGTTATCGTACACAAACATTGTTTTGTATACAGTTTGTGAGAATACATAGGTTAAAATTTGTGTCCTGAATCATGAAAAAGACTGATGTAAAGTCTATGCAAACTGGGAAAAAGCAACATATAGCCAACAGCCAGTATGTCTTACAGGTACAACAGGAACTTCAACAAATGGATGCTATTTTTAACAAAGTCTACTAGAAATGAGGAAACATACAAGAAAAACCTTTTCAGTGTAAGGAAACAAAGGAAAAAAATTAAGCTGACATCAAAACAACTGAGTCTGACAGAAATCTCACGGTCTTCAGTGAGGACTGTGGCTCTACTGATACTATCCATTGCAAGAGATTAAAACAAAAGCTGAAAATACAGAGGCAGGGGAGTGGGAGGGAAAAATCTAGTGAGAGATCCTAGACTCTTCCCTTTAAGTACTTTCCATACAGCCATATCAGCTGAACTCAGGACCAGGGAAAACACACTAGCAAGTTTAACTTAACATGAGTATAACCCTAGCATGCTTTAAAATTTCAGAAATTTAGTAGAGTGGTGATGAAGTAAGGAAAGGCACAAGAAACAAAGTGTACAGTCTAAAGGGTAAAGCAAGAAGGGAAAAAGCCACGTATCAGATTGCATACAAAGAATCAGGTACCAATTACACACAAATACAAATTACACACAAAGCCTGGCACTACAATCAAATATGACAAATATTTGACACTTCAAAATGACAAAATATTAAACTAAAAAAAAAAAAAAAAAAACTTTAAGCTAAATGTAACAAGGCACCTCTAATTTCATTGATAATGAGAGAAAGAAAAGCACAATTTAAATAAATTTAAGAAAAAAAAAACCTTGTCAAAATTTAAATCCTATAATTCAGTTGTCAGAATTGTCAGTCTTGTCAGAAGACCAGAAAAATCTCTGTGTTCATGATTTTCCTAGCAAAATATTGTTGACCTTTCACCCTGAAATATTTAAATTCAAATACTTCCAAATTCCAGAAATTTTCATCAAAGCCAGTCTGCATTTCTCAGCATGCCCTAGATGTCACCTGAGCTTGTGAAATAGGTTCCAGTAAAAGCAAGAGGGGAAAGATGAATCTGACAAGGCTGTCAGGAAAAGACAGGAAAGTTTTACCCTCTCTACAGCCCTAGAAAGAAGACATATCAACACATTCCTCTACACAGGTTTGGAGCCAGCAGGCTTAGACAGAGAAAGGAATAAGCCTACAGCTAAATTATTTCTTAGTGGGGAAGGGGGGAAGGACTGAAAGATGCTTTGTGCATATCACAATAGGACTAATCTCTTTTAAGCATAGTGCAAGAACAGTGCTGTGGCATCCAGAAGGAGAGTAAATACATTTTAAAAAAAAGTTTGACATGACAAATTACTTAATTGACTGCAGTCATAACAGTAATGTCTAAATCACCTTAGGAAATGAATACATAAAGGAACACAGAAGAAAACCACAAAACATGTTATAAAATTTCAAGTAGGAAAGTGTTTAGTGGATCAAGCACTGGTTTCCTAAAACATATGAAAGAAGAGCAAAGTTCTAACTTCCCAGAATAATCTAGTTTTAAATACATAATTTATCAGCCTTACAAAAAGGAAATAACAACAACAAAAAAAGGAAAATAAGTAACAAGAATATCCAGACAAGTCTTTCAACTTTTTAAAAAGACTTGTCATACAAATAACAGACTGCATTAATATCCAGCATTAACTTCGCTGAAGCTCTACCAAGCAATAAGGAATGACAAAAATGCATAAAACTTCTTGACTTTTATGATAAATCTGTAAATTAAAGTTTTAACAGTTGTAGTAATAACACACACTTGAAAATATATTATAGCTTCATTTTCCTGGTGAGCCTCTCTTGCTGGCCTCTACAGTATTTGTCCAGGAAGAAAAAGATCTTGGAATAACAGCAGAATATTATCAAGTGGCTAATCTAGTAGATGAGGCAATGCCTTAAAACAACAAAGGCTTACAATTTCACATAAAACAAGAATCTATAGACATTTAATACACAGGATGGGTACAGCCACAACCTGTTACACTTCATAGAAACCATGCCTCTGCTGGGATCTGCAGATAACCTAAGTTTTACAACCCGTACAAAACAGTTTATTAGCATGGTCCCCATGCCAAGATAGGGACAAAAATGTAACCTGTGGGGCAAAACGCACAGAGCTTAGTGAACGTTAACTCAGTTTTCCACTAGCACTGGTAAATCTGTAATTGCATCTGACAGCTGCCAATTTAAGCCAAAGTAGATCACTGCAGCTAGTCACAGCACGAGAGCACGTACTTAAGTGAAGCTGTTATCCCATAATCCTGTTATGGTTTTATTGAAACATCAAATATATTCAACTATCAAGCATTGTCAATAGAGTCATGATTCCAGTTAGCCTCCATGTGAGCGATCTTTACGATAAACGTTTTTTGGATAATCCTATCCAAAGTAATGGTTTTGTTTTTTCCTCCTCAAAGACGCACAAGATGACTTTACAGGAATACATTACATGAACCCAAGTATTGAAGCCAGTGAATCTCAAAATACAGAAGTTCTCCATTACATCTTGTTTGTTTAGGTGCGACTATCTGTAACATTCACTGGTTGCTGAGCTTATGCTGTATAACCCCAAATGGTATCATTACTAGAACACATATTTGGAAAAGGCAAGGAAGACTTCAGGCACTTTTTTCCCATTTTCTGACAGGAATTGTTAGTGAACAAGATGAAAATATAGTACTAAAGGGATTTTACAAAAATACAATGGTATTCAACTAAATGGAAATTCAACTAAAGATTTTTCAAGAAATGAAACCTCCCAAAACAGGTGATTTTAATGAATCACATTTAAAAGAAAAAATCTCAGCATGGTATCTTCACCACCATTTCAGTTTTGAGAACTAAAATGGTGGCAAATCTTTCCTGTCCCAAGATTAGCTTTTTAGAACTACTGAGTTAAGCACAATTAATTTCTACATCATACTCTAGTTGAAAATATTCTTTTTCTTCAGTGTAACTAGAAATATAAGCAAAGAGATATAAATTATGTTCCTGTCAGTGTGCCTCCAGTTAGATGAATCAATTCCTTTATTGTTCACAGAACAGTCACCACCACCTCTAACCCTGTCACTGCTCATTCTGTCAAAATCCAAGATGTTGGGTAATACTGCCCTGGTACCAACACCAAGCTTCTTCCAACTGATGGACAGTAGCAGCAACTCAGCCTTCACTGATATCCAGGCGGGGGCAGAATAACACACTGTGGAAAGAAGAGGTAACAGAAGTGGCAAAAACCTTCACATCAGCATCTGTATATGTGCATACTATGTAACATTCATCACCACTGTATCTAAAAGCCTGTCATAAGCACATCAAATTCTAACTTTCATTTAACATTTCATATCTCAGTAAAGCCAGTATGCAGAACACATTTCTGGGGGGAAAGGGGAAAGCTTTCTTTCATTCTGACAGATAGGAGGTTTCTGCAGTCAAAAATAATTCTCAATTCTAACAGAAAAAGTTCAATATTCTATAGAAAGGAATCTAAGCCTTTTTAAAAAATATTTTTATTTATTTATTTAATGTTGTCAGATCTTTACAATATCTCCTAATGTATCAGGGGGGTGGGAGGTATGGAGAGAAAAATCACTAAGGAAGCAGAACTATTTTATTTTTTTATTTATTATTTTTATTATTTGTAATAAACATTTTTAAAATATGAAAAGAAGAAAAGAAGAATACCTGACCTAGAATGTTTCTGAGTGATTTGTTTTAGATGTTCTTAATTAACATGGGATAAGGTATGCGATTAGGTCTTCAGCAGCCAAGGAACTCTCATCAGGGCAATTTATGCAGGCTGGGGGTGGTTTCCATGCACAGAGGAGAAGTGCAGAGGAAAATCACATTGTTGGCAGCAGTGACATTCCTCTATACTGTTCTAAACATCATTTGTGTTTCATTGAATCTGAAGCAATCTCAGGCAGAAGTTACAGCTAAGTCAAAACAAAGCAATCCATCAGATTTTATATTCTCAGTATCAAAACAATAATAGCTATGATAAGAAAAGTTGTAACTGATTAGAACAAAGAATAAATACCAAGGGGATATAGAAAAATATGCTGCATCTACATATGAATGCTTAAAATTAAAGAATCAAGCTATACTTTAAAAATACTTTCATATTCCAAATACCTACTTAGAATATTTCACTACCAATAGTCTCCAAATACATCTATCACAATAAATTCTAAAAATAAATACTGTCAGAAACAGCACTACAGATATTGTTGTACAGCAACCGCAGGCTTCTTTGTGATTTCTGTATTCTGCTAACAAAGTACACGCTCCCAAGCACGTCTGTACAGTCTGGAGAGCATTGAGAACAACTATTTATCAAATAGCTTTTCTAAAGCATGTGCTAAGCTTTAAGGAAACTATTTGAAAACACAAAGATATCTGAAACTGAAGAGGAGAGATTACTACACAATTGAATGGTTAAACTCCTTTCTGGCATATGGCAGTAGTACACATGGGCAAACAAATGCAATCTGTTTGAATCAATTGCTCTCAAAAGCTTTCCCATTTGCTTGATGACAATAAGCAGTCATTGTCTCACATACTAAGCAACCTGGAACCTGCTTTCATCACTGCAGCACTTCTCTCCAAAACAACAGTGGGTACCGTGCAATAACAGACGGACAGGAACTGGAAGTCAGGTGAAGCAGCAAGCTGTTTCTGGTGGCTAACGGCTTTCCCAAATACCTCAAGAAGGCCCTTGCCACGCACTCACAGTTTACGCTCATATCCATTTACAGGACTTGTTGCTAACGTTAGAACTCCAAGATGGCAAAAGACTGAGGTTATTTGCTAAATGTTACTACCGTGGGCCTTTATTTTGCTGAGGCAGTCCCAGAAGTTCTCCTTTCTCTAGCATCACACATCTTACCTGGTCAGTTTTCTCATACAGGCTCAGATTTAGCATGTCTCAGTGCTCATGTCTTGTAAGTGGGTGAAAAGGAAAAGGAGTGGAGAGAGAGTTTTCACATTTTGTGTGCTTTGATCTTTCTTTTCTTGAGGAACTAGTTCAAGCATACATCTGCCAATCAACTTGGGAGACCTAATCACTCTAAATACCCATTCCCACTAGGGAACATTACACACTGGGCACCCTCTCAGCTGCCATTACATCCATTCAGCCTTCAGTTCATTGCTGTCACCTTAACGCTGCCTACCCTACCTTCACCTCTGGCCACATCAAGCATTTCTGGACAGTTACACAACATAGCATGTATTTTGACTAGGTTCTTCTCCCACAGTCTGGTTTCCCTAATGTTGAAGTGCCCAAGCATCTATGTGATGGCCTAGAATGCATTTGTTTCCATGTATTTGCACATCATTACACTGGTATCCAATAGTTTTGTCTCCTCTCAGTATGAGAAAAATTTCTCAGAACTTCACCTAGATAAACTTCAGTTTGTTTCACTACTGAATTTAACTATATCAAGCCAGATGAACAGAATTAACCCAAACCGCAGTATACACCTCTTCCCTCTGTGGTGGTTTTGTGGTGTTCTGTTTGTTTGTATTCTGGAGTTCGTTTTTGTTTTGGTGCATTTTCACTTAATTTTTGTTTTTGATAAGTACCTCTTCTGGAGGGGCACTCCTTCCAGATTTAGTATTTTGCTACCAGACTGGTTTCTAGTTGACTAAAGTCATAAGTTCTTACTCTTTCTGGAACCTGCTTTTTAATTCTTGGCCTTCAGTAGGCTCCCAAGAGTTTCACTTGGTTTCTATGTCCTATCTCTCTCCCTTTAAAATGGAAACCAGCTCTCAATTTTAGTTTTTCTTCTGAGAGAGGTAGGACCACCTCAACATGCAAAAGAAAAGATGTTATCAGTGAACAAAAAGACAATGTCTTTTCACACACAGATGCATCATTTTACTCTTGTTTTATAACCTTTGTGAACTGATCAATATTTTAAAAGACGAGAATGATATTTTTGTGACAGTGTCCTTATCCATTCAATGACCACCAGTGGCAGTCTCTGATCTCCATTTCCATGGTTCCCTGAGCACACCTATTTGTAACTCATCGGCCTCACAGTCTGGAACTAGAACTCACTCTGACCTCTGCCACCCTCACTTGAAAATCTTCAGCTGCCTTTGTGCTGAATGGCTCTCAGCAAGCCTGGCTGGCTCACTGAATTACCTCTGGAAAGTTCTTAACAAACAAAAGTTATCCTACTTTCCCTCACCAAGTTTGACAACTGATTAAGGCATTCCCCTTTATCATTCACTCAGTCACCACCAGTCTGAGTTAAACTCAAGTCTTACGCTTCAGCCCTTCTATCCTCAAGGCCGCTGCAAGCTAGACAAGATCAATCTTTAAAATGGTTCCATGAGGGCTGCATACTGGAAACAGGAGCTGAAAAAGTATTCAAAAAATGGTGCACTTCAAGTCTCCAGAGAACACATCCTGAGGATCCAAGTAGGAGACTATTTTGCTTAAATTATATCTAAGTTCAGATTTACAATTATCATAGGTATAATAAATGGCTGTCTTCTTGCCAGATAATTCCTCTTAACTATTATAAATCTACCATTATTTTCATTTCATGCTTCACAGAGAAGCTGAGGCCTGTCACACCCAGCTCTGTATCTGAGCTCAAACAGGTGTTCCTGCAATAGAAGCGGTTCACCAGTTCCCACTCCCCATACCCTGCAGGAAAGATAGCAACAAAAGATAACAAACAGTTAACTGAAGTCTAAATCCCTTCACATACCAGGAGGTCAAATTAAAGTCAGACATTTACACAAGTCATACAGAAAGTGGAGAGAATCGGCTGAATTTCAATTAAAATGAATGGCTGTGTAGGCAGGATGAGCTGAGCCATTCCTCATCACCTGAACACAGAAGGCAGTACAGTATGTGCCATCCATTTAGACAAGAGAGAAGGAGAAGCAGAAACATTCAAAATATCCCCTCAAGACAGACAGAAACAAGAAAAACTATTTTATTTTTTTTTATATAATCAACCTTCAGAAAATACCATACCACACCACATTCAAGTTCCCACTTAGATCTGGTCAACTGCATGCCCTCTCTTCACTAAACACCAGAAAAATAATGCATGTTACTTACACACATGCCTCCCTTAGCATCTACTTCTACAATAAGTTACCAGAATAATACAGAACCATAGCACTACATCATACCACTTCTGCAAGCTTCCTATACTCTGAGGTTGAAAAACTTAATTCCAGTACAGATTTCTCTGCCCCAGGAACAACCAGAGCCTTGAGTAAATCTTGACCATCTTTTGAGTGGCAAAGTGGGGAAATTGCTATGTGACAGCAGTTTTAGAAAGAATGATGTAAAATTAATGCAAATTATGCAATCTACACAACCAGAAGAAAACAACCCCCACACCGTAGCAGCTGTTGCCAAGTTGACATGGTCCAGTTTCTCACCTATTTTAGAAACATCGTCCTCTTCCTAAAACTCAATGCTGAAAAGTCAGCCAAAAATGCTGCAGGGCACCATCTAGAGCCAAGATCCTTTTCTACACATTGTTTTGCTCAAACAGTAATTTTTTAGTAGCTTTGTTGAAAGCTCCGGGGATGGGCAAGAACACATCCTGACAGATGAGATGGGAAGTGGCAACTTTACGAACAGTGGCTTCTGGGAGCAGCACACTGCCATTTGGGATTCATCTTTCACTGTATTTTGTGGGGGGCTACCAGCTGCTGCTCTCACATCTCCAACTCATTGTGTTTTGTGTGCAAACAATATTTTGGCTTAATTTTATGTTACCAAAACATAAGCTAAATCATGACAGAATAAAGCAAACTGATATCAGTTGGGGTGGGGGGAAATCAGATAAAAATATCTTTTTCCTACTGAATGGAATTCACATCTATATGAATCTCTCTGTATAATATATATACTATGGTGCATATCTCTGCAACCTCCTTCATTTAGACTGCAGTGTTGGCAGCAGGCTAAAGGTTCTCAGCACAAGTAGCAAATTCTTTTGCTGCAAAGCTTGCTTTGATTGTGATCATGAAAAAAAAAGTTTGATAGTTCAGTGGTCAATAAAAGGTCAACATTACCATATTGCAGCAACGATAGCCACATTTTTCCATCCTGACAGAAAGACAAAACACTCAAAACTTGCTTCACTAGTGAGTTTTTCAGCCATTTAGCTATAGCAAGTCACATGCAATGCATTTTCTATTTTCTACCACCAAATGCAAAGGCATATCAGGAAACCTGACCATATCAAAACTTAATAGTAAACAATCAGGTTTTCCTAGGGAAAATATTCCAAGACATCTATAAAAATATAAAGAAAATGGGTCTCAGCTCTTCCACAATGCAAACAATAAAACAAAGTAACCAGCCTCATTTCTTTCTACATAATACTTCATCACTTTACCTTAATGAATAACTCCCATTTCAGAAAATAGAATAGAAAAATAAAAACAAGAAAGATTGCCTCCCTTTTCTTTCAGAACACTGACATAGCAGTGCCAAATTCTCTCAGCTACCTAACCATGTGGGGTCAGTACTGGGACAGGGGTCAGTACTGGGTTGACTGTTGTTTTAAATTATTCATCAGCAACCTGGCTGATATAACAGAGTGCACCCTCAGCAAGTTTGCTGATGACACAAAGCTGGGAGGAGTGGCTGATACCCCAGGGGGCTGTGCTGCCATTCAGAGGGACCTCGACAGGCTGCAGGGTTGGGCTGAGAGGAACCTCATGAAGTTCAACAAGGGCAAGTGCAGGGTCCTGCACCTAGGGAGGAATAACCCCAGGCACAAGTACAAGTCGGGGGCTGACCTGCTGGAGAGCAGCTCTGCAGAAAGGGACCTGGGGGTCCTGGTGGGCAGCAGGCTGGCCATGAGCCAGCAATGTGTCCTTGTGGCCAAGAAGGCCAACGGGATCCTGGGGTGCCTTAGGAAGTGTTGCCAGCCGGTCAAGGCAGGTGATCCTGCCCCTCTGCTCAGCCCTGGTGAGGCCCCACCTGGAGCACTGTGCGCAGTTCTGGGCTCCCCAGGACAAGAGGGGCATACAGCTACTGGAGCAAGGCCAGAGGAGGGCTACGAAGATGACGAGAAGACTGAAGCACCTGGTGTGCGAGGACAGGCTGAGAGAACGTGGAAAAGGAGACTGAGGGGAGACCTCATCCGTGTGTATCAATATCTGAGGGGAGGGCGTCAAGACGCTGGAGCTGGTCTCTTTTCAGTTGTGCCCAGTGACAGGGCAAGAGGCAACAGGCACAAAGTGAAGTACAGGAGGTTCTGGCTGAATACGAGAGGGCACTTCTTTACCGTGAGTGACAGAGCACCGGAACAGGCTGCCCAGAGA
Source organism: Oxyura jamaicensis (assembly GCF_011077185.1). Lineage (NCBI taxonomy): Eukaryota > Metazoa > Chordata > Aves > Anseriformes > Anatidae > Oxyura > Oxyura jamaicensis. Next base: position 5,661,001 of record NC_048904.1, read on the forward strand.
GGCTCTGCAGCCTCCTTCTCTGGCGATGTTCAAAACCTGCCTGGATGCCATCCTGAGCAACGTGCTCTAGGTGACCCTGATCAGCAGGAGGGTTGGACTAGATGATCTTCGGAGGTCCCTTCCAACATCAGCCATTCTGTGATTCCGTGTGGTAGCATGATCACAGTCCACAGTAAGAAAAGAATGAAATCTACTCAATAGCATGAGATACATTTTGATGAATGTTTCAAAAGGAGCTAACATGAAAGAGGTCAGTCAGGAATAAATGGAACATGAAGTAAATAACCTCTTAAAATAATATGACGGATACATTTATTAAAAATAAATTTCAAAAATAGATTGCTTTTCTGACTGCAACACTTGCTTTCACTGGCAAAGGCAACAGGAAAAATTAATGGAATTGGCTGCTTCTCCCCAGGGATGAAGATAATCGATCTGTTGGGAAGGGCCTTTATCTAGCACAGAGACAGCACACGTACAGCAGATGGAAGGAAAATAAATAAATAAATAAATAAATAAATAAAAATCAGAGATCATTTGGCTGGCAGATCTCCAGAGTTGCTTATCAGCTCCCACCACCCTAACTCAAACGTAGGTATTTGAAACACCGGAGAGGTTGCCCACGGTAATATTCATTTATGAATTAGAGTGAAAAAGGTTGGGGGAGTACAGGGAGGGGGAAGAAGGTGTCCTCTATTGTTTTTACAATAAACAAGACCTCAGGAACAAGTAGTCCATTTATTTCTTCTGAACTGATTCTTTCTGGAAAGCAAAGCTCTTTAAAATAGATGAACCAAAAAAGTCCTTGGTTTATAGTTACAGTAACTACAGTCATTGGCCTGGCAACAAGCAAACTGCAGATTTATCAAATGGACAGTGGTGGTGGTGTTTAAAAAAAAAAAAAAAGATAAAAAAATCTCAGTTCATTATCTACTCCACAGTAGAATAGCTCTTGAAACATAAAGTCTCATTTTTCAGCATAAGAAGCAAGTAAATTCACTACTGCAGACAGCTTGTAGGGTGATTAAAACCTCTAACCTTTCCACATCTTTCCTAGTCCAAAATCTACACAAACACCACTATGAATGGGCTTCTAAGAGACCTAATTCTCAATAGTTCTACAGGTTAGTAGCTCCTACGTAGAATTAGTAACATTTTCATTTCTTTATAACAAGCCAATGGTGACTATTCCCCCCACACACACACACTCGGTGCTTCATCGCTTAGTGTTTCAGATTCCCAATTTGCATGCCTGATTCTGGGGCAGAAAGATGAAGACAGAAGGATGTATTATCTAAGAATGCTGTATAAATTCATCTTGTTGAAAATAGCATGCCAGTTGAGAACCTTTAGGAACGCAGATACTTGCACATTTCCCAAAGTCATTTCAAGAAAAATTGAAAATGCCCTGAAAGGAATCAGTTTCTCTAGCAGACTAGAGCCCTCCTTCCTTGAAGGAAGGACATAACTCAGCTTGTTGAAGTCAGAGGAAAAAATGGCTTGGAACCCAGTCAGAAGGGTAGCAATTAACTTAATAAGCCAAAAAATAAGAAGCCTAAATTACTGCAGGAAGTTTATCAGTGTTTATCTCTTTTCCAGTTTACCAGAAAGTGTGCCTATAAAAGAGATTGGGGGGGAGGATGGGAGGGAAGATCAATTTCATCACCAAAAAAAAGTAATCTGTGTCACAGTTGTCAAGAACATAGAGCATTGATAAGCTCATTATTTCAAATTAGCACAAACAACAAAAAGCTCTTTAAAAAAAAAAAAAACTAGTCCTACTGGTTTGTCAGAAGTACGGTGCCTTAAGACTGATGTAGAAGAGAAAACAGACACATGACCTAAACAATGTATGCAAGTCCTTCCTTAGGGATGGTCATGTTTTCCATTTACAATTTTGAGAAGCAGGAATGGGTGAAAGTATAAAACTTTAAAGGAAAATGCAATGGGGAAGTAGAATGTTCCTCAGCATTTAGAACACATGACAGACTAAATTATGGAGAAATGTGCTCATTCCAGACTTACAAGAGAAACCCTTTTAATTTACCTTATCCTCCCTGACCATTTCTATATACAGCATATTATATTAAATTATTTTTGGTGTATGCCATTTTCTTCTCAGCCTTACTTCACAACCATGTGAGAAAACACCTTCATTTTCCAAAAATGTAGTTAAGAGCTTTATTAAAACTATTGTTTCCAATGTCTTTCTGCAGCAAATTATTCACCATCACACAGCTAAAAATCAAAGTTCCATCTAATTTTTATTCCTGTACTACATCATAATTACACATCCAAATCTTACTGTTCTTCTGATAAATGTTTCAGTCAATTCAATTACAAATTGCAACTACCTTTTCTCTTTAGAAATAATTAGGATAAGGAAAAATATCCTAACTAAAATATAGTTTTAAGTCTAGATCTCGACACTACTAAATTAGTTAATTTGGGCCAGAGAAAAAAAAATATTTCTGACTTATAAAAGCATGAGTTCTGAGAAGGAATTTCAATCCATCCTCACCTAACTCCTCCTTTGAGCAGCATGATTAGATCAGGCAACGTGCATTATCGATACTGGTTTGATTCCCAACTCCATCCCATTGATACACAAACATGCAAGGTTTTACCTCACCTCTGTGGTCCTTCCCTCCCCTTCCTGCATGCAGTTCTCTCACAATATGGGCATCAGGGCATGATTTCCATCACTGCACCACCACAGCAGTGCCACGGCTGTAACGCACTCCCATTTCACACAGAGTTAAGGGCACCGAAATTGGCTGGACTTGTACACATGTTAAACACATCAGGCATCTGCACTCTACACCCACAGGAATTGCCAAGTGCACATCAGCAGTGCAACTAATATATTAGTTAGTCTGCTACTTCAAGAACAATTCTGAATCTGAACACAATAAAAATGAAGATGTATTCGCTGCAATCTTAAAATCTGAAAAAGGATATAGTGCGAGTGCCACACTTGCACATTCATCAACATTACACCTTCTCGGGTGAAAGCAGTCTAAATAAAGTCATTGAAAAATGTAACCTTTTACTACTTAAATCATCTTGATTTAATGGCCATATCAGTAACCATTAAGTGCTTTATGAAACTTTGAAACACACCCTAGGGACAAAGTTCAGTTCAAAAAATCATTCATCTCTTAATAAGCTGAGTAAATACTCCATTCAAACAACTACATTGAAATCCCAGTTACTACATGCACCAAGAACCAGGGTATCATCTAACTATAAGCTACAGTTTTTAGGTTCCCTTCTACTTCTCCATAGCAGTTATGCCCCCAGGAAGCCTCCCCGCACACAAGGAGGGAGAGGAGAGCACACGAAGAGCCCCGACCCCCGGCAGGCCTCTCAGACACGGCACGAAGAGCCCGGCCTCTCACAGGAGACACAACAGATCAGTTGAGGTGAAACTCTGTCCAAGTTAGAATTCCAAATCCAACTAGCATTTTTGGATTTTACTAGCTTAAGTACTGAATTTAGGAAAATCAGTGGCAAAACTGACAGCTATTTTCACAGTACCATCAGCATTACCACAACCTTTAATTTTTATCTTCCCTGTCCCACCTGCTACTTCAGGCTCTTCAACAGCCATTATATGGCACACCTCAAACAACATAATTCAACTGCCATTCAGTTTTGTGAAATATGAAACTATTCATTGTTAAATATTGAAAACAAGCTATTATATTGGCATTGATTACTACACCTGGAAATAACTGTACAAGGCCTTGGGCCAATCTCCAGCAGATATTCCAGTACAATCAAAACCCTTTTCTGAATCTCCATTGCTTTTAGTCTGCCTAATGTCTCATCTAGGCCTTACAACAAATTTGTACGTTTTAGAGAGAAACTGCAGCAAATAAAGAAATCCCACCCCCATCTCTAGTCTCTCATTTTCTTTCATTAAAGCACAATTGTTGGTTTGGATCACTTTAAAGTAATTACCATAAGAAGCTTTAAAATGCTCTTTTAACAGTTTTTTTTTTTTTTGAATAAGTTTCCAATATTTTTAGTCTATAAAGACAATTTTGTGGGCTTTAGCCATCTGTAAATGAACATTAGCCTTGTCCAATGTGAAGAAACCAATTTCAGCTACAGTTATTATTACTTTTCCTTTACAATACAGTTGGAGATTAGAAATTAAAGTGAACATAACAGATATTAACAGCACAAATACTTAACTGGCATTTCCTACGACATCATAAACTATTTGTCCAGCTTTCCAGAAGTCTACTATAATCTTCCAGAGGGGAAAAAAATACAAATAAGTACAAAATACTCAGACAGTGTGTGCTATGCAAAAGGTTAGTTCTACACCTTGATGAACAGTCTGGCTATAATCCAACAAAATGGTTAATTATATGAGACAAGCTTATGTTAAGCACATCTTCAGCTGCTTTTTCAGGCTACGGTTAACATACCAAATCATGCTGGGGACTTTGATAAAAAGTCAGTGCTGAAAGAAAAATATTCTGAATTTCCAAGACCTAAAGAACATTAAAAAAAAAAAATCTGTAATTTGATACTATTATTGTTGTTATTATTATTCCCTTCAAACGCAGTTTCAGGAACTGCAAGAACTGCAAAGCTGAGTGCTCCAACAGCAGGTTGCAGTTGTGCACTAGGCTGTTTGCTTTGGTTTTCTTCCCTTGTTTTCTTTGTGTGTTTTTTTCTCCCCCACAAAACAATCCCTAGTTATGTACAGTCTGTGAGAGGCAGTCTTTCAACTCCAATATAAGAAGCTAAATCAATCTCAATACAATTTTATTCAAGCTGTCAGTGGCTGAAAGTACTTCTTACTATGCAAGCTCTGAGTACATTAAATTTCATGGGAAAATTAGCATATTAAACCACTGTGTGTGTGTGTGTGTGTATCTTCCCATTGCCCATCAGAATTAAAGCATCTTTCACATTAGGTTGGAGAAGCATGTCTTATGAGCATGCTTTATTTCCTTGTTCATGCAAATGCTCCAGCCATTTTTAATTAATATTTCTAATTATCATATTACCCATTATTTTGAGGGCTATCTGAAAGACTGCAGGACACACACACCACATCATACAAAGGCTGTCTGTTAGTATTTCATTATCACTTCTACTCCTTTTGCCCTATAGACAATATTACAGCATTTCTGATTCAGCTCTGCAGAAGGTTTCACCAATCACTGTTAAAGCACTGTTTAAGTAACAATTCTGGGTCACTGGACAAAGCAAGGGTATCATGACTTTAAGTGAGAGTACTATAAGAAAGAAAAATCTCGGGATGTCTACAAAAAATCCAAGTAAAACAAGATTTAAAAAAAAAAAAATGTACATAAAAAGTCACATTCACGTTTAAATTTCACTCTGTTCCTCTTCTAAACCTGACAGTCATACTCTGTAGGAGACCTAGCAGTGGCACACCACAGTCCATCTACACACACAGAATATACTGCAAACCTGATAACATTCCAGCTAGCTGAAATCAATTCTGTTGGTGCTTAGTCCCAGATCTATTCCAGCTTTTTTCCCCCTTTTCACAGAAAATGTTTCAGACACCATCTTGCTTCATAATGAAGACCTGAATTGCAGACAAAGTGAAAGCAGTAAAGCAGAACAAACAGCTTGGATTATCTTTTTCAAATATTGTTATGTTGGCATGAAAGCATTTGGCTCTCACAATGCTTTTTTTTTTATTATTATTTGAAACATGAATAGGTTCAGAAGAACAGAGGCACAATGAGGACAATTCAGTACATCTTTCATACAGACACAAATCCATTACCAGAGCAAACATTGCTTTCTGCATTCACCAACAGAAAGGTCTAATAGGAACTGCTTACTGTAGAGCATATCCACATCCCACTGCAAAAGCTAGATTTATTTTACCATTAAGAAATCAACTCAAAAAAAGTCTTCATGATGTGATTGTATACATCATACATCTAAGTAATTTTACTACATATATATGTATCCATATAGAAATATATATAGAGAAAAAAATATATATAATTGCCTACTTAATATTTGTTTTGTCATCATATACAGTTTCAAGAAGCAATTCCAGTTGATACAGGAAAACAATTAAAACCATACACTACTGGTATAATTTAACTTGTTTACTAAAAGTCTTTGAAGGATTAACGGGGAAATAAAAACCAGGCCAAAATTCACACAAATTATAAATATTTCAGTTCTATTTCACATTCTTCTTGCACTAGTTTACTCAATGATGCATGAACTTCTGAGAAAAAAAAAAATATTTGAAACCACATGTACTATTTCTATAAAAAAAATATATTTTCTTAAGCTTTTTAAATGTACTTTATTTATTTTCACTCTTGCATGACAGGCTTTTCTCTATCTGGTATGTGTTAACTTAATTTCTACCAGTTTGCTTCATTAGCTTTCTAAAATTATTTTCCTCCTTCCTCAGTAACAGCTTTATGAGTATCACACATTCCTCTCATTACCCCAAAAACAATGCTTTGCTATTCCATTTGAGGAGAAAAATCTAGACCAAAGATCCAATCTCCAGGCATAAGCCATATAACAAAAGAAATTTGTATTTTTCACCACTGATCCAAGGAAAAGGAAAAAAAATTAAGAAAGTGTCTCAGTCCTATAAATACAAGTTTTCAAGACAAAATCTCTTGTCACCTGGAATCTTCAGGTCAATTAAAGAAATTCAACATTTAAAAAAAATATTTACTATGTTAACATTCAAGCTTTCGCAATGTTACCATTTTCTTCTCTGGGTGATTTCATTAGAGCACCATACTGTAAGTTTGATATTTTCAGAAAAGGACAGCTAGCTCATACATGGCAGCTTTAGCTGCTTAGTATACATTGAAATAAGGAAACCGGAGAAGCAGGAGCACATGAAATACAATAGTTCACTAACCTGTCGCTTACAGTGCCTCTCTCACAGACAGGATCCTCACTAAAGCATACATGAATGCAAAATGTGCTTCTTTATGCCTTCTTTAAGTATTAATCCATACATATTCAGAACAAATAAGAGAGCATCCACGTAGCAACAATTTTGTTAAGGTTCAATTGCCATCTTGATGAAGTACTACTACTAAAATTCTGAAATCACACTGTCAATACAACAAGCTCTCTTCTCTGAGAAGATACCAAGTCAATTCTTTCAAGTGTTGCTGTGTTGCTACACAGCAAGTGTCTGATATGATATTAATATTTAGTTGCATAAGCAAGAGTTTCTATTGAGTAGTATCCTAAAAGCATGACTAGAAGAGAATTCAGTTCAAAATTTAGTTTTGTCTTTAACAGACTTAAGCCAGCATCAAAATCAATGAAGCAATAAGGAAAGCGACGATGATGCTAAAACTAGCAAAACTCTAAAAAAGAAAGATGATCCAACTTCTCCAGTGACACAACACACTCAGTGTAAACCAAATGGAAATTTACTGCTTGCCGTTTGGAATTCTAGGTGTTCAACCAAAGCTGACGTTGGCATTTTCTTTCCATTGACAACGGTTGGGCTAAGTACTTCCTGAACACAAAATTACACATACTAGCTTTACCCTACCAGAGGAATCTATGTTAAAATAGCTTTTCAAAAAACACCCAAAATATGAAAAATCTGGCAGCAGAACATAATAAAGAAGATGAAGATTTTTATTGAATATGCTTGATTTTTGGCAACTTGAATATTCTGCAACAGAAACATAAGCAATAAAGCTATAAAGTGGACTTAAGGTAAAATACACACAAAACATCAGCAATTTGCCCAAAAAAGTATTAACAATGTGTTGATAATTATGTTTGATCAACAATGTTACACATTTTCTTCTAGCTGGTTCTAACTCCACTCCATTTAAAGGATTTACCAATATTTCAACAAAATATCTTAATCAAAGTATACATTACTATAAGTATTCCATTCTTTCATCATTCTCAAAAAACCACGACAACATGCCTTCTGTGAAACAAGACCACATACTCTCTAAGCAACTTCCTTGAACACTATTGTCTCTAACTGCCTACCTCATCAATACCAATACAAGAATTGTCTACAGAAGATTATCCCAGAGTTGGTAGCAGTCTTACACAGAACTTAGTAGTCTTAAAAATTCTCCTTTAAGGAAAAAAAAAAAAAAAAAAAAAAAAAAAAAAAAAAAGAATAAAATATTTACAAAGGTATCTTTTCACTACTGTGAATTTTTAATTACTGTATAATAATGCAGGTCTCAAAGTATCTCGTGATAAATGATCACTGCCCACAACAGCTTCTCAAGTATCACATCTGTTAAAATTTCATGGAGTCAGAGGTTTTAATGATGTCTGAATATTATATAAATGGAAAAAGGAAGAAACATAATGAAACTATTTGGAAAAAGGTTGATTCTGAAAAATGGTGGGTAAAAATGAAGAGCCTCAATAACAAATGAACATTATAAAAGAACTGGGAACTAACATAAGTCTGTAATTTTTGGCACAAGAACCAGCACCACATTTACTATAATGCAGCAAAGAAAACTACGCATGCATGGAGTACTGGTGTTGGTTCGTACTGGTTGATATGTCAGAAGTACTACTTGTCCACAAGGACAGGCTTTGCTGAAAGAAGTTTGCCTTTATCAATCACTCTTGGCACTAAAAATGAAATAAAGGACTTTGTGATGCAAAGCAGAATGCCCACACTTGAAGAGCAGCAGCAGATGAAGAAAGCATAACACATGTCATTGAGTACTTTACCTATAAAACCTGCACCTTTCAGAGAAAGGCATTTTATCATCCCTGATCATGTGTCCACACATCAACATTATTAAATAGTCATAAGAGAAAATGAGTCTCCTCATTCCCTTCTCCAGAGCAGGATGGTTTCTCCCATTAAAGCCAAGGAGATTCATCTCAGACTCCCAGCTTTTAATATCATGTTACAGATACCATACTTTACAAGGAAGAGCTGAGATACAGCAAAATTTTTAATATTCCTGTTGCTCCAAATTGACTACTTCCATTGCTTTATAACCTTTCAATAAAACAACAGCCTAAGCAAATGACTCTTCATCCCACCATAACAATACTAATTCACTAGCCTAAGACAAAGGAAAAGAAATTACATTAAAAAACAAGTCTCAAAAAAAACAAGCTAAATGCTGAAGTCAATTTGTGTTATGTTTTAATAATTACTACTCTTTCCAAATGTACGTATATGTCATAGATAAAACTGATCATGGAAATCGGAAAAAAGTGGGCAAATATGTAAAAGTTTTTACTAATAGAAAAATCTCTTGAAAACAAATAAAATTGCTATACAACACTGCTTACAAAGCCTGAATAAGATCCTATCTAGTAATACTTAAGCTGTTTTCTTGAGAAAATGTGTATTATACTCTGAATTATTTCTTCTAGAGAAAAGCTAATGAACATAAGAAAACAAAAGCAGCTACATAATAGAAAAGCAGTGACATAGGATTGAAACAAAATATTTCTGTTAACTATAATTATTTATTATTACCTTTGTTGTAAATTAATATCACTGAAAATACTATTCAAATAATGAATTGAATCAAAACCAAAAACTAGTGAGATGTCCATCAGGTACCTGTGACCTACTATGAATTAAAATAATAATAATAAAACAAGAGTCAAAAAGCTGGAACTCAACCAAATCTCAGAATAATGAAGCAGAATAATTGTTACAGAAATAAATCTATAAATCCTCTTAGCAAAAATTAAAAGACACAAACAATATTCTGTATCCTTATAGCCAAACAGTAAAATGTTCCTTTGGAAATCTTATGCATTCTAAGTCCACAGATCCTGAGGATTATTTGTTTATATTATTATTTTGTGCTTACACTTGAGGTTGTGTAAAGCTTGGCGGCAGTTACTTCCCTTTAGAATCTATATGGCCGCGACACCTCAAGCCTTCTGAATTTGAAATATAAACATTTCCATTTAAATATAGAAAATGTTATTCAAACGGGCACTAGAAGACCTGTCTAGTCAAATGACAGAAGTGTAGATAATTATAATGTTCTCGTTTCTCCTTCTGAGCTTTTCTACATACAGTAATCTCAGTGCATATCTCTGTTCCAACGTTAACAACTCAAACTTTTCATTTTGCCCTGCTTTAAATCCCTTGGCTTACTCTGAGTTTGCCTTTTTTTTCCCCATGCCTCTTTTTATAGCCCTTATTTCCTTGTTACATCTCTTATGGTTCCTATGGTGCATTACTGCATTCAGTTTCACTGTCTCAGAAGCACTGCCAGAGGGTTTTTGCCACTGAAGCCTCTCCCTTCACAAGGGGCTTCCCTTCCAAGCTCTCATTTCCAGCCTTAGAGTTTCAGTGGCATAAGGAAAACAAGTTTCTGTGGAACCATGCACTGGCAATACACTACCTTTGCCACGGTCCTTACAACTTTACAACTCATTGTGTCCATAAACGGTGAGGTATTTGATCATTTGATTCAGTATCGCGGCAGTTCTAACTTTAAGTCCAAGAACAAGAATGTAAGCAGAAAACAGGCATATTTATAGTACCTGGGGGGGAGCAGCTTTCAGATCCACATACTACGGGATTCATTCCAGAAAATAGGAAAAATCAGTTTAATATAGAAAAAATACATATATTCCTACAAATATGGAGTCGAAATAGATTTCTGCTGACCACCTAGCAGAAATAAAATCTATTGATTTATTTTCTACCTGTACAAAGAGAAACAAGTTCCAAAATAATTCCCTCAGTCCAATTTTAACAAGAAAAAAAAAAAAAAAAAGCCGAACAGCAGGTTGTTACTTCCTCACAGATTCCCGCCTCTGAGACCTGACTGACTCTGCACCTGCCACGGAATGACTGACACATTATGTAAGATGAAAGCAATTAGTATGATCAAACACAAACTAAGCAGATTACAGGCTAGGAAACCAACAAGAAAAATGCTTTGCTAGCAACCATTACAAACCCCAAACATCTCATTAGTGCATGACAGTGATGTCCAAATTGTGGTCTGTAGAGGACTTACGGTTCTCACACTGAAACTTTTCTTACCAAATTTTGAAATGTGATCAAACGCCCTTGCAGACTGCACACCTGCCTCTCAGTTAGTTCTGGTACTTTTTTCCACCCCAGGAACAGCCTCTGGAAGTTCCAGAGCATCTCCAGCAGCTCTCCCCGCCCTGCTGGCATCTCAGCTCCGGCTGCTCAGGTTGCATCCCAATCCTACACTGCAGGGAGCTGAGGGAGAGGAAGAAATCCTTAGCTCTTCCCCTTCATAGCTACTTGGGCGTTAACATGACTGCATGGCAGGGAGAGAAGATGAAAGCTGCTTTGCTGGTTCTTGTGTCACTGCAGGCTAAACAAGCACAGGCGCTGTTCTTGTTTGCTCAAGACCGGCCAGTTTCCCATCTCCAGGGCTTACTGTTGTAAACATGCAATTCCCAACCATCTATTTGTTCCCTCATCCTCTCACAACATCTTCTTGAAGACATTAAGAAGCAGCAGCTGAGGATGTAGTTATATTAATTGCATTCCTTCCACACACCAAACTTCCACAAAGATGTATCTGCAAGGGGAACCAACAGCAGTTTCAAAATCTGTTTCTCCAGCAGAGAAATTAAATGCAAATAGAGTGCCTTCCTCGAGTAATAGCTGTGATGTACTGACCTTGCTAGCATATAATGCTTGGCCTTCATGCTGAAGGAATTATATCAGAGGCGCCAAGCAGAAGGCATCACCCACAGCCGCAATCAATCTAGGGAGCCATTTTCTTACTTGCCAGAGGACGTCCTGAGAACTGAGCGCCCTGGCCTCGCCCATCATCCACGCTGGGCTGCCCGGCGAGCCTGGGGTCAGGAAGCTTTTGTTTTCTAGGTGCATTGGCTCCAAATGGCCAGCTTTGGTAGCAGGGGCTGCCAAAGGCGTGCTCTGTGTGAGGAGCTCAGGGCTGCTGGTTCCAGTCACGGTGGGTTTTAGGTGGTTCCAGAATGCTCGGGAGCAACCCACAGCCAGAGCTGAGCGGGGTCTGACCAACTGGGGGGGCTCGCAGCGCCTCTGCGGAAACAGAGCCAAGAAATGGCAGGCAATACCACGAGGAAGTGGTATACCAAGAGGGACAGCCCTGGAGAGTGACAGCTTGAGCAACAAGGGGAGGGGACAGGTGTCTGTAGCGAAGCCAAGCCTGGGCAAGGGGAGGAACAGTGCCTTAAGTGGCTCAATGCTTGTCATTTCTGTCACCCAGTACCCAAATCTGAAGTCACATCTTTCAAATTGTTCAAGTTGAGTCCATTTTACACAAACGGTAACTGGTGAGGGGATCTCCCTGTCTTTATCCCAAACCATGAGCTTTCTACCTCCTGTCCTTCCTGTTTTCTCCCCCGTCCCGCTGTGGGGAGGGAGCACTCAGGTATCTGGGGGGGGCTTTGCTGCTTGCTGGGGCCAACCCACCACAGGAGGGCAGGAGGTCCAGGACCATGTGGTCACTTCACCTGCCATAGTACATAACGGGGGGCACAACTTCCATCATCAGGGGAGCAGAACTGTGCTTGCACGTGCCAGCTCGGAAGGCAGCTGGGACACAAACCTGCAGTTGACAATATCCTATCACACTGTGTTGCCTTTTTTCATTGAGGAATCGGTATATACGAAGTGCAAGATCTTTTTCATTCTCCCAAAAGCCAGCAGGGACAGAAAGACATCTCATACAGATTTATCTTGAGGTTTATATCCACAGACTAACAGATCATAAGCATAAATCATTTCTGAGCCAGTCCAGGAAGCTCTTTTTTTTCCCCCAACATCTTGCTGGAAATAAGAATCTAACCTTTTAACTGAAAATACATGAAATATAAATGACATAAAGCATATATTTTACCTGTGTTTAACCTCATCCAAATTTAACCATGCCCAACTTAGCAGCTTTTCCAGCCATAAATACATGGGCCACGGTTCAGCTTCTTTCCTTTCTGAGGAATAGGAGTTGGGAAACTACAGACAGCATGGATCCTAACTCGTATTTTGAATGTAAAAGGCAAAGTGTTTGAATATGTCTTCAGTTATGAATTTACATGTTCTTAACCTTCATCTTATTTACCATTACTTCCTCTATCCAGAATAAAATCAAAATCAAAATTCTGTGCTGTGTCATCTCAAACTCAGTTGGAGAGCTAAGATTTAGTTAAAGGCCAATGAATGAGTGAAAACAGGAGAAAAAAAAATGGCTGAATTAATTTTTTTTATTTTAATTTTAAGAAGGCATCCATGAAAACTACTCAAAGTATTAAAAGAATCAGCCTGCAGAAATAATAATCTTGTTTTATTTATAGTCAAGGGTCATGGGAAATCTGTCCTGATATATAAAAAAAATCAGCTTCCCAGATTAGTTTTGGTAACAGAATTCCAAGAATGAACAGCTATGGGAAAGTTTAAATTCTCATCAAATACACCTGAGTGTCCTTGTTCAAAAGGTTTATACTTTCTGTCACCCGTTAAGCAGCAAGCACTAATACATCTATAAATACTAGTGTAGTCAGGACTAATTTTTGTGGTAACCTACAGTCTACTATAAGAGTATGTAGGTCTGTACTCTTTGCAGACTAGTTTGTGATGATTGTTAATAATGGCATGATTAGAATATTATTTGAATCAACTAGGTTAAAAAATAAAAAATAAAATTACTCCCTTTATTATATGAATTAATAAAAGCAATCACTAACCTTTTAGTGAATGCCATATGCATAGAGAAGTCTGCTGTACAAGCTATTGAAATAGTTGTATCCAGAAGCATTTCTGATTCCTTAGGGGAAGAAAAAAAAAAAAAAAAAAAAAAAAAGTTGACAGCAAGAGGATGCTTTTCTTGTGTAATTACTGCTTTGTTATGTGCTTGCATAACAAAATTCATTTTCTGTCACTTCTACTTCAGTTTAAAATGCTGCATATTTGGACTACTGAATCACCAAAGAACAACGTCACAGAAGTATTATGGAACTGAGCTTGAACCCCAAGATGCTCATTGACCTTGAAGAAATTATTCTGTCTCAAATCTGGATTCTTACATGCCTAGTCATTCACCCTGCTGCTACACTTGTTTAAGTGAAGTCGTTCCATCCCTTATGGTATAATAACTGAAGAGGTAAGACCTTGGTTATTAACACACTCCTATCTGGGCAGCCACAGTAGTTCCCGACTTCAGACAATCTTTACAGAAAGAAGTGCCACCAGATTTGAGTCATTCGTGTCTCAGAGCATTTGATTACCTTCACAGAAATAACACCTTTCTGAAGCATTATATTTACTCTTAATTCTCCCTTAATAGAGGTATGCTTTTGTTTTTATCCTTTCAGGAAAACAAATCGAAGAAACTGCTTCTTGACAGTAAATATATCCAGCAGCATATTCTCTAAGGCATTCAAGCCACAGGCTTACCATTTCACTGAGGCAGCCTTCAGCTAACTTCTGCACAATCTGGCAGACCGACCAGAGCCTTGAACCAAGATGCTCCGTTAAAATAACGACACGAGCACATTCGAGCAAGCCCTCATGTCCTAGACCACAAGCAAGAGGAGAAGGATACATGTGTAATTCTGTAAGGCATAATCGCTGTATTCTCTGCAGCACAGTCAATAATCCACTCTGTGCTTGGTGCTCCCTGCAGGAAGTGTATAGACCCTAGGTGACAATGCCACGCTGTACAAGACATGTTCTGTGTCACTGGAAAACAGAACTGTGCTGCCAACCTGCATGGAGGTGCCTCAAGAAGGAGTCCCTTTGTGCTGACAGCCATAAGACTTTTTTCCTCCCCAGAAATGCTGCAATTATCTTTGTCAACGCTGCAGGTAAGCTAAATATTGGTGTCGGGTGCCTGCCAGCTGGAATGCAGCCTGGAATGCAGCACCTGGGGTCCCAACTGTGCTGTATCTCTTCCATCACATTCTCAAAGACATGGGCTGGCCATTGAGAAAGACACTAGCATTTTCTTTTTTATTAAAGTATGTTTGTTAACTATTCAGAGACGCTGAAGTAGCACTCAGGCAGCAAGCATGTGGTCTTATAGCACCACAGAAATCTGTGCACCGAGATGTATTCTCTCTTATGCATATACACAAATACCCATGCACGTCACATTTCCCTTATCAAGTTTTTCATCTACTCATTATTATCCTATTTCTGTTCCTATTCCCCATCCTCCTACCTTAATCAAGATCACAGCTTTACTTTAACACCTTAATTTGACTGAATGTGCGTTTCTACACAATTCATATATATATTATTTACCTGTATATTCTCAAATACAAATATATTATGCATGTACTTAATTCAACAATGGTGAATTGTGCCTCTAAAGAAATGCTATCCAGTATTTCCCTCCGCTGGAAAGGAGTTAGCATAATGACACCATTTCTATTTGGCACCGACTATAGGCACTATAGTTCATTTTGCCTGGAGTTACCTTGCAAACAAAAGTCCAGGAATATGGCTATCAGTTCTGTGTACTCACACCAGAAGAACCTTCCTCATCAGTCAGTTGTGTATTTTCTAAGCACACAGAGCAGAAGGGCTCACACACCCGTTTGCTTAGATAGCCAGGCTGACAGGTACCAGAGATCATCTCAGTTCCTGACACTGTATCAGTTTCACAGGAGACTGGCACCAACCCTAAACATCGTTAATCAGTTGTTCTTCTTCACGGCTTTAGGAAGACCGCTTCTCTTCAACAACACCTAATTGGTCTTATGGGCAAGGGAGACAGAGTAGCAGATGCTGTGATCCAAGTGTTAATTTATTTGCTCTACATCACTCCTACCTGACATCCTGATTTCTATCACCACTTTTCCCACCTACCGTAATTATTTCTGTACTTAACGCTGCCTGACTTGTAAAGCTACATAAAGCAAGGGACTTCTCTAGCTCTTGCAGTAGAGAGGTGGTTGCACAAACAAATAGTTTTGAGTGAACAGTAAATGTTCTGCCTGGAGCACCTTTCTCTTCCTTTAATTCCCACAAGAACCTCATCTGCACTCTGGAATTCCCTTTGCCAATCAGTTTCATTACTGGCAGTAACACACCAGTGAGGCAAAAGCAGCACCAGGAAAGTTCACTGAGCAAACTTCTGCTCTACTGCTTCTCACACTACAGGGGACTACAGGAGATCAAGTATTTTCTATTGGCAGCAAAGTCCCTCCTGCTGATACATAGGAAACTTCCTCAACTACCGTAATTGACCATAAATTAACTACAAAAGTAGCTACATTACAAAGCAAGACAAACAAACAAAATTAAGATGAATGTGAGGCCCCACCTCACCGAGCCAACCTTTTAGGCAAGCATAAACCTAGTGAATCATTGACAACTGCTTCCCCAGCCCCAAAGTCCCTCGTCAGCAAAACAAGACAGGGCATTTGGGCTCCCACGGCAGCACGGAGGGGCAGGAGCCTGCAGTTGCCTTGTCTAGAGCCAGCACTTCATTCTGCAAGGGACTGCAAAATCAGGACTGAGAGTGGCTGCCCCCAGCTGCCAGAGGCAGGCATACTTTCCGCCTGGACCTGCTCAGCAGCATGTGTTCCCAGTCTGGGACCCACATACCTATTTCAGCTGCACAGATTCGTAACTTCATTGCATGCTTTTAAGACTGGAGGCTAAAATACTAGAGAGTGTCAGCGTTGTCACTTTCCCTCTGCAGCCTCATAGAAATGCTGTCATTCTCTCACCTGTACACACGCCGCAGTGTAACTGAGTTTGTGGATGACACCCTTCTCAAAAGCTGGCACAACAGGCACACCTCTTCGACAAAATCCTTAGGAAGGATATCTAGTGGTGCACTGCAGCAAAGCAACAGCACCTTGTTATGCACAGCTAGGCTACATTTAAGATAAAAACAAGGCTTTTAAAGCATAACATTTTGTGAAAGGTGGACCATGTAGGAAGTCCACATTTAGGTTTCCGAATGAGATGAGCCAGGAAAACATTTGTCTCACAATACAGCCATGCCCAGCCTCACCTTCCTTTCTACAATATTGTTCTGTTCTATGCTTGTGTAGAAAGCCTTTAGAAGAACACGCTTTCTTTTATTAAAGTATTCTAAAAAATATTACTTCCTAATAAGGATCTCATTTGCATGACAAATTCTCTGTGCAGTGTCAGAAGCATCTTTAAATGAAGATGTCACGCTTAGAGGAACTATTCTGCACGCAGATGAGTTTGCAGCAAACTTTGCTGGTGACAAGTTCATTTCATTTTCATCATCGTGTGCTTTGACAGTACGATAAGAGAATCACGGCCTTTCCCCAGGGAGAATTCTTTGCTCATATATTAATTCGAACAAAGGAATGCCATCCAGTTAAGTTCATCCCTATATTACAGGCCAAGAACTTGAAAGCAATCATTTACACAGCTAAAAGGTAGTATGTTCATCACCCACATTTTCCATTGCAAATCTGGCAGGAGTAAATGCAGCTATTAAGATTTTTTATTGTTGTTTTTTATTTTAAATCAACAAACTTTTTTTCCTCCCCTACAGATTTAAATTTAAGAGTCTGTAAAAACATAAAATCTTTAAAATTGGAGAAGAATATCATGAACCTCTTGCTTTTTAACTTGCAATATCTGCTTTGCGAACATTGAAGACAATATTCCGTGTGTGTCTATGCAACAGAGAAGCCCAGGTACCTCCACTGGGAGAGGAAGACCTGCGTACAGTATCCTATCTTGAGAGAAAAACTTTGGAGCTACTTCCTCCTCTGAGACACCCAGGAAGCATCACATTTGCCAGGAAAGCCTTGGCCCAGCCACAGAAAGCCATGGCAGTTTGTCTGCCATCACTCACAGGCTGAAAAACTTTCACTTTGCAACCATAGCTTTAAAGACGTCTGCTTCGCTGCACACACGACACTTGTCTGGAAGCGTTAATTGGCATGGGAGAAGCCACTCTTCTTCAGGTATTCAAGTATATAAATATTT
Organism: Oxyura jamaicensis; assembly: GCF_011077185.1. NCBI lineage: Eukaryota > Metazoa > Chordata > Aves > Anseriformes > Anatidae > Oxyura > Oxyura jamaicensis. Next base: position 5,678,930 of record NC_048904.1, read on the forward strand.
TCCATCCAGACCTGTTCAGCAGCATGCACTACCTGTCTTATCTTCCGGGACCCGTGCACCCACCTCGCTACGTGCCTCAGACGGTCTCAAGGCCAGGCAGGTGGACGGTGACACGGAGGGCAGGGAGCGTTCAGTGACGCATCCCTGGGAAGGCATTTCTCTGGATCTTCATGTGACGTGACAAAAGCATCACGGTGGAAATAAAAGACATCTCCTACTGCAGCTGAAGTCTGAGAATGAGGGGAGAGCTGCACATCAGACAGCTCAGAACCTGGATGCTTGTTCTCTCTCCTCAGCCTGAAAACTTTGGGAGCTAACGAACAAGTCATAAAAGAAACCTCAAACAGACCGTTTCTACCATTGATGGGCTTTCCTAGTTTTTATTTGCTGTGGTTTCCCCCTTGAACCTTGTATTAGATATTTCTTTATCATTCTCCACCTCCAAGCTTTTCCATTTTCCTGTATAACACCGAATACGTATTCTGTAGCCCAAAAGGTTTCCTGCCGGTTAGGCAGCTTACTTTTTGAGGGGCAGCTTCACATGTTATTTTTACTGATGTGGACTTCAGTGAAACCATGAGCTGTACTGGTGCAGGCAAAAGACAACTGGGCCTAAACTTAAACAAGCAGCTACATTTATGCTACATGAAAAATGCTAAATGGTAAGAAACTTCATTTAGTGATTATGTATATGGGGAAATAACGAGGAAAATATTAACGTATGAATACAAATATCAACAAAGCTATTGTCAGATAATGAGGGAGCAACTTCAGTGTGCCAAGAAGACACATCACAGCTAAAGTGGAAGCAGCCAGATACTTCTGCAACAGGCCAGGCTACGTGGACGTGCTTTGGATGCCCAGGTTCAGATGCTTCCAAGAGCCAGAGTGATGCGAACAGCCTCCTCTGCAAAGCGCTCCAAACCAGACTCCAAAACTCACATGCTTCTTTTTAATGTTGGACTGCGATAACTGTCCAAAAATTAAAAGCTGCTTCTTCAGCTCATCCTACAACTAAACCCAAATATATCACATATGTGATTTCCACCTTGCTCTGTCCACCCACGTGTTTGCGCAGGGTAAACTAAAGGAATTATAATACTGAATATAACAGGGAGATACCAAGGTTACAGAAAGGGTTTCTGCTTATCAGTGTGCAGGCAGGTGTCCAGCACTGGACGCTGTAAGCTGGCAAAAGCGATGTAGCAGAGCCGGGAGTTTCCAGGCTGAGCAGCAGCAGTGGTGCTCACAGAAAGGGAGTGAGCTGAGGACCAGGACATCTCCCTCAGCACAAAAAACACCTTCACTATTTTTATCCTCAGCAGGACATTTAGCTTCAGCACTGTAATTTTCTGAAGAATAACGGAGTTATTTCAGATTTCATAAATCAAAACATTAGTCGTGGTGGTTCCTCCCCCCCAGCCCCCCATTTTAGTTAGGAATTAATGGCACAGCGATGCACGCTTATCGGTAACATTCAGAAACAAAAAGCGAATTACAGCATCGCTTTTTAATTTGCTGACAGCAACGACGCCGCAGAGGGCACGAAGGGCGCGCGGCTCGCCTCACAGCGCTGGATGCGGAACAGCTGGGGAGGCTCAGCAGCTCCCGCAAGGCCGGGGAGCCGCGGCCGGCCCTACCTACCAGCGGCAGCCGATGCGGCTCGGCGCTGTCGGGCTGCCGAGCGGGGCGCAGGGGCTGCCCGGCACCGGCGGGGCGCAGCGGAGCCGCCTCGCTCCTGAAGCGCGCTGCCGTCGGGGGCGCGCACCCGGGGCCGGCCGCGTCCCAGCGCCCCCCCGCGGGCACGGCGCGTCCGCGGGGCCGGGGGGAGAGAGGGGCCCGGCGGCTGGCAGCGCCACGGCGCCCCCGAGCCCCCCAACGGAAGGGCTGGAAAGAAAGCAGCGGGGCTGAAAGCCGTGTGGGCAGCGGGCTGGGCGGCACAGCCTCTCCCCGAGGTGGGTCTGGTTGGTGGAAAGCTTATCTGAGTGTCTGAAAGAATATCTGAACAGCTTTAGAAGAATATCTGAACAGCTTTAAAGATGTAATTCCGGGATGCACCGTCAAACCAGTGCTTCCACCGCCTGTGCACACGAGATAAATGACACCTGGAAAGCTGCACAGTTCAGTACGGGTCTAATAATCTCAGCGCGCACCTACTGCCATGCTGCTCTCCGCTGAACTTCAGCATGAGCAGAGGAAGCTTTCGGTTTGTCCAGATTCACGTTGACAACTTTTAGGGTGCTGGCTCGCTCGCTCGGACCAGTGGCAGAAGAGGGGGTGAGCCCGGTGCCCCAGCAGAGAGCAGGGTGCACGCCAAGCACTGCTGCCAGCCCCTGGGCAGCGGGAAGGAAGACAGCCCAATACATGGTGCTCCTAGCTAAGAGATGCATGCTCCTGGCAGTCCTGAGCACAAAATCAAGTCTAGTGACACAGCTCTGTGCACATGCATAAAATAACTCCTGGATATAGCTGTTACATCAAGGTGTTCCACTGCCATCTCACTCTCTGGGTACAACTACCCCCAAGGAATGGCTCACACCGGCAATTGCACAGAAACCAACCTCCCGCATCACTTGAGCCGGAACCAGAAGAGCTGGGAACCCAGCTCAGTGCACATCAGCAGTACTGGAGGGCCAGAGATCAAGGCAAACGTCTCGGCTCTTCACACACATCTTGTTTGGTACCCACTGACAGACAGGTGGTGATGCCCAGCCAAAGTACTGATGTGCAAATATAACAATGGTGTCTAGGTGCAAACACGCTTGTTCACTCTCTCCTGCTCACCGTATACCTCCTGTGGGTGCCATACAAACATGCTGGGAGAGCAGCACACTCAGTGTCCTGATTGACAACAGCCTTAGCATTAGAATTTCCCATGCTGCCAAGAACACTAGGAAAAAATCTCTAGTAACACGGCAAATCTGCAAAACTGGTACCTCATCGCTAGCCAGCAAAATTCATAAAAGAAAATAATCCGAGTAGCCACATGCAAAAGTCTAGTACCAAATAAAATGGAAGCTCCTAAAAAAATCCTTTTCAACAGCCACTTCAGCATCTAGCTGGCACTTTCTAGTTTGTCTTGTATTCTGTTGGATGAAAAACTGCAATATTATTAGGTTTTGCCAAAATATAAGTTTAAAAAGACAGATTATACCTAAATGTTAAAGACAAGAAGCATTTAAAGAGATTTCAAAACCACACAAATGACTTTGAATGTTCCTTATTCTACCCTACAAATTTTAAAAGTGTTTCCCTGTCTGTGCTCCCTTGAGAGATGTGTTCTCTGCATTTTTTGTTGTTTTTTTTTTTTTTAAGGCCAACTGTATGCTCTGTTTAGTTCTGCCTTCCCACTCGCACACAACACTTTAAAATACACAAGTCACAGTGATACCAACCACTTCGATAAAATTTATTCTCTCTTCCAACAAATCTTGCTTCTTTTTAGTCTTCAACCACTGCAGTTAGCAAATAGCTATTACTATCAGGTTTCACACGCACATTAAGTGCCACCATGGTGAATAGAAAAGTTTATTTAAAGCACATAATCAGCAAAACAAAAAGCAGGAGGTGATGTAACACACACACCCCAAAGGAAAGTATTGCCCGTGCACACGTCTAGTCTCAGATCCATGAAGCACGTTTCAAGACAGACATTATGAAACTATCGCTTTTTGTCGCTGGAAATGTCCCAGAAAAAAGCTATTGCAACTAGCACACATGTTTAGGCAGAAAATGAAGATTGCTTTTGACAATTTTTTAAGGGAATTGTACATTAAGCTGAAGAGTTAAAATAATACATTTGTGAGGATCACTTTACTTTGCAGTATAAAAGCAATTCCAAACCTGGCTTTTCTAATGCCGGGACGTTCTCCCACAGCGAGATCAGCTGTTCTCAAAGGGCTGGGGGCAGCTCACACACAGCACAAGCTGAAGTCCCATGTCCCACACGCTGCGGTGAGGGAAGTGGAAAAAGCACATGCAAGAGCAGGGGGAAGGAAGCAAGAAGGAAAAGGCTTTTGTTTGCATTTCTGTGTTCTTGCTCCTTGCAAGCAAGACTCATGGATTGTTAATTCTGCTTTCCAGAAGTGACAGCAAGGGGCAATTCTGAGTTACCCTTGCAAAATGTGGGCTAAATTTAAGGGCATTAACTTAAATGAAGTGATACCTGTTTACACCAGAAATTAAATGTTTTAGGATTTCCAAGCACATATTTGGTTAAACTGGCTTAAAACAATGCACTAAGAGCTCCTGTAAAATAACAACATATCACGTTGTGGTTTTTGTTTTTGTCACCTGCAGAACCCATCTAAATAGCCTTTACTTAAATCAAAGTGTGATAGAATACGTGCAAGGATTCTAGATTAGAGGCCTTTGAGAAAGCCATAACCATCCAAAAATCAGAAGTATTTACTACTTTTTTTTTTTTTTTTTCTTAAAGCAGAAGCTTCTGCATTATCAATGCCCAGTAGAAATACCTCAAACCAATTGAAATCCCCTATCTGGAAACAGAAATACTAAGCACTTGAGAGGGGAAAAAAAATAAAATTTACAGCTTACCACCCTCAGCCCAGAGAGTCTAAACCTCATTTTGCACAATAATGCTCAAGTATTAATCATATCCACTAGCATGCTATAAGAGCAACTAATCTCTTTAGCTGAAAACCACTGACTGAAAACATATTGAATATACTGTGAGAGCAGCTTGGAATTACAACATGAGCTAGCAGAGAAAGACAATGAAAACCCCATAAAACATACTGTAAGCAGACGGGGGGAGGGCCAGAATCAAAGAGCAGGGACTAGACCGAAGCAGCAACAAAGCACCACGAGCTGGGCTGTGCGGCAGTGCCTGCCTGCCTACCTCCTGCTGCCACCCTTCCCACCGCCTCGCAAAAGAGACCGCAGCATCTTCAACACACCTTCATAGCCTTCAGTCTTAGACTAGGAGATTCAAACTTCTTGAGGTTTTGCAAGTTCTTTTTAAACACCAGCTATCACCTGCAAGTTCTACTTCCTTCCCATCGCAAGCAGTGTTGTGGGAAGCTCGGTGCACAGCTCCCGCAGCTGCAATGCTGAGGTTTGGAACAGACCAGGTTGGGTCCTGGCTGCCTGGCAGTACCTACCAGGATCTGCTTGACAGCCCCAGGAAAACAGAGAAGCAAGGCAACAAAGGGGAGAGGCAAAAGCGGTCAGAGTAGAATTCTGACAAACATTCAAGTCAGCTGTGATTGATTTAAATCTCTAAGAAGCAAAAAACAACAAGCCTTGCTACCTGTTGTAGGCTATTCAGTGCGGGGAAAAAAATAAAATTAAAACCACCACCTCTTCTTTTGACCATTCTGAATAATTTTACACTGTTTTGTCTTTTCATAACACTTCCTTGCCTCAGAAACCAGCTATGAACAGCTGGCAGTAACTGCTTGACCATGTATTAGTGAAGTGAGGGCTGTGCCATTATACCAGTCCTGACAAAAGCTATCTCAGTGTTCTGAAACTGTTTGTTCACATCCAACCCCATCCTATTTTCTTTCCAGAAGGATATTCTGGAGAGCACCCCATACTTCCAGGCCACTGTGGGAGCAATGTCAGAGATGTACACGCAGCCTCACTGTGCATCTCCGCCTGGAGCTTTCTTCCACTCTTCATATTGCTGGCCATACTTCCCTGCAATTTGCTGTGCCACTTAGAGTAGAAGACCTGCCATTTTATAACATCCTCATTAAAGTTCCGTTTCTTATCATTCTCCAGTTTCAAGCAATAGGGTCATCAGACCGCACAGCATGGTCCTGCTGTCAGTCTGAGGCCCGACTAAACACGCAGGGGTGTCCCAGGGGGTCTCCTCCTGCAGCACACGTGCACCGCCCGTAGCATTGCTGCCACTGCCCTGTACCCAGCAGCAGCATTGGAAGACTGCTGAGAAAGAGCTGGTCTCCAGAGCTGGCAAGATTGGAGAACTCGTGCTCAAAATCTGAGGCTACTTCTTCACTTAAAAATTAATTAATTAATTAATTTGGCGTTTTGACTGGAGCTTCTGGCTGTCACTCTTAAAAAATATTAGAGCTCCTCTTGTCCTTACTAGAAAGAGTAAGAAAAGCTTCAATATTTGTAAGGTATGAAAATGCTTCATATCAATCATGTGAAATCCATCTAAATAAATGTTATTAAACTCAAAGCTGATGGCACTTAGCCTGAGGTCTGTACTGTGGGGTCAATGCAAATAAACCTTTCCTGCCTTTGGAGGTCAGTCATGTCTACCCAAAGAGAAAAATGTTCATGGCAGAGTCACCAAGTGATTTATAGCTGGTGGCAATTCTTCATTTAAATAAAACATTAATTTAACAATGCAACACTGATTTCCTTCACGCTGACTTTTCTGTAAGAATTATTAACCATAGAAACCACATTTCCTCCCTTCAAGCATACTGCCCTCATCTACTTTGTATTCAATTTTGTATTGGTGCTTAGTTTCTATAGAAAAATAAAAACAGAAATAACTCTCTTAAAAAGTAGGTTTGACAAAAACTTATGCCAGCGAAGCAAAAGCTATCAGGTAATGTAACATCCACTCCTTAGACTGCATTCAAAATCACCCATAAGCGAGCTTGAAGTTGAGAAGAGCAGACCATTGCCTACCACTGTGTTTCTGAAGAAATTACTTTCCATCCACTGCTGGCCAGGTGTTGTTACCTTAGCATCAAAGAGAAAGGCAAGGCAACAGAAATTGTTAAGAACAACTAGAAAACTGCAAGAAGCTGTAGGGAGGAGCTTCACAGAGTTTAGGAGAACACGGTATGACACAGTACAAAAAAAAAAAAATCAGATTCCCATTGGAATAGTATTTCCTTCAGATTAACGAGTGTGGATAAAAAGTATCCGTGCTGAATCCTTGGTACTTCAAATGAGAATTGTATCTGAGCGCAGGAGAAGGCACAAAGGGAGTGTTTTTATTAACGTGGACTTGTGTCCAATTGGAAGTGGCCCAAAAGCCCCACACAACCTGTTAGGCAAAGGACAGGAGCCGTTATAGGGCTCGTCCCCTGCCACTTGCCAGAGCCGTGACAGTGTAAGTGTCCTGGGAAGTGGCTGCAAACGTGGGGCCGGTGCTACCCCTGTTCCTCTTCGGGCTATTACATTCATTTGCCCTGTATGACAGCGTACTTTAGGAAGGTTTACATTTTTCTTGGGTTCACAAAGGGTTGTCTGGAAGAATGCTTTCGTATCTATTAATTCTATTAAACTACAGTTGAATTTAAAAAGACAAGCACGTCAACTATAGACATCCTTTTCTTAATGACAATGCCCGTGTGGAAATTTAAAATTTCACATGTGCCTTACTTCCCTTTTCCACTAGTCCCACATTTTTCCTGTGTCTATTCAATCTGAGACATGTGTTGACCAGAATGCTGCTCTCTGGCCACTTGCACTTTGGACCAGCACCCCAAAAAGAGCAAAATATACCTACCATAGCTCAGATCTCTCTAAATTACAGAGAGAAGATACGGAAGAAGCGATGAGAGCACACTGCAGAATATGCTCATGAATACTACAGCTGAATGATCTCTAAGTCCTGCGATCAATTCACGTAAGAGGATCTTCTCCGAAGGGAGCTGAAGAGGAGGATGAGTCACAGCACACAGCCCCTGCGTGTCTGCTGTAGGTGGGCAGGCTGAGCTGGAAGAGTTCAAGTGCAAAAAAGTGCCAAGGGAACAAAATGCTTGCTCTGACACCTGTAACACTGACCCCATATTTTATCTGCTCTCTGAGGCCACATGTAGCATGAGGTGCCCTCAAGAACTGCCACAAACTCAGCTGAAAGGTGGTGGAGGCAGCACTGGCAGAATTGCCTCCTAAAGAAAACCTTTTGCAGGGGGATTTGCCACTCGAATTCCCTCAGACTTCTGCCCTTTTCTAGTCCCATTCCAACACAACCGACAAGCTCTGTGCTTGTGCTGAGGAGTTTGGAGATGCAGCATTCCCCCAGGAAACAGAGCGTTAACTTTGTGTGCTGCCTTGGAATAAGCTGAAGCACTAAAGTTCATTTCAGACTACCCCCAGGTTTTTAAAAGCACCAAGAAAAACAGCAAGTAATGTACTAACGCAAAACACTCCTGCAGCCCAAATGCAAGCAGCACTGGTTGTGAGAATGCAGCAACTGAGAGGAACGGAGACGCGGGAAGCAGGCAGTGTCCTTCGTGTTTCTGGGCAAGCAGAACGAGCACAAAGCACTCTGCAGCTCCTGATGGCCATTAGGACTCTAGCCTTCAATGCACACTGTGGGTATGGACAAAGATTCAAAGAGGTCCACCAGAAAATGAAGGGAGGGACTGTGCAGTTCCTGCACACGAACAAACACATCGCATTCTAGCCAACAGCCCCCCGACCTCCCTTTTCTCATTGCATCTTCACTCTTACAACTACTTGTGATAGCAGGGGCACACACTGCACCTGGTGTTACAGCCCACAGGTCAAACACCATCCCCTAAATAATAATAATAAAAAAAATACTCTCACTGTTTAAAGAAAACACACATGCAGCTCTATTAGAAGAGTATTTGCCATATTCCCCCTTCACCTGCCTTGCAATAATTTTATTTCACGTACTGCAAAAAGCTAGGGAAATTGAGCTCCTTATCTATAAAAACTACTGTACTTCTTTTCTCAAAGATTTGTCTCCAACAACAACCAAACGTCACATGAGTGAAAGTCTGAATGATATTGCACTCATGTGATTCTGTTTCTATGCAGGCTAAACCTCTCTTTTCTGTTTTGCATGACTCCACAAGCTTTTTTGAGATTTAAAAACTAATCCTATTTCACCAAAACATTTTTGTTTGCCTCAGATCCAGTTCCCCCCTTTGCCTTTATTGGCAGTGAAAGTTTGGATTCCTTTCAGCCAGCAGGCAGAGAAATCTGGAGGAATATATTTACATCTTTTAAAACTTTTAAAGAATAAGTAAAGGACATCGGTTATACCTCTTATGGGAATTTCAAGTCTTTAAATCTGTCTCGTAGGTGTTCTGTTTTGGAACGATGACTTACTTCTAAACATTTGGCACATTAGAGAGTTATTTCAAATGCTTATAAAACTAGAAGTGCATTAGCATTTACTAGCTAATGCGACGGTGCGGTTCCAGCAGACACTACCCACCACACAGTTGTGTCAATATTTTTTTCTGACAACTATCATTTTCACTGTTTGACAGTGAGGTTAGTGAAAATTACAGAATCCTTGCTACAGTGCCATTCTGGCAACGCAGCTGCCCCATTCTCGTGGTTTGTCATTACCTCCTCTCATAGAGGTGACCATACAGGCACTTTATCAGAACATTTTGTGGATTATCTGACTGGGAGAGAAGATATTCACTCCTCCTCTCCATTAGGCTTGGAGATAGATAGAAAAAAAAAAAAATGAGAAAATTCTAATGCAGTTTTCTAGGTATGCCTTCCTGCTCTCCTAGTGAGAGCTGGAACTGGCAAAATATCCAAGGGAGTAAAAAAAATCCCTTTTCTTCTTGACATTGGTACAACACATCAGCAAGGTCTGACCGCACCAGCAAAGCTCTGGGCTTTGCCTCCCAGTGAAACAAGAAAAAGAAAAGGAAGCTAATTGGATAGCTGGATAAAATAATAATAATAATGCCGTGATAGGCAATACTGATCATCTGCAACAGTTAGTGGACTTCAAGTAGCATTGGGAATTCACAGCAAAACTTTCTCTATGTAATTCAAACTATTTCTCCTTTCATATTTGTAGACCTTGAGCAGACCCAAAGATGAATCACTGTTAGAGTTCCAGCTCCATCACAGGACTGGGGCAATCAGCAATGCCATTTCAATGATTTACACAGGCGATCCTTCTCCAGAAGGAACGGGGAAGGGAAAAGAGCTGCAATGAGCTCGTTGCTCAGCAGAAGATTTTAATGGAGGGAAAGGAAAGAAAAGCCAAGCCTGAGCTCGGAGTAAGCCCAAATGAATATGCAAAAAAGAAAATTGTGGGCAGACATTTTTCTCTGGATTTTTTGACAAATATTATTTGGCCCATGAAAAGCCTGCCTAACAGCTACATTAAGCAGGGCTGCAGGAGCACTAGGAGATCAAAGCAAAGAGACTTTGCATTTAAAACCAGGAACGATGATTAGCAGATACCCACGAGTCTTCAGAGCAGATGACAGGAAATGCCACTGAGCAACACAGCCGCTGATGTACATGACCCATCACTAACAGCTTCATATTGCACCTTTTCTCATCCTTTGCACTGGTATGTCCTGGCCTGAAATTTCATTTTAGCGATTCTTCATTAAATAATTTTTCCAAAGTTAAATAATTTTAATCCAAGCCTGCAACAGCAGCATTTCTCACTACTACACCAAAACGAATGAAAAGCTTCTGGATTTCTTATCAGATAAAAACACATATGTTGCTTTTACTCCACACTCCATATAGTAGCACATATAGCGATTGTAACCATCAGATGGTGGGGAATGCACCGGGCGAAGAAATAACTACATTTATTTCAGATAAAAGCTACTGGCATAGAGCATGGTCCCACTCTGTTCTGAATTATGCATGTGTGCATTTCTCGATGAGCCTAAAAATAATACGTGCTTTAGATTTTAATCCGTTTTGAGAATTAGAATACGAACAAAAGAATACAGAGAAGTTAGATCTTCCTACTCTCAGTACTTCGGGTGGGGGTTGTCCACATCACTTAACATGCACTCATTCTGTAAATAAATGGACTGAGTTTTCTTGAGCAGTCAGTCAAACTGCAGTCAATTGAAAACCTCAGTAAAGGGCATGTCATTGCTCCAAATGACATTCAGTCAGCAGAGGAACATTTTACAGAAGTCAATGGGAATGGTAATAATACATCCAGCAAGCTACAGGAAAAATTGAGTGTGTCTTGGGGGTAGCTAGGGAGTGCACGAGTAGGGGAAAGAGGTCAGGACTAAAACCAATTATTAGCTGAAGTCAGAGTTGACCAAGAGGCTAAACTGGAAAAAAAAGATCAGAACAAATGTTTGAGAATATAAAACATCTTATTTTGAAATCAAAGTGAAATATTGCTTTTTAGACAATTTCATGTCTTATGTTAAAATATTTCTATAATTTTTCATTTTCTTGAAATTAGGTGAATCTTGAAATCTGGGAAACAGCTTTAATTGAGCTGGCAAATATTTTAGTCTGAAAAGCAAAGCATTATACATTGTTTTGCCAACAATTCTATAATTGCTGTTTCAATTCAATCTGGTTTTGTTTCTTTGCAAAATATTTGGTGCAGCCACTATGAAAACGAAAGCAAACAAAATGTACGAACCTTGGCTCAGTAATAATTCACAGTGATTTTAATTCAGTGCGGCATGCGAGCTTGCTCCCCAGAGCTGGGTAAAGTCTCAGTTTCTCCCAACATAAGCGCCCATACAATTACCACAAGAATGCATGCCATCACCTGGTACCTATGGGCATGCCTAGGGGATGTCTTTCAGGTCTCAGGTGTGCTCCCCTTCCCTAAACCAAAACCAAAGTCCAAAGTTCGGGGAGGACTTTCATTTTTAAGCACCGCTGGTCCTAAAAAGGCTGATGGTACTGAAAGGGCGAGACAGCAAGACTTTGCAGCTTCCTTTGGGAAAATGCAAGCAATTGATTCCCTGCCTTGGATGCCATCAACGGGAAACTGTCTCTAAGCTCTTGCCAAGGTCTAGAGAAAAAGCATGGGCCAAGGAAACAGTTACTAAAGAAACGGAAAAATAACCAAAATTGCAGTAAGTGGGTTTTGTACAACGACTTCTTTTGAGGTCTTCTCTTACAGCATCCTCTCTTCCTTAACAATCAGCATTTGTATTTCAACTCCTTTGTGCTTAGTTTGGAATGCTGAAAATAATTAATATTTCAGCGAGGATAAAAGGTTATGCAGCTTGAAGTCTATTACTTACTTGCAGAAGAGGCACAGCTCAGAGGGCAGTTGTTACACAAACAAGGCTCCAACCCAGGAGTGGAAGGACCACTTCCAAGGATGAGAAAGCAGCTCAGTTATTATTCATTTTTATTACAGTGGTACCCAGGCACTGCATAAATAGTATTTCTGTCTCAGTAGTCTCGTGCTGAGCCAACCAACAGGATGCCAATTAGTGATCACTTTTTAATTTTATTTTTAGTTTTCTGCTTTAAACAACTGTCTACTGGTAAACTGACTGAGGTCTCTCAACTCACTTGAAAAGTCCAAACAACATTCAGCTGAAGCTGAATCAGCAGCCTGACTGCGAGCAGCTAGATAGATACAAATAAAATAATGACACCCTGTTAGTAAGCCGTTGAGCTATCAGGTTGCTTTTCTCCCCCTCCTGGGGAGCTGATATCAAAGGCAGCAAAACATTCAGGTCTGAGGTTAGTTACTACTTCCCTGATAGAATATTTTAGCAAATATGTTCAAGGCTCATTTTGTACAACCAGTTATAAAGACATATTGTCCAATTAAGCTTAAGTTATATAATAATAAAGATAAGTAAGTTAAACCATTTACAAAAATAACACCTTAGGAATTGGAAAACTGACCTGCTATAAACTTCTTTTATGAATTCTTGTGAAATTCAGCCTTTGTACCACTTTAATTTGTATTAATTCTTTTAGAATTGGGTTAAATACAAAGTTAATTTTAACAACAAAAATAACACAAAAAAGACATTAGGGAAAAAATAATTTGATAAATCTAAATACAATTTAATAAAGTTAAATTTAATAAAATCTAATAAAAATTGAAATTATTCTGTGCAACCAAGGTACTCACTAATTTCAACTCTTAAGAGCTAGCTGATTTTTATTTCTACTGTTAATATCTTTTCTTATAAAGTATGAGAACCCAAAACAAATAAGAAATATGGACATCTGGGTATACATATATGAATGTATTTGCCCACTTGCATAGAATAAATATGCACCATATTTCCTCTAATTATTTATGGATAAAAGCATCTCATAGCACATTATTAATGTTCATGCTGTATATGTAGATATCAAACACATTACCCAGATGAAAGGAAGACATACAAAACAATCTCACACAATGCAAGATATTTAAATGTCAAGAAGGTGTAATGTTCTTCTAGTTTTTTCTGACATTTCTGCTATGTTTTTGTATTCTATTCAGTAGTCAGATATGAAATGACATCTTTCAGATAAGTGCTCAGCCTACTGTCCCTAAAACAAAACCAAAAAAAAAAAAAAAAAAAATTCCTTCTGTGCCCCAAGATACAGAAAACAGAAAGACTGTTTGCTCTGGGAGGTAATTAAATGATACTGAGCACTGTGTGTGTGTGTGTTTATGTACACACACACATTCACCATTTACTCAGAGTTGTAATTAAATGATAACGTGCATGCAGGCACACACACTTCTCTATGCCAAATCAAAGAGTACAGAAGAATCAGCTGAGTCAGACATGCAACATTTTCATCATTTTTTGGGTTTTCCCAAACGTTTCACGTATGAAATGTTAGCAATCAATATGTGCGAAGTCTTCAAACAGCACAGTCCTGTCTTGGCAACCGTAGTTCATCAGGCTTTTGATTTATCCAAATACACTCCTAAAGGTTTATCTTCTCTGTTCATATAAATAATGATTCCTCACATTCACGCTGCTTACTTTAAAACTTGCCATTTCTATATTCTGCCACGACACTGTGAAGCATTTGGAATCACTGATGAGGAATTAGCAACGTGACAAGAACAGTACTAAACAAAATTATGGTTACAGTTTTTGCTAAAAGTCATACCCAGATTTATAACGAGCTCTGTGCAGCTATGCTAAGTCTGTATCGGTTGCACTTCTGAGCCTGTTACAATTACTCAGCAGAAAGTGAATTTTATAGTTAATGCACACAATCAAGTGACTCCGTGGAGAATTCTCGTGTCTGTGTTCGAAAGCATTTATTTATGCAGCAATGAAATGTCTCCGTAATTGCAATTTATAAATGTTTATGGCTTATCTTTCAAAACAGCTAAATAAAGAGGAATTTAACTGAAAATTAAAGGTATTTAATGCACACTGAAAAGCAGAATTGAAAGGAATGTTGTAAGACATGTTAAGAAAGGCTACAGATCACCATCTGAGATGTGTGGTTCTCTATCTCCCAGCTGAGTAATCCTGAGCAAAGCAAGCAGATTGCATTCTTCACTCATACTCTGAACTCGGAGATTACCATTAGAACGACTGTGTATTGACTTTTTTAAAAAAATATATTCAATAGCTTAGAAATGCATTCAGCTTTAACTGCTGTGTGTCTACCCCACAATTCTTGGACTGTTTTTTCTCTGTTTTTATATAGGAACTACAGAAGGTCACATCAGTGGAGAAGGCAAAAGAAGAATAACATATTGATGTTTCCTAAAGGACAACTGAAATTAAAATGTGGCTTTGATACATGCTATTAATGTCTCTGCTTAACAGTATTATTGCCCTTGGTAACAGTGCTTATTTTCAGATGAGTATTTTGCCTATTTTATGCACTAATTATCTTCAGATGATAACATTCATATTAATTTTAATTTGTCTAATGTAAAAACATAATAGAATTTAAATTCTCTAATGCAGAAAATCCACATGGCTGTAGGTTTTTAATTTATCCTGCATATTTTACTTCTATTGGTCCACTGATGGCTATGTGCGAAAGTTCATAAACTATCAGATCAGCAAAACACTTCTACTGAAATAAACCACTGAATTCTCAGGAAAGAAGTACAAAAGGAGATAAACAAAGAGGAAATGTCCCAAGAGCAAGCAGTCCCACCTGATTCAATTACAGATTTGCCTACAGCCTACCAAACAAACTCAACAGAAATGGAAAACCCAACTGAAACCCTAACCCTAACCAGCAATGCCAACAGGATAGTGAGTGCAGCACATAGATGTCAGGTCTATTTGCCCTTTTTCCACAGAGGAGTCCTACACAGTGGCTCATCTTAGTTCCCCAGGGAAAGAAAGCACAATTGTAGGTAAACCACTACTGCTCTCCTCTGCTTCTTTGTGGGTTTTCTGTGGAGTTTTAGGAACGATGGCCTGAGGACCAGGTTTTGCCTCATCAGATGGCTCTTCCTCTTTTCCCCCCTCAGAATTTTCTCACATTGATGCATTAATATAAACACGTCACAAGTTTTTCAAGGTCCTTGTCAATTCAATACTTGGAGTAATTGGGGTAACTCCTGTCTGGAAAAATAAAAATAAAAAATCTCACCCATTTTATTCCATAAACTTCCTCATAGCCAAGGTATTTGTTCTGCTTGCCCTGGTTCAGTTACCTTAGGTCACAAAACTCAGCTCCTGTAGTCTATTCAATCCCAACTTTCCAAATGCTAATTTTCTTCATGTCTTTAATATTGCTAGATGGGGAAGTAAAACACGATTATGAGAAATGCAGTCACTAAACACCATTTCCCATCTGAGAGTCTAACTCATCTTCTTGTGGAAGAGCCCTGGAAACATAACTCATTTCTTATGCTTTCATCCACTTCACACACCTGCAATTTTTCATAGTGAAAACCAACACAACACAACTCTGCTGTCTGCAGAGAAACACGTATTTAGTAGCACGTGTTCACAAGTCAGCCATACTATGCTGAATACCGATTTCAGATGGCATCCCCTTCGCTCTTGAGACTGACTGCAGAGAGCGGAGAGATTACAGAATATCCTAATCTGTGACTACCCCATGTTATAACCTCACTGGTCCTTAAATGTATTTGCATATATCAACTTTTTTTTTTTTTTTTAATTCTTAAGTCTACAGTTTGAATTAGTATTTGGAGGATTTATTCTAACACCAGTTTTTGCTCGCCATAACTACAATGGAATTCGATACACTATAGCTGACTAATATATGCCTCATTTGTGGCATTTGATACCAAGTTTGAGCTTATCTAACACAACTTGCATTAATTCCCAGAGGAAAGAGCTCAGAAAATAAATAAATAAATAGATCTGATTGCTACTACATTACTTCTGTAATCTTTCAGTAAAAAGGCACCACAAAGCATATCAAGGGTTAAACTTAACATATTCTTCCTTTATTTTCAGCCAGTTTCCTCAACTTCATTAAACGATTCTATGTCTGTGGATTTCAGCCTGCTGGCAACTGCGTAGTCCACTTTATACGCACTTCTGCCCCAGTGAGTTTAAATGTTATTTTACACTCTCAATTGAACATTGAAAGGGCAATGTTAAACACTGGATTAGTGCTGAGCACTGTTGCGGGGGACTGTCTTCCAAAGCAGCCCCAGAATTATCTTCTGGACATTATTACCAAGAGATTGGAGAAAAAAAAAATATATATATATATGTATATATATATATACTAATCAGGTCACTCCCTCCAAAAATGATGAAGTAGGCATAGGAAAAACTGTGGGGTTGGTTCTTTTTAAAAAGCAACATTTGTTTTTTGTTTGTTTGTTTGTTTTTCAATGCACAATTGTGAAGGACTTTTCTTTTAAGGAGAGTTTAAAAAGAAACCTAAGGTTGTTTTGTTATCCAATTCCAGGAACCGCAACTTATAAGGAAACTATCACATATCATGAAGATGATGCATAGAAAAACCTGTGCCAGAGAACAGAAAATTCAATTAATTCATTTAGTATTCTGGCTGTATCATCACAGCCGAGGCCTCATTTATAAAAAGCATACCCCTTTGGTGCCCCAGTTGCTACGGCATTCTAGCATCCTCCTCAGTGAAACGGGGAATCTTCTAAGATCGAATCTTCAGCCTGTAGCCTTCCTCACTATTTATAGTTGGGCAGGCCTTCACAAATATTTATAGATAGGGAGCACTTCACAGAAGATATTGCTTCCTTTTAACTCCTGGATCCACATACATGAGAAGCTATTTGTCCCTCAGAGAGATGAGATAATAAGCACAGTAAGAAGCATCTTCTGAAGTATATTTCTTAATGCGCATTGTATTTAAATACAAGCCTTTGCCTTATGATGATCTCAAGCAGCTATTTATATAAATAAATTTGCTGAATACAGCAAGCTTACACAGTTGGACTAATCTGAGAAGAACTTCAGTTCCTCACCAGCTCTTCCAGAGCTAAAAGGTTTCCTGGAGAGCACACTGTAAAAGAGAAAACTAAACCAAAACAAACACTTTAAAATATACTCAGAATTTCTCGGGACAATATATTTTGTCCTGTGTTGCTGTACCTTTGAATACCTACAATCTTACTGCGTAAGAATTAGAAAAGTGAATATGAAAAGATAGTATCAGTACCACCACGTTAAAGCACAGGACAGACACACAATCACTGGCACGTGAATGTAGCTGAAGGAAACCTGCCTTCCACCTTCAGGAAGAATTTGGAATAAAAAAGGAGGGAAGGAATTGGAATTTTTTATTTGGAATAAAAAAAGAAGGGAGAGGGGAGAATGTATCCAGCTGACAAAGCCCTGCCTAGGTTAAATTCTGTTGAAAGCTCTCTGCAGAGAAACTCACAGCAAGAATGGCAAAGGAAGTAATGATTGTTCATACTTCCCGATCATATTTTCCTTTATTTAGTCAACAAAAATATTTAATAATCATGACCATTTTGTTCAATTTCACTCACAATATTCTCTAACATATAGCTAAATCCTGTCACAGTAGAGAAATTGAATTGTTTCCAATTAGGTATAGATAGCTATTCAGTTTAGTGCAATTTTTGTTTTAAATAAAAAACTATAACATTTTTGGTTAATAAAATTTAGCGATGATGCTTGACATAGAGCTTTAAAATACTATTCCTTCTCCTGGAACCAAGATTTAAATATCTCTGGCACCACCACTGGAGTAAATAACTTAAGAATTTATTTGCCACGGTACCTTAACAAAACAGCTCCTGAACATTTCACTAAAAACGCTAAGTTTATTTTCAGTGTTTTGAAAAGGAAGATTGATAGGGACTTGCAAAGCCAGCTTGCTTCATCACATGTACATTTCAGCGTTGGATCACCAAAATCTGACAGTTTACTTCCAGTCTAATCCATCATTTCCACTGCAACAGCCCATTGGAAGTTATTCCATCTGCACATTTCATGACGACCAGCTCATTAGTTTCTTATCTACCAACCTACTTAATTACATCACGTAGTATAACTTCATTAATTTTTAAAGAAGCGATATGCCATTCTACACATCGATTTCCGTATTTCCATCCTGTCTCCAATGGATATTTTGATCCCTGCTGCAGAAACTGCTGCTCAAGCAGTTTGAAATTCAAAACAGAGAAAGCTGGTTTTGTGTAACTCAGAGTGCCAAACGCAGCACATGAAGTAAACGAACATTTTGACATTAACCACGATTCGTAACAGTTGACCTTTTGAATCAGATCAAAATGGCACTTCTTCAAAGCTGCATCCGCTCTAATCAAATATAATGTAAAGCAACTAGGGACTTCACTCAAATATTTGCAGGGCTTTTTAATTGTTCAGCTGAAATATTTCCACTTTATTACACTGGGGAGATTTACATGAGCTTATTATAACTTTATAGACTTGATGTGGTTTAAATTATGAAACTGTTTTATAACTTCCTATGTAAAGATCCAGATTAGAAGTTCTTTAATCAGCTCAAACATATAATATTTGAATTAACCATTCTTACAGTGTGCTTTTCCTGATAGGGAGTTATCACACGCAAGAAATAGGTATACAGATTTGCTCAAGAGAAAAACAGTGAAGTAATCAAAGCAATGGAAGCATGCCTTGGCACTCGGATAGGCAATTAGCACCAGCTATGACTTGGGCTCTGCAGGCTGCTTTTTAAAAAGCCCCAGTAGTTCAAAGAACATTTCTGGAAGTGGTCTTCTAGACCCACTTGCCACAATATATCCTCCAAATCACCACGGTAATTCAGCGTAATTACAACATCAGGGCAGAAACGTTTGGACATTACTGACTTATCTACTTACCTACTTCCCAAAGATTTCAATCAGAAAGGAAAATTTAAAAAACGTTGACTGTCATAACTAATATACTGAAGTGCATTTGGGGAATACTGGGTCTGATTAACTTGGAATGATCCGAAATCTGAACGCTATGCTGTTGATCAGAGCTGAACTGGGATCCAGGTTTCTCAACAGCCAAGTCTGTATCCCCACATCTCAGACAAGGCAGTGACAAAGGGCGTTTTCCATCCTTTTGGAAATAAAAGTTTTACAACCTGCATGCTCACACAGATGAAAACACCATCTGGTTACCCATACGTATCTGTGTTATAAACAATCAGGATGAGTTGTATTTTCATTACTTTAACCCAATCGAGACGGAGTTCTTAAATATCACATTCTGATCGATCCAGCCAGCCATCACGGCCACTGTGTTAACATTACGTGAAACCTCTTCGGAGACAAGATGACTAAAAATAGCCGCCGGTACTTATGATCCCTGCAGGAGAGTTTCAGAAGTGACTAATACCTTGAAAATGTGAAATTCTTTAATAGATCATATTTTAAGAAAACAGAAGCTAAATAGTTTCTGAGAAAATAAGTCTCTGTACAAAATGGTCTCTACCTGTATTTGCAAACTCCTTGACAAGAGGGCTAATTGAGGCACCTGGATCAAGCAGCTCACATTTTGAATTCCTGAGTACAGACTGCTCCACTGATGTCACAGGGAAAAATCATTATTGCATTTGTTTTTCTAACATACTGAAAATTCACTTCAATAGCTAATACAGGTCCTACTGTTAGAAAGACAGCTGCTATCATTATGTCTGACCAATTTGCTAATAACAAAAGGGACAATTTGGGGAATATCAGAACACAATGACTCTCTAATACTTTAATGTCCAGTCATTCTCCAAGTTAATTGGTCAGTGCACCATGCCAGAAATTTCATAGAAAATGTTACGCTGCAGCATTCCATTTTCCCATGCAGAAAACCATCCTTCTCTCCAGGCCTGTCGGCACAGATACAGCCCCTAATTCAACAGGGCACTTAAGCCTGATATTTAATGCTTTATTTCAGCAGAATTCAAATGCACATGTAAGTGCTTTGCTGAACAAGGAAGGATTTAGGCATATGCTTAAGTACTTTGCTGAACTGGGACCACACCACTATTTATAGAAAGCTTTTTGTTCCGGTTTTATTGTTCAACACTTATAGTCATCCTATGGCTTTTCCTTCTGTATACTTTCCCCTAGCAGAGCAAAGCATTTAGGGACACAATTTTCTTCCAGAAGTCATAGGTTTAAAATCAGGGTGGATATCATAAGCTTCACTGATCTCATCTTTCTTTGGCCGTATTTACAGAAGAATATGAAAAAAAAAATAATAAATAAAAAATTGGACTGAATCATACAGAGGTTGTGAAGCCAGAAGTCACATGCAACAACAGGTTGGAAAAGCCTTCCCCCCATTCAGGAAACCCTTTTTGTGAGAACTAAACACTAATGTATGCACCTGTAAGGGTTCACTTCAACTTGTCCAGGCATCCTTCAGTGAGCAGTACTCTGTTCCCCTGGCACAGAGATTCAGGCAGGATCACGTCCAAAGTAGAGTTTATTCAGCTTGAAAAAGACATCAGCGTTGTGCATCCATTGCCGCTGCAGAGGCAGGGTGCTAACGGGCAATAAGCAGGGTAGTGGGAAGACAAAGAACACTTCCTAGTGACTTCCACACCAGAAGCTGTGGGGATTCATGTAGAGAACTCTCTCCCTGGCAGAGGGATCTGGACACATCAGCTCACCTTTCAGGGTTAACACACATATTCTCACAAATGTTTGCTTACTAACCATTCTCTGTTCACAGATACTGATGTGCTAACAAAAATTCCACATCTCATTAAAAATCTCTAAATATCAGGTTTGCTTTGCTAAAAATGCCAGTGATCCACTGCTGCTCTTTTACAGATTTTGTGTCTCCCCACAAAAATATACTTGGGGCTTCTGGTTTTTATACTTATACACAGATTACCCAAAGATAGTACTGTGTTTCTGGGATGATTGAAAATCTGGTTGGATAAAACTGGTAGGTTTAATTGACATTCCTCCTTTAAAATGGATGTAAAAGGTATGTATCCATCCAAAGCAATAGCACATATAAGACCGCTCGGGTGTTCACATGGTTTAAGGGGGAGGGATTAATCTAGATATCTTCTGAGAATGGGAAGAGATAAAACAAAAGAGGAGAGGCAGACAGTAAAAGAAAGAGAAGGAAGGAGAAAACAGCCAGCTCCTCACTGGTGCGTAACCACGACGGCTGCGGCACCGGGCGCGTCTGCGCGCTGCCGGAGAGAGGCTGGGAGGGCAGGCAGGGCACTGCTGCTGCTCCTTCTGATGCGGAGCCCGTGCTGCACAGCAGCAACAGCCATTGCCCACCCCCCACTCCCTTCCCCTGCAAATCCACCTCTGAGCTTCTGCCAGGGGAAGCTGACAAACACCCTGTGCCTGACTCTCCCTGCGCTCCACAGAACGGGATCCCATACATCCCGCTGCTCCTAGGCAGACTGCGTCAAAGGGAACCCCACCATCACCTTCTCCTGTAACTTACGACTTTCAGTCTTGGCTGCCTACATGCATCGAAGGGGGCAAAATTGTCCCCCCAAACACGCTGTTTCACCAGAGCACCCCAGCAACATAACCCACAGACACTGAGATCAATGACAAAAAGTCTTCCCTCTTTTCAGGAGGTACTGAAGCAGACTCCAGTAATCTTCAGCTGAATTATTAATAGTGACTTATAAGCCTTTTATACCATTATAATGGGAAGTTCTCTATTAGCCACCAATTTAGAGTGCAATTTTCAAGAACATCCAAGTGATGTAGATGCACAAACCCCACTGACAAGCCAAATGCCATTTGGCTTCCATTCCTCCCCTTTTTAGAAATCTTGCCCTTAACACATTAAATATTTCTACTGTGTTATCTGTAACTTGTTAGACAATCAAGCCATAAATGCAACTTGGAAATGGTCTCTTGACAGGAATGCATGACTTAGAGCTAAGCTCACAGGCAGGATATTCCTCCTTCAAGCAGGAAGAAATTTTAACTGAAAAGGTTTTCTGTTCTAGGCAGGTTCTTCTACCTGAGATGCACTGGTTCTCAGCACAGCGCCTGCAAGAGGAACACCAAGAAAAATGGTATTTTCACACTGGGAAGAAACCGGGTTGTTTCTGTATGCATACAAAAAACCACGCTTCACTCCTCTGTAAGTGGCTTTAATACTCCTTTTGAGTACCATCAGAAACATCTCGCATTGCTTCACACTTACAGTAGCACTTTCCACCCAAAATTCTCAGTAGCTTTACAAATAGTAATGAATTAACCCTTCAGACATGCAGGTTAAGTACATACAGTGGTGGTTTAATTATTAATCCGAAACAATAGCCCAGCAAAGGCAAGCGACTTGCATCAAGTCAGAAAACATCGCCTAACAAAGCAAGCAATAACACACAGTCTTAGTTGCTCCATGCCATGCCCTGGCCATCACACAGAGGCATTTTTTTTTCTTCATCTTTTCAGGCTGCTGCCTTGAGGAGGAGGCATGTTATACTACCAAGGTGGAGCTGGGCAAACGAAGGTACGACTATGGAAGACATTACTAAGGCCGCAGTTGCATCTTATGCTGATTAATAGGAAAGTATTGACTGAGATCTTAAGGGCAGCAATGCATTTCAGGTGAGCATTATCTGAAGCTGAGAATTCACTATTGTATTAAATGGAAGATGTGAAAGAAGCACACAAAAAGAGAAGTGGAATTCAGGGCAGCGACTTCAACAAACTCAGTCAAATGATTGGTAATGTCTCCTGAAGAGATGATCTTACAGTCCAGGAGTTCAGGAAACTGTTCAGGAAACAGTTATTAACAAAGCCTGTATAAAATAGTGCAACAGATTATCTCAATGCAGAGGAAATAGAAGTAGCATTGGGAGAGACAATTATTGTTACATCCAGAGTCTTTTAAAGGCTTTGCCTATCAGAAGAGATCATACAAAAGGTGAAACAAGAACACTAAACAAAGAACAGGTAGAAAAGAATGGCAGAAATGTCTCGGTTACGCTCCAGATGAGCCAACACACAAAAGGATCAACAACTAATGAGGGACATAAAAAGGCAACCAAAAAAGGATCTATAAATACAGCAGAAGTAAATGGGAGACAAAGATAAGCAACGGTTCTAGGATTTAATGGGAAAGGAGAGAAAATAACAGATGGCTAAGAAAAAGCTGAAGCGTTCATATTCTTTTAATGTCTAAAGGATAATGGGGAATGAAGAAAAAAAATCAAAAGTGATTTTACCAAGAATACAAGACGACAGGCCAGAAGAATAAAGAACAGGCTAAAAAAATGTCAAGAGAAGCCAGACGTACTCAGTTTGATAGGGCCTGTTGAAATTCACCGCAGAGGAGTTGAGGAATTACCTAAAGCCATCCCCAAACATTAGCTATTATATTCAATAATGCACAAAGAAAGGGTAAAGTTCCCAAAGGACTGTGAAGAGGCAAAACCAGTATGCAACTTCAAAAGAAGCAAGTCTGAGACAAGAAACTGCAAACCAGTCCACCTCTCTTTTATGCCCAGGAAAATGTGGAAGCAAGTTAAATCATCACATAAGCACCTGAAGGATTAGGTGCCGGAAAGTAATCAAAATGTCAAATCAAAGAAATTTCCCTTTTGATATGGTAACCAGCCTTATGAAGGATGGAAAAGCAGTAATTGACAGTGTACATTGGTTACAATAAGGCACTCCGTAACTGCCCAACGAGATATTTTCACAGGACAGTAAGGGTTGATAAGAAAGTGAAGCTTAAGGGGTACTCAGGTCCTTGTATTCCATCCCTGGGATGGAATTTCACGTAGCACACTGAAAGAATACGTTTGACAGCCTGACAAATGTTAGCAGAGTAAAATGTTTGTGAAGTAGGCGAGTAAGGTTTGTGCCATCTTCAATCCACTAGTGGACACAAGCAAACTGCAAAAGAAAACTTAATATATTGAAGACATTGCTCAACGGTAAACTGGAAGCAAAGGAAGTCCAAACCTACAAATCAAGCAAAAATACAAAACAGAGCGAGGCTGAGACCTGCTGGAAGCCACTGCAGACTATCAGTAACAAAAAATATAATGGTATTTTTAAATAAGTCCTATGTCACACCAGGATATATAACAGGAATGCTGTACATAAAGTAGCCTTTCCATTTTCTCCACTCTCAAGAAACTTGCAAAACAGGAGTCAAAAAAAAAAAAAAAAAGGAAATTCACAGTAAATGCAATCCTATTTTGTCATCTTATTTAGCTAGGGAGCAATAAGCAGTAGCATTGCCAACAAAAAATATGTAGTGAACACTGTTGGGTCAAACAAAAAGCACCAGAATACTGTATCTTCTGGAGGAAAAAAACCTCACAGATTATAAGGGCATTTTCTTCCTCCCATTTCTCTCAAGTCCTCCGGGATTTGACAAAACCAGAAAGGCTACAACGTATACCACATGAAGTTCTCAGAGTATATAATCTTTCAGAAAGACTCAGTCTACCTTTTTCAGAATGATTATTGGGGGTTTTGCACATTTAAAAACAAAAGGGCTTACTTTTTGACAGGTCTTTGACAGGGCAGCCAGCGATTACTATAATTAAGAAGAATCCAATAACACGGCATAGATCTTTTCGATATATATATACTTTATTTTTACCATTTTTTCTTCATGTAATTACCTTCTAGCATATATATGCCAAAATTCATGCCAGTCTTCTATTTTTTAAACATAAAAAATTAATAAAAATATGCTATGTGCTAAGAAAGTGCTTGTGAATGATTTGTAGATTTTGTAGAATAAAATAATGCATTAAAATGCATTTTAACTTAAGACTACAACTTTAATGTAGCAAAACAGTCGCATATAAACCTAATATTGCCATTAATTAGTTTTCTGGTGTAACTTTATTCTCAAAGGTAGCATTTTGCTATTACAGAACCTGTAGGCCAGCACCACCTAAAAACGTGCAGAACAATTTCCTCAGGTGACAAAGAATAAAAATCTTCAGTGTTTTGGTGAATAAGGTGAATTTACCTTAAGCTTCAGCGATTGCTACCAACAAAATTGCTCAGCAATCTGACATTAGCAAAGGCCTTCTTCTTTTTCTCTTGATTATTTATGATCCTCATTATCCCACCTAAAAACATTTTAAGACACCTATGCAAATGCTTTTCAGGAACCCATCAACCTGTTGGGAATTTCAATTTTGGTTACAGAGAACATTTCCCACCCCACCCCCCTCCCCCAAGCTTCATATTATTTCAAGCTTCTTACATCATTAGCCTGTTTAAAAAATATCAGTGTTACTGAAAGGTTTAAAACATCAAGACAAAGCTCGCAATACAAAAACTGAAACACTGAACAGTCTGATATAGGGGCCTCTTTTGTACATTCTGAATGCAATCACATCTTCCACGATGGCAGATTTCCCGTTAGCAGGAACAGCTTCCACTGATGAAGAACGGCTACTCAATAAGCAGGACACAATATATATGTTCAGCAAATCTATATTCAAGGTGACACTGACTTCCACACAGTACAGCACTGCAGAGGCTTGAAAAGCATCTCCTGCTTGCAGGGAGATATCAAAAGGAATAGTCTAGTGTTATTTGCACTATTAACCACCAAAAGAAAGCTTCAACACTCATCAGAAAACTCCTGAATCCTGACGCGTCCACATAATGTGGAGTGGACAGCAGCAGTTGTGGTATCTTTAAACCCTCTTCAGCCCTGCTGGCTGATTCTATGTTAGACATACCCCTGGTGCAGCTGAATGAAAATTGTTGTAGGCGTGTTAATAGAAAAGTTAGGCTATAGGTAATCCCACAAACACTACAGAATTAATGATTTATTAAGCTTAGAATGTAAATACTGTATGTAGAGAGCTGCAGTCTGGTGGCTTCACACTGCACCAGATTGCTCAGAACATGAGATGTACATCCGAGGCCAAGCTTGGCAGGTGGGAGAGGGAAACGTGCTTCAGTCTCACAGCTCTGAACCCTGCCCCAGCTTCAACAATTAAGACTAATCCCTCCCTGATGAATTTGCAAACCTATTTGATGGTTTCCATATACACATGCACTGCATACACAATCAGAGTGCTCCATGCACAGGACAGGGCACCTCCCTCGCAGGAAGCATCAGTGAAAGAAACCCGTTGGGGTTCCAAAAACCCCAGCCCTGTTACTTTTAAAGGCATTCCAGCACACAATGAAGAAATTCACTGTGGAAACAAAGCCCCTTGTCTTGACACTGTGCTACCTAGTACACGATATCACTGTTGCTCTCTCACGCTCAGAAGCCACACCACAATGTGGCCTTCACACACGCTCGGCACTCAATGTGACAGCGTGGGAGCTGAGCTGTTATGGGGGTGCGTGGCCCAGAAACAGGAGCCATGGGAAGCCCGTAAGGTCTGCCAGCAGCACCAATCCTTAAGACCAAAGGAGAGAAATAGCTGCGTGCAGATAAAGAAGCTTGCACAAGAGAACAGCAATTGAGGCCGGGAGGGTGCTGACCTGAGCATCTGGACTGAAGAAGCTCAGGCTCGTTCAGAACTGATGATATTTTTCTGCAGGACTCCAGGTATGCAATGAACCCTCCAAAATACACTTGCTATTGTATGTGTTAAATACGTAGCAACTTCTGCCTCTAAGAAACATTTAAAGCCTTTTCAGTTTACATTCCAGTGTGTGGAGGGCGTCCCTGCAGCACACCAGCTATTTTATTTATATGCTGCAAAATATTCAAGAATTAGGAATGTAAGGTGCAGAACTGTGAAGACGAGACCTTTTACACAAAAGACCCAGAAAAATGCAGAAAAGTTAGCACTTCAGTTAGAATACAGATCATTATTATATAATATTGATTATATTGTATTATATTAGATGCACTAAATATAAAAGAGTTGGCTACACGTATAAAACAGAAGTCTGAAATATTTCAATGCTAAGTAACTCTGTTTATGGAAGAGGAAACCTTATTCAGAGTAAGCTTCAGAAAAAAAAAATAAAAAAAAAAATGATCTAACTAATAATTTTGTAGAACAAATATAGAGACCATCGTGTATCTCTGCCACTATTACATGCATTAGTGTCATGTCTATTATCCTACTACATGTAAATATTATTTATCCATGTTCAATTTTCCTTTCTCAAAGATTTTTGATTTTTTCTTTTCAGATAGTCCAAACTACTTTACCTTTTGCATTTCTCACGTATATTCGCAAAAGAAATAGTTTGCATTTATACTAATCTTTGTTTTTTTTTTTTTATACTTAGCTTTGTTTTGAAGAAGAATTCTTAAGTTTATCTGACACACATTCCGATGGTAAGCTTTATCAGAAGTTTGAACTTCATTCAGATGTTTATTTTAAAAGATTTCAGCAGCCACACAGCTTTGTTTAGATGTGAACTTTCTTCCCATTCCAGATTCTCTCTCCTGCTATCATCTCCCATCAGACTATCACCAAGAACCTTTTTGCTCTTGTACAGTTACTCTGCTTTTTCCTCATGGTCCATACAGACATTTTTCCACAACTACATGCATCATCCTGCACCTATTCTGAAGTTGCAGGGCGTGTCATAGGGAATTTTTGAATACGAGAAAGTTTGTTTAAGCTCACTTTCTAGATTTTAAACTATTTTGAGTTATGAACAAGTAACCATAAAATGCAGCTGTTGTTAATATAAACTCTAAGCTAATCCTAGAGGATTATATATATATATTCAGGCAAATTGTCCTTCTTTCTCGTCCCATCACCAAAGTTGCTGTGGTAGTTGATCTCCAGTGCTTTATTCTTAGCTAACAGGATGTGGAACCAGAGAGATGCACCAGGTCTGACTCAGTTACCTACAAGCAGGTAACTAATGCTGCCCGCGGTGCCACGCTGTGTCTGATGGGTGACACGGGATGTAGCAGAAACTCCCACCCCTCTGAAGTGGGGGCGAAAGGCCAGGTGGGGCACCCCAGGGCATCAAGGGACACCACGAGGCTTCATTGAGGAAAATCAAACTACTGGGTATTCCCACGGTCCGTTTGCTTTCCCCACTGCATTCCTCCAAACTGAATCCCATCGAGGTGACGGCACCACAAACAACGTGCATTTTTATTAACTGCCATCTCCCTGAAGAACTTGTCAAAAAAAAAAAAAAAAAAGAAAAAGAAAAACATGCTTTAGATAATCAGCAAACAGGCAATTGAATGGTTATAAGATGTGGTTTGGTTAGGGAAATGTGCCAGAAATTTGGATCCAATATCACTTGGAAAATTAAGAGGTTGTGGTACTGACTTTATAGCATGTGAACAAAACACAACACTGGTAACGATATCAAGTGCAAATTAAAGGTACAATAATAGTCTGCATTGTACAATTAAAATATTTAATTCAATGTTAAAGTGTTAATATTAACGCTAACCTAGGCAGTTGATAGATATACTTTTGTGTCAGGAAGAACTTCCATCAATGCTCACCGTCAAAATGGAGGTCAACATTAGATCATGAAGTCATTTTCAAGAATACTGAGCTAGTTTATTAGCAAGACGCACAGACGTACACAAGCCACCACTCCTTCACATAAACATCCTGAAAATGTTGGATTCCATTTAAGTGGCCACATTAAAGTGAGTTACGTGACGGTGAGTGGACAGGATCAGAAACAAGGAGCTGCTTGCAGACCTGACCGTACGCGGTCCCACTCATCTTCAAAGACCTCCCTACGCACCCAGGGCTGGCAGCATCTGCCAGCAATGCATCTGTATTCTGGAAAAGGTCCCTTTTCACTGCGTGGGGGTTGAGTTACAGCCCTGTCAACTTTCACGCTCTTTATAAACTTACATTGTAGTTTATTTCAGCGGCAGCGAAGTCCTACTCTACGCCTTTGCTTTCAGCTTCCCTGCCTTCACCTCACCTTATCTTGGTATCGGTGCTCCTCAAATGTCACTTTACTACAAAATACGTTGTAGATGAAAAGGAAGTAAAGTATTAGCAGAATTAGGTTGTGTCGGTGTAACGTGATAAAACAGCACAATAAGACGGGAAAAAAAAAAAAAAAAAAAAAAAAAAAAAAAAAAGTGATCGGGCAGAAACACACAAGAAGCAGTCAACTTTTTGATAGTTTAGAGGGGTGCAGGACCCCGGGCCCTGCAGGCAGAGGTCGGAGGAGGGCACGGCTCCTTCGGCCCGGTAACGCCGGGTGCCTGCGGCTCGGCGCTGCTCCTGGGGCTCCGCCGGAGAGCTGCGAGGCTCCGCGAGCTGCCGCTCGTCAGAGGGGGAGCGGGGAACGTGCCCGGCCCCGCAGCTCGGCGGTAGCAGCAGCGGGGCGAGATCCCCGCCCCTGGAAGCTGCTGCTCCTGCCCTCGGCTCCCCGCAGCCCCAGCTCACGGCGGCGGGGGAGCAGAAGCCTCCTCCTGGCTCCGAAAGCAGCGTTTTTAGCGGCACCTTCCCCAGCTTGGGGCCGTGCTCGGCCGCGGGGAGCTGCCCCCCCCCCACGCCGGGTGCGGGACGGGGAGGGCCCGGCAGGGGCTTCAGCCCTTCGCTCGCCCCGAGCCCGGGGCAGCGCGGCTACCCCTGCCCGCCCGTCCCCGTCGCCGCCGAAACCGCCGCCTCTCGCAACGGAGCCCCGAGGTCAGAGCCTCTGCCCCGCAGGGCGACCCCGGGCAGAAGCCGCCCGCATCCACAACCCCGAGGGAACATCCCTCAGCCGCATCCCGCCGCTCAAGGTCACCTCAGCGCGGGGCAGCCCAGAGGGAGCTCCCCCGGGGGTCGCCGCTCCCCGCAGCCCCCCAGCAGCGCCGGCAGAGCCGGGCCGCCCCGGGCTCCTGCTCCTACCTGAGCCGGCGAGCGGAGCCGAGCCGAGCGGAGCCGCCGGGAGCGCGGAGGCGGCCGCTGTCCCCTCAGCAGCGGCGGCGGCGCCCAGGGAGTGGGGCCGCGCACGGCGCCTCCCTCCTGCGCCGGGCCGCTGCGCTGCGCTGCGCTGGGCGGCGGCGCTCCGTCAGACTTAGCGGGGCCGCGGCGAGCGGGGAAGCCCCGGGGGGGGTTGGGGGGGGCGGGCAGCGCCTCTCCCCTCCCCACCGAGGTGCCGGCCCCAGCGGAGCCTCCCCTCGCCTCCCCCGGCAGGGCTGGGGCTCCCCTCAGCGGGGAGAGGCCGGCGCCGCGCCCAGCTCCGCCGCGGCTGCAGGGGGAGCGCAGCGGCGCCCCCCAGTCAGCGGGTTCGGCCCCGGGCTCCCGGGTGGGCGCCCCTCAGGCCCCGGAGCCCCGCGGAGCGAGGGGAGAAGGGGAGCCCTGGGGGGGGGGTGCGGGGGTCCCTCAGCCTTCACCGCTCGTCATGGCGCTCACGTTCGCCTCTCGCAGCGCGGGGGCTCGCAAAACGTCAGGGCAGCGGCGGGCAATGCGCGGTGACACCGGTGAGGGTGGCTTTGAGCTCCGCCTCGGCGAGAGGGGCTCGGATCGCATCTGTCAACAGCAAAGGTCCCCACCTCGCACCTTCTAATCCCTCAACACTCACAGATTGCTGCCAGCATCCTCCATAAGATGCGAGAAGGCCTCACCCTGACTGCGAGAAGGAGGCTCTGGCCCTGGGGCACAGCACCTGTCGAAGAAACATAGGTACGTTTCCTATAGGTACGTTTCCACTTCATGAAGGAGGCTTGACGTAGATTGCCTACATGAAGTGAACTGAGGAACTAGCAGTCCAGTATTAGGAAATTAGCTCACCCCCAATTAAAAAAAAAAAAAAAAAAAAAAAAAAAAAAAAAGATTTAAGATGCTTCTTTTCTTCACAGCATTGCAGGATGGCATCTTTGAAACATTTCTAGAGCAATTAAAGTGGACTATTTAACCAAACCTTCCTGATTTTATACATAGACTCAGATTAGATTTCCTAAAAACTCTGCTATGCCGAAGAGTCTTGCCACCACAAGAGTTAAAAGTGCTTACCAAACATCTACAAAACTGAACTGAAATAGAGAGAATTTGGAAGAGGAGACCAAAAAAATGGTTGGTGGTGTGGACTTTTGTTTGGTGTAAAAGACTGATACCCCTTGCATAACACCTACAGACTGCTACTGCAGACAACACTAGCATTTTATGTGGAAAACTAGAACTCTTCCACCTCTTTTTACTGGTAAATAGCAGCCTTGGTTGTTTGAGAGATGATACGATGTTAATTATATTCTGATTCTTATCTTGGCTTCTTCTTCAACGCCATTTAAATTCCAGTCTTAACCTTATCTCAGCAAGGACTTAGGAAAAAGTAGGACAGCTAACAGAACAAAAGTACAAGTCCCTCCACATCTTTTAAAACTATTTCTAGCTAATTTGAAACTAAGAGAAACTGTAACCATATCTTTGTGGTAATCAATTAATAATAATAAACAAACTAATTAACAAAATACAGACTTGTAGTTCTCACAAAGTTCAGTCACTACTTTTGGAAAACTTTAGAAACCTGTAAGTATTCTGCAAATATCTAGATAAGTTTTCTCATTTGATCTTGAACCACATGCTTACTGTCAGCTGCAAATCAACATTTCTGGTGCTTTCCCTGATACATCACTCAGTGTCATCATGAAGATCAAACAAACTGAGAAAACCTAACCAAAAATAGCAACATTTCTGTTTTGACAATGCTTGGAGAGATGGCTGAGAAGGCCTGAATGAAGTGTTTACAAAAATAATAATGCAAACATTAGGTAAATCTGGAGCTATTTTCTGCTTGTGCTTATTAATCATTTAAAGCAGATGATTGGAGTACCATTTGAAAAGCGTTAGGTGTGTATTCTTACTTGGTGCAGGCAAATACATTTGACTAATAATTCTGCATTGCATAAAACCATCATGTCCTATGGATTACTTTCACAGAAATGCAAAATTCCCCACACAACCTTACAGTGTTAAACATAAAGGACCACAGATCTCTGGATTCAAGTATTACTCAGGACGGCCTCTGAGCATATGACTTGTCTCATCAGAACATCCACAGCTGGTCAGCTACTGCAGCTGGGACTAAACTGCAGAGCAGAACAAACAATATCTTAAGATATTCAGCCCCTATGACTGATTTTTAGATGATGGTGAAATAGCAAAATTGCATGGCTGTTTATCATTTGTAATAAACAAAAAAGACAAACTTTCTTTGTTTTACTATCTTTTGCCCATGAAAATCTTTTCCTATGAAAACATATGTATGTTACATATAATTTCTGACAGCTTTAGAAGCTACCCTACTCTCATTTTTATAGAGAATACATGGCAGTTTTCAGTGTCTCTCTTTTTCTTTGGAGATCTTTTTCTTGTACTATAGTATTTCTAGGAACTCAACCTATTACATAGAGATTTTAGTAAAACTACAAGATAAAACATGCTGTTAACAGTAACAGCTTCAACTAATCTCCTATAATTCAACACTTAAGACAATTCCCATCGTGGTTTTCCCTAAATTTTCCCTAAATTCCTTAAAGTACACATTCTCTCAGGTTTAGGTATTCCTTTAAATTCTTCCTCATTTTCCTGTTTAATCAAGGAATATATGCATAGTGAAGGTGATCTACTTGGTTTAAAAAATGTGAAGGTGCACCTTTAGCTGCAATCACCAAACTCTTTGGCACTATGCATGCCTTAAGCCTGAGTGATCTAATAATGAATTATACTTGTCAGACAGTTCTTCTCAGGTTTCAGCTTTATGTTATTTTCACAACCTACAGCCTAATTTCCACGCTACCAAAACAGAGGAGGAATTTCAATGACATTTCAGAATGGATGCCAATTCAATAGCTTATAGTTTAGCTGTAATTTTATAAGAATGAAATGGCTATTCTTTTATTTCAGTGTACTTCATGAAATTTCTAAAAATAATGTATGTATATAAAGCATAACAATGATGTTTTCATATCATATAACCATAACACCTTCCACTCCAAGGAATCCATATGCACTTAGAGAATTTACCTTTGAAGTGTTGCTGGTGCCAAATGGCAACACTAAGAATGGAAGTGAAGAATACTTGATCTGCCAAAAATGTAGTAGTACATAGATTAAGAGAGCAAAGTGCAATCGTAAAACCTGTCATCATTCTTCACAAAGCAGGCAAAAATTTTTTTATGAGGAGTCATTACACAACAACACAGGGCTTTTTGAAATACGAGGACTCAGAAGGATATTTGGAGGACCAGTATTTGACTTACAGCCTTGAAGTGCTACTCTTGTAACAGAGGTAGACGTTTGATTACAAGAACGTTCAGACGCAGTCTTAGTTGCTCTTAAGAAAAAAACTCTCATGGTATCATATGCCACCAAGCTATGGCATAAGTCCAGTATCTGATACAGTAGAAAGCATATCCCCGTGAATCACCAGTGTGATCTCCTGCAGTAATTTCACACCCTCACATCAGTCTCCCACTCAAAAAAACAACCAGTCCTACATCTCTATTGTTCTTAAGAGCCAGAGTAACGACAGACAAAGGCTATGACAGTAACACGTTCTCTGACATTGCCATTAAGTTGTATAGCAGTCAGCCTGTCACAGTTCCACATTAAGTTGCTTTTTGCATTTAACATCTGAATGTCATACACTGTGGGAAAGGACTAGAAGATGACAAAATTCTGATCATCACTTTGTTTAAAAAAAAAAAAAAATACTGTTACCAGAGGACTGTTAGATGTACTGGGTTATTCTGCAACTATTATTTCACAGTTCTAATTCAGCATCAAAGCAAAAAGAGCTGGACTCTAGTGCTAACTGCATATAATATGTATACCTACATGAAATGCCCTTGAAATGGCCTAGCTTCAGCTGTGCTGTAGGGGGACTTGAACCTCCACCTGATATTAGTAGCAACTGCATAGGCCAGACACAGGGTCTGAATGAAGTTCCTGTTTGCTGACCCTGTTTGCATTTGTGACTCTAGAAAATAAATCCGGTGCTTCCCTGGCAAAAGAAATTCTGAAACTAAGTAATTTGTTAAACCTAATAAAAGTTGATAATGTTGCACCCAAAAGAACTTAGTTAGAAAAAAATATAAAAGGACAGTTTCTGTGACCTTGGTAACCTGGTGGTAGCGTCCATATCATCTCTATTATAAACAAACGGGCAAGCCCACAAAAAAATGAAAACAAAATCCATCACAACAGCAACAAAGAGTTGGAAGAATATTGCCAATGGAGAGAACATAATACAACGATTACATCTTTTCTAAAAGGACCACAAGTCCGTTTGCCAGATGCATAATCTGACTTTTCTCAGAATTGAATGTAAAATTACAGCAACAGTTATTGTACAGTTCAGGACAAAGACAAGTTTTAGATGTATTTTGAAGA
Source organism: Oxyura jamaicensis (assembly GCF_011077185.1). Lineage (NCBI taxonomy): Eukaryota > Metazoa > Chordata > Aves > Anseriformes > Anatidae > Oxyura > Oxyura jamaicensis. The sequence continues at coordinate 5,713,241 of NC_048904.1, forward strand.
CACTAGTTAAAATCACAATCTCCTCTATCACAGCTCTTTCCTTTTAAATTTTCTACCTTATTTCTGAAGGTAAGTAATTTGAAACGATTTTCTACCTTGACATTGCGTTCCAATAAAAATATTGATAGGGTGAAGCAGGCAATGGTTTGCATAATCCTTAGCACTAGCAGCAAAGGTTTTGAAGGGTAAGCATAATTAAATCGTTAGACATGGGGTGTGGGTAAAGAAGTAAGAGTAAAATTCAAAAAAAAGCAGTGAAGACATAAAGCAACATCTAAAGGTCAGTGCTGGAAAACAAGCTGGCTATTGGCAAACTTGTCTCAACATTCCCATAAATTAAAAGTCAGTCCTTGCTTTCTACAGCAGCATCCCAAGGGGAAATAGAATCATTGATTTAAATACGAGTTGTCCTCTGTGGTTTCAGTGGAAATTTCCAGGATAAATATTACACAAAATCCCTAAAAGAAAATATTTATCAATAACAGAATTCTTGTTGCAAATAAAGATGGATTTAGCAAAGCAAACATAGAATCTACAAACGGTCCCAATGGTCATTGTATAAATACCATGTTTAGCTTGCTGATGTTTGGGTAAGAATGATTCATTTGCTTTGAGAATAATAACGTTCAGAATATCTTCTAAAGACTGAAGAATGTCAGTTACATACATACTATTTTGTTGGAAGTCCCTTACCTTTTGTATTTAAACTCTTAATGAAAAACAGCACAAGGGCAAGGCAAATCTACCAACATACATTTTTAAGCAAGTGGTTGCTTTAAGACATAGATGCCAGAAAAATACTATCAGGAAGCCCTTGGATCTACTCAGGAGAGCCCATGGCACTGCAAAAGGAAGTTAACAATGCTGTCAGACCTCTCAGAAATCTATCAACGTGAAGTCTGCTTTTTCACTTTTTCAGTTTCTGGCCAATACTTCTGCTAATGGATATAGCACTTATGTCTCCAAAGCTCTCTATAAATAGTAACTTTGAATCTCTTAGCAATTACTACAAATGAGCTCTGAGGTGAGAAGAACGTAAGCATTCCTGTCAGACATGGACAGACTCGGGTACCTCCCAGCCTGCTTGCAAATTAATCCCACAGTTATCTGCATGCCTGATAGGATGTGCTGTCTCAGTAGTCTCGTGGTTAACTGCATATGGAAATGGCAGCAGTGAGATAGTTCATATTCTTAGCATGCACAGCCTTAACATTCGTGTGTGATCTCACCACCAGGTTTTAATTCCGAAAAGGGTTAGTTCTTACCAGGGTCTGACCTGTATGTTTAGTATTTCATTATGATTACATGGGCTTATATTCACTATACTTAGGCATAATACTGAGCTTTGGAGCGTTCCTCCCGGACCTGTACACACATATGCATACAGAAAATCAAAAGAGAAATAAATACATCCAGATGGCTATTCGGGTCTCTTAAGACCTCTTCAGTATCACTATTTGCATCTTCCCATTATCTGGAGAGGAGTTTAAGGTGACTACAAACCTACATTAGTCACCTTAATAGGATTAATCTCTTGTACTCTTTTATAATTAGGTCCATATACCTGTTGATGATCTCGGGCATGTATTCTAGCGATGCGTGCAAACAGCAGAAAGGAAAAATGTGGACATGGAATACATTATAGATGGAAAAAGTACAAGCCTTTTTTCTTGTTCTTCATTCAGCTTTTTGTTTTCTAGTAGCATTTCAGCAACATATTGATTTGTATTGACCTGGAACTTCTAGGTAAAACACTACTCCCAGTTTAAAACTACTTTTAATTGTTCTCACACAATAAATTCTGATTTTATTTGCATCAGCATAAATTTATAGTGTCGGCTGATTATCCCAGATTAGAAAAAAAAAAATCGAGAAAGGTTCTGTATTAATAATGTCTGCGTGGCATTACGGCAAGAAAGACAAAGAGCCTCCTGGGCTACTTTAGGCAGAGCACTACCAGCAGGTCAGGGGAGATGATCTGTCCCCCACTCAGCAGTGGTGAGACGCTCCCAGAGTGCAGGGTCCAGGGCTGGTGGCCTCCCAGTACAAGAGAGGCCTGGACTTCAGGAGCAGGTTCGGCAAAGGGCAATGGGGACAATTAAGGAACTGGAGCATCCATCCTGTGAGGAGAGGCTAAGAACACTGGGTCTGTTCAGCCTGGGGAAGAGAAGGCTCAGGGGGATATTATAAATGAGACTAAATGCCCAGTGGGAAGAAACAAAGAAGATGGATCCAGGCTCTTCTCCACAGTGCCCAGCAACAGGACAAGAGACAACAGGCACAAACTGAAATACAGAAAATTCAATGGAAACATTAAAAATTATTATTTTTTAAACCAGACCTTTTCTTACTTCGAGGATGGTCAAGCACTTGCACAGACTGCACAGAGAGGTTGTGGCGGCTCCATCCTTAGAGATACTCAGAACCTAGCTGGGCACGGTCCTGGGCAACCTGCTGTAGCTGAATGTGCTTTGAGCAGAGAAGTTGGAGGTGCCAGCCAGCCTCAACTGTTCTGTATCTCACACAGATGAATGAAATTAACCTCCACACCACAGCTCTGATTAAAGAGTCAGACTAGTTGACTTCCCATCAAAGTTGTCATACAAAGTTTTAAACCTGGTCTTTATCAGCAAGAATTTGCTGACAAGGAGCAGCCAAAACCTCTCTCTCAATCTGACTTCCTATACAGCTTTCAACTAATCATCTTGGATGGGCCAAGATAAGGATGGATTTTATTTTCAAATGCTTTTCTTGAGCAACCTCAGTTTCTCCAGATTTACTGGTGTTGGAAATACTATGTCATCACTAGTGTTTTCTGGTGATAATTGAATGAGAACACTATCCGGGATGGTGCTTGACACAGAATGCCCAATGCCAATCTATCGCACAAAAACATCCCCACCCAACCCCATAAAATAAAATAAAAACTTTAATTACCCCTTAGAGTGGTTTATGCTTTTTCTTATAAGTATATGATATCCTACCACAAGCAAGTAATCGGGGGAAGTAAAATATTACCCTCTTAAGATGGAATTCGAATGATTTATGTTTGTAAATGATGTTTTGCTGCTAGTCTGCTATTGCTTCTGGGCTGATGCATATTCTATCCTCATTCACAAACAATATCTAGTGAAGTAAATATTACTTTTATGTATTATATTACAATGTGTATATCTTACTAAAATAAACAAGATTTTCTGACTGAATAGCAGAGGAAAAAAGCCTAACAGCCTGTGCTGTATTTCCTGAGTGTGGCAACTAGGAAGGTTACTACACATGGCTATCTGTCCTAATTATGCCTAGAAAGCTTGGACCTCAGCAGCAGGGATGAATTGGGCTATGTCTGAAAACAAAAGCTACAATGGTGTTTGAACAGATTGTGGTGGATGGTCTGCCTGTCCCTCCCTGGGATGGCTGGTGAGGCTAAAAAGCCCCCGAGTCTCTGAGACGTCCCCGTTTGCAATGTGATGGCTTGTTTTCTCCAGGAATGAACAGTACCAAGACTTTCTTCCCCAGCACAGTACTTCTGGTTACTCCAAGCTGTTTCCTTACCTTCTGTGTTGGTGGAGAGGAAGGAGGCATTTGCACGGAATGGAGGCACCGAAGACGGCCTGTCCTCTTCAGAGCAGGGTGAGGCAGGCAGCGCTGGGTCTTGTAAGTGAAGTTACTGCTGTTTCCTCTGCTTTTTCTACTGTCTCTGGTTTATTTCTTGGGCACGCCAATGTTCATAGTTCAAATACATATTTGATTCAATCTTATGTGAGCTTCAATAAGGAAAATCTGGAAGTTTCTGCCCTAAGGCAAACGTAAAAGGTTGAGTTAAGGCAGTGAATCGACTCTTGTTGCAGAAAGCAGAATCTTCCCAGATACTGTGACCGTCTTGCAGTCTGCAAATAAGTACAGAGAGCAGTCTTAAGTGTGTGTTCAGTTATGTAAGAGCAAGGAAAGCAAGCCTAGATAAGCATATGCATTTGAAGAAAGGTTGTTTTGTTACACAGGACATCGGTAAATCCATAAAGGAAAACCATCTGTCTTTCGTGGCACAGCAAAATGTACAAGCAGATCTTCAGCCGTTCCTTAAAACTTTTCACAGACCACGTATGCATGTTACTTACTTTTAACGAACTGCAATGGTGTGTATTAATCAGAAAGTCTATACTAAAGCAGTAATTATTGCAAAGTTCTGCAATTATAAGGGGGTGTCCAAGTAGTTGTACTTAGTACAGATTAATATTCTTTTAATTATATAACATACTGGAATCTGAATAAAAATGAACCTAGACAGCAACATACTCTTTAAGTTGGCAGTTGTGGTGGCTTCTCAGTGGTAGCACACATGAGAAATCTTCACCCATCTCTCATCTTTTTCCCCCTCACCATTTATCGTATGGTTACAGTGAAAAACAGCAGGGAAATGAATTATGCATATTTTTTAGCACACTGAAAAGTTAATGAAAAGTTAAATACAACTTACGTGTGTGATTGCACAAAGCACTTATTTGACCTTGCTAAGCTTTAAAAGGCATTCTAAGATTAGCCTGGCATGTATTTCAAGTGTATGAAAAATACAAAATTGGTTCTTAAAATGCTAGTACAGACTGTTTCATGCCTAAATCCTCATTATGTTCAGGATATTTATAGGAAGTGACTCAACTTTAAAGTGGGCAAAGACAAGTAAACCCTCCTTTTTTTTTGTGGAAGAGTGGTGCTCATATACAGATGCTACATCGCCAAGCTACAACCTTCAATAGATGATGTTTTCCATAGGAAAGAAAAAAAGGCTATGTAAATGTTTCCATGAATCAATTTTCGTCCAAGTGACTTGTACAACATGACAGCAATGCTGAGTTTACAGCTGAGCATATATTTGGGGCAGGGGAGTGAGAGTGGGAGCAGACAGAAAGAGGTGAAGAAGGGGAGAGGAGCACTCTGCCCTTCCACCCCTTTAAGTTTTAGGATTTGCAAGGAAGCCTGAGAGCCCCAGAAACCCATGAAAACACTTTCATCCTCCAGATGACTTTTGCTTTTCCATCATTTGTCACATCTCATTTTAATGTTGTGCCTTTATTCTCTTATTTAATCACAGGGGAAAGCAAATTAGACGAACGTGAATAGATTCACTAAGGGCAGAACAAACTCCCATACTTCCAGTAATACATAAGCAAAACAAAAATAGAATGTTTTATTCTGTGCTTTATTTCCTGTTGTTGTCTAGCAATGCAGAACATCACACTTCCAGATCTGACGTATCCTGCTGTACCAACGCACTATCCCTGCAAAGAAGACAAGACGGTGGTAAGAGTTGCTTGTGTTTATCCATTTATGAAAGAGACAATACTTTAAGGAGATAAAGAATTCACATTTAGCTCGATATTTCTAAGAAGTTTAAAGGTCAGCAGGATTGATATTGTACTTGAAATGTAAAAAAAAAAAAAAAAAAAAAAAAAAAAAAAAAGTCATTTTGTTAATTCAGCTCTCCTCTGCTGACAACTCTGGCACTACATTTCAGCCTCAGCTTTTAGAAGTGTATCAGGTCTACGTGGCCTTTACTAACAAGCTTTGTCCAAAGAACAGGAGGATGAAGTATGCTACACTGTTGGGTCTCAAAATGGGAAATATAGATGAGCTGCAGAATTTTGACATTGTTCTACTAGGAAAAATAGAAAATATGGCTCCCAGGCAGGTACATACATATCAGAAGCCACAGATCTTCTCTCAAATCCTTGCTAATTTGCTATTGACCTTGAAGCCCTAAGAACTTCACTAATTAATTTTTTACAATATTTTAATTTCACTGTAGCAATTCACCTTTCCCGATTACATCTATACCTCTACCTGCACAGCCTTTCTGTTTGTACTCGTCATTGTTTGGTATCACATTATTATGCAATTCCTGATTTCCAAAGTGTAAATTCCTTGTCAAGTTACCTACGCCTGACAACCAGGTATGAAGCTTTATTCTCCCAGACATACCTTTGATAACACGTCTCTACTTTTGACACCACTGAACTAACACAAAACACTACAGCTTTTCTGTGGCTTTAGTATTAGCCACTTTATCATGAGATTAACTCTATCTGAAAGCTGGATTTAATGCAAAATTCAACAGTCTGCTGATTAAGCAGGCCATCTTACGGAAAGCAGACTGTCCTTGCAGGTGTACCTGGGCTTTCTACAAAACTCAAAACCACGAAGTGCCACTTGTCAACTGTCTTCGGACAACCAATAACAGACCAAGATTTGTCTGCTTCAGAAACTGTCTCTTCTTCTTTAGAATAATACCCTGGGGCTGTGAACTCTTCCTAATGTCCAGGCAGGGCACCCTATAAAAGACGTTTCTACACAACATTCCTTGACCTCCTTAATATGAAGCAGTTGTCCAAATTAACTGTTTTTCAGCAAAAAGTGGTACAGCTTTATTTTTGAAAGGCAGGAACTAGGATCTTTGTTTCAGAAGCAAAAAGTGGTACAGTCCTAGCTGGAAATGATCTCTTACGTTCTATAATGGGAGGCTTTGTCCCCTATGAACTAGCCATAATTATGGATCATACCTGTAATGGTCAGCAGGGAAGTCTGAGCCTTGGCTGCAAGTTTTTAGGATGCTGAAATCATGCTCAAATAACTACTTCATTATTGACGCCCCTAACTGGTATCACCACTGTGGTTTCGTTGTGTCCTAAATTTTGGCACTGGGGAGTGATTTTTTTCTGAAACAACCTGTGCCATAGAGAGACTCTCATTGCTGACATACATGCTAAACATCCCCATTTTTATAAATGAAATGATGATGTTTATGTGAACAGGGAGAAGGTATTGCTCTGAGAAACTCTTTCTAGGTTAGGGGATATACTCAACAAGGCTGGAAAAACTTCTGAACCAGTTCTGGGCTATTGTAATCAGAGGTGTGGAAAATTCTGTTAACCATACAGCTCTGCACTTTGTTTGGAGCCCAGGACTGGAACTCATTTGCTTTCTTTTGTGAAGATCCCACCATGGTTATCCAGAGTTTCACTTTAGTAGACTCTTGTTCTTGTTTTGCATTCACTGTAAATTTCATATTACCAACCTTCACCCAAACAAACAAACAAAAATCCTTGAACTGTCTTTTATTGATTAAATCCAGTGTAATCCAGGAAAACACTGGGACCTTCATAACACAGAACTGCAAGCTACAACTCTGAAATAATTAATGACTCTTCTGAAGGGATTTTTTTAAAGTGATCCCTGCTGCATGTAAAAATACTTTTAAATAGGCAGTATTTTAGGCATAGTGTTACAAAAGGATATTAAAAAATCTTAAATATTTTATTATTGCCCTTTGTAAATTACTTTGGCCTCTTGCTTCTCTTAACACCCTAAAACCATTTGCTTATCTTGCAATACAGCCTGCATCGACTATATATACTCTGTACTTCCTTTCCCTCATCTTCTTTCTCTTCATTATGTACATACATTTGGATGAAATCTTTCACTTTGTTATGGCTTCATTCATTTTTTCCTCCTCCTCCTCCTATTATGATGAGAACTACTTAAGAATTAAAATGAATCCTTGGTCAGGTCAGTTTCTCTCTTTTTTTTTTGTTTTGTATTTTTTTGTTTTGTTTTTACATCATGTAACAGATTACTTTAGATTCATGCTGTGAATAGCAGCTTTGGGAGGAATATAGCAGAGCTGATGCTTTGCCACTGAGCTAAGCAGAAAGCAGGACAGGACTCACAGGCTGCAAGTTAATATATTAATGTCTAAAAATGCAAACCTACAAAATAATCAGCCTATGTCTTGCCTTTAAAAGAAATCATGTTCTTCCTGCCCACCAATGACTCCACTGCTCATGTCACATACGCGTGATGTAATTAACAAGTAAAGCCAGAGCTTCATTATGCAGCTCATGTACATCACAATAATAGTTCCAACCTGGAAGTTAACTTTGGACAGACCGGACACCAAGGCTTCAAATAGACCCTTAACATTTAAAAATATAAATATACATTATTGAACTGTCACATGCAAAACACCACTTGGAAAACAGCAATGTAACATCACTACACCATTCATTATTCTGAAGAACTTCCAAGTGTGTCAGTGATGAGGAAAAAATGAAGATGTCAAGACTGGGCCCCCTGGCAGCAGTCACCATGTTTGTGCCCTTCAGGTTGAGCTCAGAGCCAAGGTCGTTTTATGAAATGTGGCTTTGAATCCAATAGCACCTTGAGTCCATACACAAGAAACTACAATGCAAGCGCAAGAAAAAATACGTCTGTGCAGTAAGTCATCAAAACAAGCTCACAGTCCAAGAACAATGCTGCAGCGTGCAACATACCGTCACAGAGGAATATGTAAAAGGGAAGCAGAGGAGCAATGCTTTCAGGTCGTTAGTGTTTTGCTGTGCAGCTTCAGGTTAGTGCCTCCCGTAACACATCTACCTTGATTATAGGCTTGTGCATCCACTAGAAAATATTACTCATAGCAGAAAATATTACTTACCTCAACAATAGAGGTCAGGGCTAAATATTAGACATTTTTGTCAAACTCAGAGTTGGCAAGATTGCTGTAATTCTTCAGAATATCCCATTTGTGTTTGTATTTTGTACTTGACGATACCACCACAGAAATGACATTTTTGTTCTCCTTTTCTAATGTGGAAGATTAATGTTACTGGTTCTCTGCTGTCTTCCTTCCTCCAAGGAAAGCAGAGATTCACAGGCAGTGGTTGTATGCAGCAGAGTGGAAGAGATGAAAGGCTTTCTGTAAAAACTGAGATTCAGAACTACATCTTATAAAAGGAAGAAAGTCTAGCACTGGATATAGGGTAGGAAAAAAAAATACTAATCCTGCAATGTTGACCATCAGTACACGTGAAAGATCACACATACAGATGTTCTGATACCATTCCATCATGAGGAATTACATCCTCACATTGTTAATTGTTTCTAATATATTAGAAGTAAAAAACATTACATACATGGCTGCTTTTTTTACTTTTTTTTTCTTCAAATATACTTATTTTTTATTATTTTTATTTTAGGATGGGAAAGCAAAAACTCCTGTGTCTATTTACCACGTAATCTGCTTTGCTAGTTTTGAACCATAAGTTTATGACACTGAAAGGACAGTAAAGCAGCTGAGAAAGACATTTTAAAAGACCATAAAAAAAGGTGAACCCAAAGCACTTTTTTTTTGTGTGAATTCACTTGGGGAGTTAAGATCAGGAGTAAGCTCTTCCAAAGCCTACAAAACCAATGGTATCATCCAGGGATTTGCAGAGTAGGCTAAGTGTTCCAATTCATTTGAGTTTTTCCTCTTAGTTGTCCTTTGGAGTGAACAGCCATCATGCACGTAGAAAAATATTAGTAGTAGTAGTATTTAAACCTCTTTCTGTGCCTTTAATACAGTCACTTTCATTCTCTTGGCAGAGCTGCCAGTCATTTAACACCAGGTGAATGACAGATTCTTGAAGGTACTCAAATATTGCTAGCAAAATCTGCTAGTGCATCTGGTTTGTACCTGTAGCAGCTGATAAGCCACAAAGAGAACGGCCCACTGTGTATATCCAAATGCAGGCCCAACTCACCTCACCGACGTTTGTGCTGGCATGCTGCTTTCAGATGACAATAGATTATAGCACAGCGTAAGATCAAAGAGTGAGTGCAGTAAAAACATTCAAGGTGCAATAGAAGTGTTCAGATCAGGATGATGGACACATTTTTATAGACATCTAAACAGAATACATGCCTTAGAACTAATAAACAGTTTGTTTTATTCCTTCCACAATCATTTTCATAGACAAGTTAATGACAGACTGGAATTTGGAAAGAATTTTCTGAAAACTTGTCTTTTCCCTAGGTGACAAAATAGAAGTAAAAAAAAAAAAAAAAAAAAAAAAAAAGTGTCAGAAAAGCCTTTGAGAGGTTTTCCAGTCTACCTCCAGCTCCAGGAAGAACTGTATCCAAGCCCTTCCTAGGAGCCCCACTCGTAACCTCTTCTTAAAATCTTAAAAGGCCACCCATTCTAGGGGTAGATTATTATAATCAGAAGGCTTTTCCTGATGTGTGACCAAAATTCCCATCCAATTTACCTTCAGATTTCTTGAAGATGAGTTCATTGCTATTCTCCGGTGGGAATGCTGTCAGTACTCAAGTGGAAGGATCACTTCATCATTTTGTAAGATAATCTGTAAGATAAGCCTTGTTTATACGTTCCAGTGCTAGCTTTTTTGTTTTGTTTCATTTTGTATTTGTTTTGTTTGGCAAGAGTAGGAAATTATTGTTTTGTTTTGTTTTTAATTACTAATTCATCGTAACTACCTTTATGTTAAAGCTATTGGTTTTAAAGAACAAGCCTATTTTTTGGCCTGTTCAGCTGACCCAGTAGTCAACTTTTCATCTTAGAAACATTCACTAATCTTCAGAAACATTCAGGATGCTTCATCCTTGTCTAGACAGTATCGTGTCCATAAGCAGGATTTGCAGCGTAAGATCTAAGTGAAATTTGCAGTGTTCCTGGCAGTTCTCCCCTCCTCCCAGCTGCAATGCCAATGATGTCCATAAGCAATTTAAGTCCCAAAGATCCTAAGTTTGCTTGTGCTATTAATTACACAATACATGCTCTAGTTCAAGAAACTGATTGCCTTCACATCTGGAAAGTTAATTACTTGAAAAGTAAAAAAAATTTGTCCTTCAGGTATACTGCAAGAGATATTCCCTGGAACTTCCTTCTGCACAGTTGTCTAGCTGTCATCTCAATCCCATACAGCAAATATTAAGTGCCAGGGTGCATTTTTGCTTATTGAGGATATTTTAACAGCCCTGTTTTGAACACTAAACAGAGCTGGAAACAAACTGCAAAATTAGGAGCATGTATACAGGATTCCCTTATCTCTGACCAAGAACATCTTTACAAATTTTAAATATATTTAGGGGCAATTTTATCCTAATTGCATCTGCAAGGAATTTTAGAAGGCTTCTGAGGAGCTTTGTGACCCCTCATTAGAACTCTGTACAGACAGAGACTGGAAATTAGCTGAAATACCCAGACATACTGAAATAGGAACCTTTTTTTTTTCCCAATTACATAAAAGCTATAATTACATTGGTTACATAAACATTTTAATTGGGGAAAACATTAGATAATTGAAGACACCCTCCCCCAACCCCAGTTAACCACCACTCATAGCACAGCAAGAGTAAAATTAACTCATGCTGTAAAGCTGCTTCCATGCGAGGGTGATTCTGCTCTCTTCTTTCATTCCATATTTGAAAGAAAAAAAGCATTTTAGTCTGCTTTGAAGTACACATTCTGTTATGTAGTTGCATACATTATTTTTTCCAATTTCTTTAATCAGTGTCAAGTCTAACCCATAGGAAATCTGATAAAAATGACACACTGAATAATGCTTTATGCTTAACCAGTAATGACAAGGATAACTAGACTCCATCTCTGCTGAAGAACAGAAATAGAGATATTGTGAGTTGCACAAGGACTGTACAGCTGATCTGCTACTGTTCTGTTCAACTTAAAACAGGATGAGAAACTTTTTTTCTCCTTAGAAACAGTCTTCTCTCTGGAAGGATGTTACTTGCAAAAAGATACCAATATTCACTACACTTTTACTGTAAGAAAGCAAAATAGAAATGCAACAATACACAATCACCTGAAAACAGGGAATAAAACTAGTGTGGTGCTTAGCTGGTCTGACCCACCATTACAGCTTGATTCGTTGTGGGGAAAGTTGGCAACTGAGCTGACAGGGAACAAACAGCCCTGTTACTGTCCACGTAGCCTTGCTGGTGGATCTCAGCTAAGCCTAATTATCCTCTTGCCAGTCTTGGCTGATGTCACACCCTTCTGATAAATTTGCTGTCAGAGGTGCTCTTAGGGTCAGGGTCAGCCAGGGAATTCCCATCTGGTAGGAACGGGACAGGTATGAAAGTGCTTTGAGCCCAAACCAGCCACCATAGATCCAAAGGACGATTATTTGTGACGGGGCAGGGGGAAGGAGGGAAGAGCCATGTGTGAGAAAAGGATGTCACTATTTTTCTCTTTTAAACCACAGCTGGATACAATAACAGTTCTATTTTGTGTCAGTGCCTCCAGCTCCCCGACAGCGAAAAGCTGGCTCAGCAGAGCGCAGCTGCTGCAGCCCATTGGACGCTGCACACATCTCAATGAGTGAGAAGTGGAGACTGCTGTACTGCTACCAGCTGAGAGGCAACACCAGCAGGCTAGCAGTCCGCATCAGGATGCAAGGATACAAACTACAGAGCATAATAAATAGTGCAACACAGTTCTGAGCATGCCTAGGCAGTGCTTCTCTCTATATGAGGCGAGGCAATAGTGGTCCAAGACTTAGTTTATATAACAAGCTATTTAAAGGAGAAGTTAATTGAAGTACATAAATACTGAAGAGTATCACATCAAGCCCAACTTAGATGAAGTTACAGAACTGCATTTAAAAAAGTCGTTAAAAAAAAAAAAAAAAAAAAAAAAAAAGAGTAGAAAACTTCCCACTTCAAGGTCCCATGAGAAAAATTCTGTCAAAAAATTATTAGATATTATCTAATATTAAAAATACCAAAAATGGAGAAGGCAGGAAAAGCACAAGTTCACCCAAACGGGTCACAACTTTTTCCAGAAATTGTCAGGTTTGTTTTAGAGATGAGACCATAGCCAACAAAGCAGTACAGTTGTACTGAAAGCACAATTAAACTATAATTCTGCAACTTTTTTTTTTTAATTACGTACTACTTATGCAAAAGGTTGATGTAAAGCATTTTCAGATGCATTTTGAACAGTGTCCTCTGATAATCTCCGGTCTCATCCTTCCATTACCTGTTCTGAGCAAGTACGCTTTTCCCCCTCTGCCAGCCTTTACTGAGCCTACCAAAGGCAGAAGTAGCGTTTATGGGCATTGCCTTCCTTGTGATATGATCAGACCGGAGAATGCAAGGGCACATCTCTGTTTCTGTTCCAGTCATTTGCAACACACGAAGAGTACGTGGATATGGACTGAAAACCATGGCTGATAAACTAAAAGCAACAACATAAAAACTAAAACAGAAAAGGATGAATAAATACAAAGCAAAGAATGGAGTGTGGGCAGTAAAGAGAGGAGGCTGAGGTGAAGCAGGGCAAGGGAAACACCACACGCACCTGTCACACTGAGAGCAAGCAGAAGTGCTTTCTTACACTGGTATTCCAGGTCAAGCACCAAGAATACATACCTGCATTTTACTAAGATGAAAGAAACACAGCTAGATAACATTAAGACAAATTTACAGACGTCCGTAACTATTCAAACGCGAGGTGCCCGGTATGCAGCATCCCCGTTAAGGCAGTGTCTAACAGAAGTGTTACATTACAGGTACAGTCTGTGCCTTTGTACCACAAGCTCTGTAAAAGCAGTTCTTGTTCTGTTATCTTTTTGGTCATATTTTCTCTCAGGTTTTGGTGAGAATACGAGGAACGGGAAAACATTCTTCCAGATTTCTGTTTGCACCTGCAGTTACAGTGGAACAGGATGAGAAAACACTATGCCTCACATTAATTCGTAGTCTGACATCCCCTTTTCTTGAAACTACGGCTTGTGCCTCCCTCTGCTTTTAAAGGTTGCTCTTCAGAGCATGGTATAAACTGTATTATTCTGTAACCACGCTCTGAGAAGCAGGTAGAGGGTAGGAAGCTTTCCTTAAAGCCTATCATGCTGGTACACCAAGCTCTGTGCAGCCTCGTGCACACACCAACTGGGCTGACTTCAGATCCACAGAAGCACAGCGCTGCCTTTGCTGACTCAGTCTCAAGACATTGCTGTGATGATTATTTCAAATGTATGCCCTTTGCATAGGTTTTGAACTAAGGGACACATACAGGATTATCAGCAATTTCTCCTTCATCCCTTTCCTGTGGATAAATAATTTAAATCCTTTACTTCTGACAGCAAGTTTCATCAGCATGCCACAGTATTTTAACAAGCAGTGCTATTCTGCAGAACATCTTCATAGAGAAAGCTCATGCATGAAGTCAAGGGAAAGGCCAATTTTCATTTTCAGCACGAAGCAGTCGTTTACATCCAGAAAACCCAGTTCAGCTATACCTCAGGTGAAGTATGAGATCAGTGGGCTAAGGTCAGAGAAAGCATTGCTTCTCTTCAGGGTAAATTATTTTTGACATTAAGCAGCTATAAATATATTTGAGGAAGAAAAAGGGTTCTGTTGAGGATACTATCTGTTTGTAATTCAGGGTGAATTCATAAATCTTACCCTGGCTTTTCTTTCACTGGAAAGCATACAATCCAGTCTAGTTGTTATACAGAAATTGGGCAGCCAACATCCTTAAGAAAAAAGTTACAAAAACATAAGTCCCAAATATATTCTTTAAAAAGGTGAGTAATGATGTCACCTTAGATGATCTCATTAAGGATGAGGTTATAGACTGCAGTCACTTGCCACTTTCATTTATTCTCCATGAGCAGTAAAGCTCATTCAGCTGACTATCAGCAATCTTGCTTGCACAGAAGACAAACTGGACTTTTTTTTTCATGTGAAAACAAATCAATACAAATCAGAGTCCTATTTGATTTCCATGTCACTAAGTCAATAAAAAGATAAACAAGCTGTCTTAAAGGAAAAGGTAGAGGGCAATGTCCAATATTCATTACACTGAATGGGCCAGTGATTCAGTAGGTTCAGGCACTGACATTTTTAATACTGATAGAAGTAATTTTATGTATACTGAATGCCAGAGACTTGATTTACTTCAGATGAGTACTTACAGACTTTGGTAGGGTCCAGTAAAGCACAGTTGCACTGAACATTTATTTATAGTCATTTCTACTAATGTGATGTGATGAAAAAAAGCTTTGGTTTATATTCATAGTTAGTGTAAAGATGAAAAACAGCAATGGAAAAACATGCTAAGCAAGACTTGGTTATTCCTATAAAATGTTTTTCCCTGTCAATACACTTGTTCACAGTTTATGTAATCCTGTTCTGAGGAAGCTAATAACGGCACAGCCGTGAACGCAGCTGCATGCAGGTAAACTTTCTCACGAATTCTGTGTTCCGTACAGTAGCAAGTTTCAACACCAATTATCAAAACTACTGAAATGCAGTGCAACTTAAACATGATTTCAGTCATCTAAAACTAGCTAAAAGCGCCTTCAACCATAAAAGGGTTGACTGTTGTTTCACTCGCTGATAGACAGAGGTTAATGCTAAAACATCTGGCAAAATAGGATTGAGCTTTATAAAAACTGAAAACACAACACAAATTTCTTCTAAAACCTGCTTTTAAATCTGAAACTGAAGCAAACGCACACACCGCCACCACCCCAAAATAAATAAAACCCCCATAACCCCACAGTATCACAACCCAGTCATTAGCAGTCAGTATGGACATTTTCACGTTTCGAGTTTCTTGAGGTTTCACCTGATCCATACGGAACGCTGCGCTGTAGGAAGTAGGGAATGGTAGGGAAGTAAAGCACTCTGAACTCAGAGAAGTGAGTCTGGAGATGAAGCAAATTTATTGTTCCAACAATTGAAGGTAAGGAGCATTTTAAATCAACAACCACACGCTTCATGAAAATGAATGAACACATTTGGGTAACCATTCAAGTTAAGGAAGTTTCAAAGCTATTGTAATACGGTGTACGTATCGTAGAGCCTTGTAGGTAACCCCTGGTTTAGAAAATCAAAGATGCCCCCTGCATAAAGGACAGGCAGAGAACAGCATCACTGAGGTACTAGTCCCATTTCTTTCAGGCAAATTACTGCATAGATATCTAGGGTTAAGGAGTTTGGACTTTTTTTTTGAACAGCTTTTACAATATTGTAAGGTAACATAATGAAAATACATTGTATTTGAAACCAAAGAGCAGCATGCACTGGTAGAAAACATCCTGTGCGCAATCTGAGATGGTAAAAGTACCTTACACAACTTGGATGTTAATCTAAAAGCATACTAATCCAATTAAAATTCATTTTTGGGGAAAACAGTCTACATGGTCGTATTCATAAAAATGGAATCCTCAACATTCAGCTGTGGTGGGTATAACACGAACATACACAGTCTTCATGTTCAGGTTCTTCATGGAGACGTCCTTTGTGATCTCTGAACCAAAAAAAAGGGGGGAAGACAGTTAGTGTTCTTTCCAAGAAGTGAAATTATCCATGCATTTTAATGCATTTTTTCTTTACTCGGACAGTCCTATTGAAATGGGACTTGGACAGAAACTGCTCAGCTCAAATTCCCTCCTGTTAAAGCACAGTGCATTGAAGAACTGCCCCAAGCCACATGTCAGGCTCACCAGTGCAAGAGTTCAAGGCTCTGTTCTAGGTTACAAAGTAGAATTTTTTTGAAAGTGTGTCAGCCCACAGCTCCCAGCTTCATATCCACAGAGAACAGCATCCAGTCAGAAAATTGCTTTATAATGCAATAATGCGTAGTCAACAACACAACGCACTGAAAACCATAGTCCCTTATAAACATGATGTAAGAACAGCCATATAGGACAGAGCACAGATCTACCTCCCCTCGTATCCCATCACTTACAGGAGATGGAACAACATGCTTGTGAAGGAGCACAAGACGATGCCTACAACTTGAGTTGTACACGTAAAGCAAGGATTGTAGTAGCAACATTAGTTTTTAGCAGATGCTATCTTTTAAAATATGCCTAAAGAAATTTATACTGTACCAGATCGATTTACGTCTTTTCAAAGCTCTCTGCATATACCTTGGAACAGCAGTAGGACAGACTCACCGACAACCCTTCCATGGATAGCGTATTTCTAACAGGCTGGCCCAGAATTTATAATTACATGCACCCAGTAATCCTGCCTCACAGCCAAAGAAACAATGCCTTACAATTACAAAGAAGAGGAGAACTGGAAACCTCTTTTACTATTCTTACCACTGTACAGAGAGCATTTTTTCCAAGAAGCAAGATGCTTGCTAGCTCAGTATTTCCCAGCACCCACCAGCTGTAGCAAACTACACCAATAACAGAGCAGAATACTTTTGTTCCAGAGCTGTACCTCCCAGTATTCAAAACAATCTGAATAATAAATATACCAGAGGTCTCTTTACTAAGAAACTTCAAAGTGGTAAGAAACTTCAAAGTGGTAACTACAAATACATACACTGAAACCAAAGCAAAAGAAATTTGGGGGTTACTGTGTAACTGCACACCAGAATCCCTACAGACAACATAAGCAAATAAAAGATAATTTTAAATTTTGGCACTGGTGTTAGCACAAGTGACAGATTAATAACATTCAGATATTTGGGTATTTTTTCTGTGGAAACAATTTTCTAGTGTACTGCACTGTATCACCGTCCTGATGTCTGATATTCATCCTGTGCTAACTCGGGCTCGCGTCCAGCTGACAAAGACCAAGGCACGGCCTTGTGGTGGGGGGAGGCAAGTCTGTGAAGCACAGCCATGGAGATAAGGTAAAAGCAGTTTAATTTGCAGTAACATGATGTCCAAGTGGAAACTGTTTCTAGAAAAGGCAGCAACAAACGTTGTTTCCATGTACCGATACGTACTTTCCTTCTAACATTAAGGCCCCCATCGTTCCTTGAAAAGTGTTTCATATTTAGACTGAGCAGATATAGTCTGCATCAAACTTCAAATGCCATCAATTAAATAATTGAGAAGTCCTTATGGATCCTGATGGTTCCATTTTTAAGGAGTTCTCCTGCAGTGCAGTGCTCTGCTTCAAGCAGCTGAATATCCATCCACAGAGCTAAGAGGTATAATCCAATTCAGCAATTAGGGCTTTATTCCCTCATTAACCTTCCTCTCCTTTCCATGAAAATATTGCAGCAGTCCGTAAAGAATTACTCTGGTCTGCAGAAGCAGCCAAACTATGAACTTGGTCTCAAAGTTATGTGGTTTTTTGTTCATTTACTCATTTATTTTACTCCACAATTGAAAAGTCACATGGTAAAGAAAAAAATGAAAAACAACAAATCTCCCAAAATCTCCAGTCCCTGAACACTGAGACATTACAGGAAGCTACTTCTTTCAACAGTATTTAAGAGAAAAATTACTATCAGAAATTGGAAACTTGACTCAGCAACAAAATGTTAACGACATGCTCTTTTGTGCTAGTCCCTCTGAAGGAAGGCCCTGCAGGTAGCATGCCAGAAGTACTGCCCGGACCTCAGGTAGCTCCTCACCAGCTACCTGTGACTCGTGTTTCAGTCTTAGGAATAAGCAATGCTCACCACTTTGACATTTGGTTGCACTTGATCTGCGTAGGTCCCTTCCAACTGAACTATTCGAATTTCTGATTTAAATAAAGTTTTTCCAGTCTTCCAAAAGGAAGGTGGAACAGATTGTCTCTGGAAAGTTGGCAAGCTTTCGGGCAATAGAGACCAGGTGCCCAACTTCCTGTGCCTGACAACATTTTTAAAGGTAGTATTTTAAAGACCGGTAACTCGTTTTCTGTCATGTGGTTATTATTTTTTCCCTTTTAAGAAGACAGCCTTTCTATTCACTGATCATTATCATTGAATGTTTCAAATGGTTAATAGAAACTTTTATTATTACCAGCTTTTATTTTTAGAGTAAACCAACAAAAAGAGACTCAATTTTTTGTTTTGAAGCTAGGACCTTGGAATATATTGCTAAAATGCTAAACAAGAGATTACAAAATAGCAGTGATACACACAATCATTAATTGAACTAATAGGCATCCAGGGCATCAAAATGGGATTTGTTCTGTATGCAGCATTTATCAATGAAAAAGATGTGAGGATAAAGTATGGCCACTGCAGTATTTATACCATAAAGAAACTATGAAAAGAACTTCATGGAGAGTTAAACCTAAGATAACAGAAACATAACTCTATTGCATAAGCATGTGTTAGCTACAAAAATAAATCCCCAGGACCAAGTCCTCTATCTTCTGAGCCTCAAAATGACCAAACGAGGTATTTTGGTCTTTGAAGACTTAAGAAAAACAATCTTTCACATCATCGTGAATTATCAGTTTATACACTATTTTAAGCTTAAATAGTTCTGGAGAATTCATACTACAAATATGCTACAGTGATTCTGTTGATTTCCCTTTTAGGTAAAGGCATTTTAAAAATCCTTACTTCAACTGGTAATTAATGGCTATATATTGTTCTGTTTTGTCAGTTACTGCACGCTTTCAAAGCTGGAAACTTGTATACAATAGTTATTTCAGCAGCTTAACTAAATCATATGCTGCCATGAACCTGTTTGCCCTCTAACAGTGATAGAAAGTAAAAATCAAGAAGTAAGTACAACATCAATAACTCCTGAATGGCTACATTCCTAGTCAGCAAACTTGTACAAATAAATACCTCTTTTGTTTATGCAACCAAAGTGTGGTTGATATACTTAGTTCTTACACCTTGTGCTGTTTCTAAACACTGCTCTACACTTCAGTTCGTTAACCTCATTCAGCATGTTCTGAGCGTTAGTTCAAACTATCACTAGGAAGTTTCATCAACATTTGAGATTCACTTTACTTACAAAATGACTTTTGAATAAGCAGAGTTCAGGTCACATGAAATAAAGAAATAAAACTACCCTCCAAGAAAAACAACACACCCTACTTATGCTAATTTTAATCTCTGCAACCCATCTGAGGATTAACCCTAGTTTTAGGGCAGCTACACTGGAGGGCTGCACTCCTACAGCCGCTGGCAGGTACCTCAGGAGGAAGCTCAACCCATCCTAAAGATTTGAAAACTAGTTTAAACAGGATGGTTAACTTCTGGGCAGGTAACCTGATGTCATTAGGTTGTGTGTGATGTATCCCTCTGTACTGGGTTTCCGTGGCAAGGTTTTGGTAGCAGGGGGCTGCAGGGGTGGCCTCTGTGAGAAGAATCCAGCAGCTGCCCCGTGTCAGACATGGACCAGTTTCAGCTGGCTCCAAAGAGACCTGCCACTGGCCAGAGCTGAGCCAGTAAGCAAGGTCATTCGTGCCTCTGTGAGAGTAGATTTAGGAAAGGGGGGAAAAAACCTACCGTGCAACAGCAGCTGGGAGAGTGAGGAGTGAGAAGAAGCCCTGCAGCCCCCAGGTGAGTGCAGCAGGAGGGCAGGAGGTGCTCCAGGCAGGCAGCAGCAGTTCCCCTGCGGCCCGTGGAGAGGCCCCCGGTGGAGCAGGCTGTCCCCCTGAACCCATGGGTCCCACACGGAGCAGATCTCCACGCTGCAGCCCGTGGAGAGGAGCCCACGCAGGAGCAGGGGGGCTGGGGGGAGCTGCCGCCTGTGGGGGACCCGTGCTGGAGCAGTTTGCTCCCGGGGGATGGACCACGTGGGACGGAGCCGTGTGGGAGCAGTTCCTGAAGAGCTGCAGCCCGTGGGCAGCCCCCGCAGGCTCAGGTCGGGAAGGACCCCGCGGGGAGCAGGGGCAGAGAGGGACCCTGAAGGAGCCCTGCAGGCAGTGTCAGGGACTGACCGCAGACCCCATTCCCCATTGCCCTGTGCTGCTCAGGGCAAGGACGTAGAAGCGTGTGGAAGGGAGGAAGGTGTTTTTAGGTTGGGTTTCTCACCTTGCTCTACCTTGTTAGTAATAGGTAATAAATTACATTAATCTCCCTATGCTGGATCTGTTTTGCCCATGGTAATTGAGTGATCTCCCTGTCCTTATCTGAACCCTTGAGGACTTTTCATATTTTCTTCCCCCTTCCCTTTGAGGAGGGAGAGTGAGAGAGCAGTTGCGGTGGAGATCAGCTGCCCTGCTGAATAAAACCACCACACCCTCCCAAGCAGATTGAAGATCATGCCAGTAAGATAAAAGGGAGACAGAATCCTTTACATGATTTCATTCAAAGTTCTATTTTCCTGAGTATACTAGAAATACCTGGTTCTGTTTATTTGCTTTTACCATGTAGTTTCCAATCCATTCTTCCTGTCAAATATAGTTCCACACCCTTCTCATGTCCACCTTTTTAGCACTACAGGTCATGAATTAGAAATTTCTAAGCCTCCCCCTCTGACTGTGTTTTCCCAAGATTCTTTAGCACACTTCAGGTATGTGATTGTCATTAAGCTTCCAACTTCCCAAGTACTCCAAATGAAATGTTGCTGCCATACTCAACCAAGTCTGACCTACTCAAACTACTCTGAAATAGATCTGATATACTCCCCTGACCCTTTTCTCCAGAAGGAAGAAAAAATCTGCAACTTGAGTATTACAGGAAGAATTTGAAAAGGTTCTTAAAATATTCACACTTCAGACTCACTCACTTCTAGAAAGAGATTCACTCTGAGTCACAGTAGCACGTAACCACCAGTTCCATTTCTGACTGACTTTTCTATTTCAAAAGGAAGAAACTTGCAAAAAAAAAACCAAACTTGGTGTTGGACATTTCATAAGGGAAATACCTTATAACTCTGAACTTGCTAATAAATTTACGTGCTCAAAGAATTTTTTTTACATAG
This sequence comes from Oxyura jamaicensis, assembly GCF_011077185.1. Classification (NCBI taxonomy): domain Eukaryota; kingdom Metazoa; phylum Chordata; class Aves; order Anseriformes; family Anatidae; genus Oxyura; species Oxyura jamaicensis. The sequence goes on from NC_048904.1 coordinate 5,734,669, forward strand.
ATCATTGAATTACTTGGCAAAATTAGAAGCCCACATGTAAACAGAATGCATTTAGTAATTAAAGTAGGCTTCAGTTACAGGGTTATACTGACTGCTCCTCAAAAAAAGCTTCAAAGTATCCTTGAACAAGCAAGTGAAACGTTTGTGCTTACCCTGAGTTTGTGCTTCATCCAGGAACAATTTTAGCCTCCTGCTTCTCAGCCCAAAAACTTTTGCTGTTTCGTGTAGGAGACCTTGGTACGTTAATCCATTCTGACCAACAGGGTTTTCCATTAGAAGAGTTCCCATTGTTCCTTTCTGACATTCTAAACAAGATAAAGAGTTACATAACTATTGATGAGGAATATTACTTCGTTCACCTTGGTCAATTGAAGTTTAGGATATGTTCTTCTAGTTCATCACCATTTCTTTACAGTGCTTCAGAATTAGCCACACCAGCTTACCTACAAATAATCACTCAATAAATTTATAAACTATAAACTAGTAAGCGTGATTATTAACAGCTTGACAAACAAAAGAAAACCTTGTAGAATTCTTTACCATTGTCAAGCGGAGGACCTGGAAACTGGGAAACACGAAGTATTTCAGCAGGACACACAAACCACTAACAACTACGGAAACTCCCAAAACAGATGCTGATGATCAAAACCCCAACTAAAACCACTTTTTTTTTTTTGCCCCAGGTGGGTTCCCAGTAGTGTCTGTAGGAATCCACATGGCCAGGCAGTCCAGAAAGGACTCAGAGCAGAGCTGAGATGAAGAGCGAGTTACCAAGAACACGACTTTTCCAATGAAAGGTTTCAAAGCAGAAGCAGCCTAGTAGATTAGCAGCTGGAAAACAATTACATGCACTTATCTATACTCCAGACCAGACTAATAGTACAATTCCTTTGGCTTTTAAACAGCACTAAGAAATGTTTTACGTAGGCATTGTAAACAGTCTGTAAAGAACAGGCTTATCTTTCATCTTCTTATTTATTTCTGGTCAGTTTTAGATTCAACATTTTAAAATAAGCTGCACAGGTGAGCAGACTGTCAGAAGCAGGGAAACAATGCTGAAGGGATCATGTTTAAATGCCATTCGTTATCTCAAACTGGCTCTTTTATGAAAAGGTAAAGAAAAGCTAAACAATCGTTGTGTTTATTAGAAAGTACACACTACAAGAAAAATAAATGAAATCACCATCTGCAAATTAAAACAGACATACGTATCTTCATCATCAAGAGACGGCGTCTGAAACTTAGATTAGAAAAACCTCAGTCTGTAAGCAAGGAGAAGTAAGTATGCAACATACCTTGTGGCTTTGCATTTACTAACTGCAAGTTGATATACTGGCAGAGAAGAGCATCAGGAGAGTTGGTCAGAGCAGGTGCTGACCCTGTCGTCACATGTAGAGTCTTTCCACTGAGAGTAAGCAAGTCAGTTTTATTTATCAGTTCTGAAAAAGCAAATGAGACCAGTCAAGCCATTACAGGGAAGCCAAGGTCCAGCTCCGGTTCAATTAGCTGACAGAGTCCTTCTAACTGATTCTGCTGTGGAAGTGTTTGCAATTGCTTGCTCAAGAAAGAGTATTTCTCCAGTTTGACAAGTGGAATTTATGCGGGGGGGGAGAAAAAAAACAGGTATTTCTTAATAATGCAGAGTACCTAATCTGCTATGGAAATCAGTTCCTACATCCCACTTCTTATGCACATAGATACATGACACGATTACTTATGCAATAAAAATAAATAACTTAAGCAAGAAGTTACTCACTTAAGCCAATTTCTTTCTCATTACATTAAGACCTATGATCTTTGCCTCTACCCTGACTTCAGTAGCGGAAGCAGGGCTGGATTTGCGTTACCACGCAATGCTGGGACACTTCCCACATTAAACTTCAGATTAACGGCAAGTGTACGACCAGTAGTAGCTGGTTAGGTCACGAATAACACCCTTTGCATTGATATTTGCATTTAATGTCAACAACAGCCGATGCTTCAGCAGATAACTCCAGCCATACATATTAGAAATTGGTGGACATCAGACACAGAACAGGACTTGCATCTTATTTTTTCTTAGAAGGATTTAAGACGCAATACCGGCACCGTGGAAGCACTCAGATGAAAAACAAACGAGGTATGTGAGCCTTCATCCCGCACCACCTACACGAGCAGCTAGCTGCCTGTCTACCACAGAGATAAACCACCACCACCACCACCCTGCTGACAGGCACAACGCGGAAGAGAAAGAACATCCCTCTTCATTGCAGCTACAGAAGAACTCCAAAGACCAAATCTAGGAAGAATTAACGAATTTACTATCTTGCAAAAACTGCACAGTGTATACAGAGCAGGCACATGTCATCTCCTTCCAGCAGCTTTTCTTTCCCTATCAGCACTGTTTGCAGGTCGCACAGCCTACCGTTTACAAAGCTTTTTTCCATCAGTTCCTCTAAATGAATTTGAAAGAGAGAGAAATTGCCTTTTTTTTTTTCCTAAAAAAAGGAAGTTTATAAGTCTAGAAGTGATAAGAAGAGGTAAAGCATGATCACTGGCTACATATTCTCAAAATTATACCAGCTGCCAGAGAACAAAGCACAATGCAATGTGGAAGGTTTATGAGACTGCCCTAGAGAAAAAAAGAACATTTACCATTTCTAGCCTCAGACTGCATCTAAGAAAGAATTTTGACTTAAGAAATCTCAGGTTTTGCAGTGTCTACACATTATGAAATATATTATAAAGAAATCTCAGCATTCTGTTTTAATGGCACAAAATCCCTAGCCTTTAAAAATCATCTTTTTAAAAAAATCATCTTTTTAAAAAATACATAAAGCTTTAAAGAAAAAGGAAAAACTTCATTGCTGCATCTAAAATTGATTCTTCACAAATGAGGTAATGGATGTATTGTAAGATAGTGGTCATCTGCCAGCTAACTGAACACTTTCCTGGTTTGTCTGAGGAGCAGAATCACAGAATCATCTAGGTTGGAAGAGACCTCCAAGATCACCGAGTCCAACCTCTGACCTAACACTAACAAGTCCTCAAGGAGCAGGCCCAGCAAGAGCTTTGCTTTTGGTTTTACTTACAAGAAAGCAAGAAAAAAAATAATTAACAAGTGAAGGGTAAGTAACAAGAAAAGGAGTCAGCAGAGTTTTTTCCTAGCATAACTCTAAAGCGGCACCGCTTGCCATTGACTTGCAATTACTAGGCAATAGCTGTGAGACCACACCAGCGAGCAGGGCACTTTATGGAGCAAGACCCCCAGCCCAAGTAACTCACAGCTCTCTGACGTTACGCAGGGGCCATGATCTGTGCAGCTCTATGCAGGCCAACAGGGCACAAACAGCGGTCAGCGCGATTTGCGCGTTTAACACGTCGAGCATTTTGCGTTACAGGACCACTGCCATTTCCACAAGGAAGATCCCACGGACAGTGCTATCGATAGACTCGGTTCGTATGACTCGAATAACTAATAAATGAGTCAAGTGGATCATTTCTTCATATATTATGATACTCTTGAAAGGAAGCAGATGCTGAAGTGTGCTCATCAATATTAAAATTACTTTTAAAGGCAGTTCTCCCTGCAGCTAAGATTTAAGTGGTAATGCTCTCTGCTAAGGTACCTTAGGGCCTTCATGGCCTTTTAAAAATTCAAAATAATAATAGAAAAATCTTATTGAACTCCTTTTTGTTTCTTATCATTGTTTTTGAACATGAGTTAGCCATCTGAAAATCATAAAGACAGAATAAGACATGGACTAAATGTTTTTCTGGGGAAATTCTAACTCAGTTCCACCCTCTCCCTTCTCCCCTCCCTACCTTCTTTTAAACCCTAAATGATTTATGGACTCATATAGTCTAGGAAAAAAAGATTTGTCTTAAAAAGGTCTTTTTCAATATGGGCTACTTCCTTGAAAGCTGAGTGCAACTCAGGAAGTGTTCACAGTAAGAAGTGTATAAAGTTTTCACCCATAGAGCAAAAAGAAAGTCACAGACATCTATTCTTATGATCTAATTTGAGCCCACCCTCTTTCCTTTAATTGACTTAAACAGAAAAAAAAAAAAAAGGTAAAATGAGACAAATTCTGTTCTTGTTTCTGAAGACCATTACAAATCCCAGAACCTTGCTCAGTGTTTGTGCAGTTACTCAAAATACATCAGTTCACTGCTGGGGAGGAAATGTTTATCCCATTATTTCAATGTTCTACTGAGAAAGAGGGCCTTGACATATTTTAGCCTGCCTTAATACAAGAACAGCCTGATTTTATATCATTATGCAACCTTAAGTAAATCTTCATTACAATTAGAAAACAAGATAATAAACTACTGCAAGTAGAGTGGAGGGGCCTAGAAACTACAGGAAGGAAAACAAGCAGCCAGAAATATGGTTTTACTGGGTCACAATTTTATTAACACATGTGGGACCAATTCAGCTACTATTCGTCCAGAGTGCACGACCTTTCCTTTGCAACTCCTCTCAGAGAGCGGCTGATACCAGCTCCTTGCCTTACCTAAGGAGCCCCCGGGCCTGTGGCGAGGCCTCACCTAATGTTACCCAAGCAAAGGCTGGGTGGATAAAGCCAAGGGATTGCATCTGAATTGAACCAGACACCAAGAGTTGCAGCTCTGTTCTCTAATGTCCCTAAGAGCTATTTTCTTTTTACATTCAGCCCTGGCTCCGTTGGGAGCGTCATCTTCTGCTCATCAGTACTTGTTCAAATTCTCTGCCAAAGTAAATTTGATAATCTAATCTTTCCAAGGGAATTTCCATGCCATTAACAAGTCAGCAGGGAAAACACCCTCTTTGCCCTGACCACTTACAAAGAGTAGAAGATTAAAATCAGCATGCCCAGCTGGAAAGCTCAAATCCAAACAGAAAAAGCAACATGGAAAGGAAAGAAATAAAGCCTTCGCCACTACAGCAGAAAAAAGCATTTGAGGGAGGGGTAAACTAAATAAGGATCCAAACAGCTTATCATCTCAATGAGGGGAGAATTTCCCAACTCTTCTTGGCCTTCGCAGGTCATGTCTTAATATCCAGGATGGTTAATGAACCGTACTAGGACACATCCATCCCTGTAGGCATGTACTGCTATGTATCACTGCTGTTTGGAAAAGTGATTTAAAGGAATGCCATTTCCTCCTTTAAAACATAAACTTGGTAAAGATACGGAGGGACCCAAAGTTTCCTGTATATCATCCATAACTGAAAGCAAATAACGATAATTTCAGATGAGAAACCATGTAGTTCAAGTGAGCACAACTTGGAAAGAGCTTTTACCACATTAAGCTAAGTGGATTACATCAGAGAAAGTCATGATATGAAAAGGCCCAAAACATTCTTGCCAACATACATTCAGGAAATTACAAGTCACAAAACTAGAGCTGTTCATATTGACATTATAGACTCAGGTAAGACTATTCCCCAACTGGTATCACTGGCAGACAAACTGTTGATCCACAGCAATCCTGCGTGCAACCCGAAACAGCCTCTTGCAAAAGCCAATTAAAATATCTCCTCTTACATGTTGCTTCAGCAGTACTTCTGTGAAAACACGCTAGCAAAGGTTTCTACAGCCACCAAACTTCACTTTTTGTGGTATTTTATCATTTCTTTGTCACTCATCTTAGACTTTATGTTGTTAATGGTATGGAAACCATGAAGTTTGAACTCTTAAGATATGCCTGTAAATAACCCTAAGAACATAAAAAGGATTTACTGCTGTTGAAACCTATCTGAAGTTGTATCAAAGCACAGACACTTCAAGTACTCTGCATTCACTAAAACATTTGGTTGATATTATTTTGTTCTCAGTGTGCTGATTTTTAAGATGTCACTTTTTCTGATGTACTGGAATATTACATATAATGTAATAATAAAACAGCATCTTCATCTCAGAGAAGAGAACGCCAGCTTGCTGGTAGGATCTCAGAGTCACTAATTGCAACATCTTTCATAATGTTTCTCTGTCTCAGTTATTTTATCTTTGTAATGAACTGAACTATGATATAACCTTCAACTCTATATATAATCCACAGAAAATGCTTTATATTCTCATGCCTTAACAGAGGTAAAGTTCAAGCTGCAAAAATATTCAATAGATTTTCCTAAAAAGAAAAAAATGCAGAGATCCTCAGCTTTCTCTAGGGTGAAAAATAGAATGATTTTTTCTCTATACATAGGTACACTTTGCATTCAGTTTAAGTTCTCACCCTGCCCACTGAGGCATTGGGGAAAAAAATGAAAACATGAAAAAGCTGATGACAGCTTGCCATCAACATATAGCATAGCCTGGACCCAATGGAGACATTTTCTGAAATAAATCAGATTTTGTCCTGATGAAAGCTGCTATGGAAATAGGTTAACAGAAGAGATGAGCATCATTTTAGCAGCAGGTTTTGGAAACATTCTAATGTGACTATAAACATGGTCTCATAAGCTAAGTATTATAAAGCAGAATATTTCCTTGTGCATTTTCCTGTCAGTTGTGTGTGTATATATATATATGTACAAACTGTACAGTAAGTAACTGCTAGCTGCTGCTAGGAAGACTCAATTTTCCTTGTCATACTCCATTTACCTGTTTTTCCATTAAAAACTGTCAGTTTTGAATTTTTAAGACCAAAAATGCAGGAGATGGCATCTACAAGTCCAGTGAAGTTCAAGGTATTATCTCCTTTTGGATTTTCCAGCAGCAACACACCATCTAAAACAGGAATTATGAAATTAAGATTCAGTTTGGAAGAAACATGAATTTCAATATTTTCTAATGACTTGTTCTAATGACTTCCAGCAAATTACTAAGCTAATTTAAAACTGACAACACTACATACTTCCAGAAATTTTTGTAGAACGAGGGAAAGAGAAGAAAACAGGAAAACTGACTCAGATGTATTACAGATTTAGAGTTATATTTGTTTTTATTAACAAAGGTACTGTTGCTGAATTATAATCCAGTATTACACCGATTAAGAAGTGGCAGACTGTATGCCAAGATGTTCACCAGGTAGTTACCTTCATAAATACAAGCATGTTACAAAGCAGAATTGCACTGACAAAAATTGTAAACCAATTTAAGAAAAAAAAATCCGGAGTACATTTAGTTTGTTCTCATTTTAATATATAACTCAACCTTGTAATACTTATAATATCATCACTATACTGACTTATATAATGTTCTTTTGACTATCCAAAACAGTTTATTCTCTAGTTTAAGTATTCTTTTCAGTTCTATACTTAGATATCTTTTTTTTCAGAAACAGGATCTGGTCCACAGAAAGGCATCTCCTACATATTGCTACATAAAGAATTATTAATTCTTAATACAAAATTCTCAAGGTACATATTCTGAGCCTGTGTGAATATACGCACACAAGTTTAACGTGACTTTTTTCTTTTAATAAACTTATTGTGAAGAGCTATTTAAAGCTGCTTCGAAAGGGAGCATCCTTCAAACAACTTCTTGGCATCACCACTCCTTACTCCATTTTCCAGTCTTTTAACACACCAACAGACAAATCAGAACGGGTACATTCCTACCTTGCTCTGTCCCATTAGCACAAACTTTGAGGTTGACGTAGGCACAGGCTGGACCAACACACTGGCACGCACCACCTCTGACAAGTGTGATTTGTAGCTCTGATCCCTTCAGCTAAAAAAAAAAAAATACGTATCTTGCTTACATATTGTTTTACTGATTTTTCCTTCAAACTTCATTAATGTCTTTTTTTATACTAAACATCACTCATATTTTAATAAAACAGAAGATTTTGCCACTTCTTCCTTCAGAAGCAGTGCTCCAATATGAATTTATCTTCAGTTTAAATTAAAGATGCATTTAACACGTGAATAAAAGAGTAGAATAAACCGCCTCAGTGTGAATGTTCTCTCAAAACCTAACCCTCCTGTGCAAACATGGAAATGCCACTCAGCGCTGAGCTCCTACTGCAACCTAGAGAAAGACTGACGGAGCAGCACATCTTGTTTTGTGCTCACCTACTTTTACCAGCAACTAAAAATTCATTTTACAAGGAGCTGCGTTTCCTTCCCAACATTTTTTGAAAAAAGCTGAAGTTTCTAGCTGTCTCTCAGAGCAAGCCTATGGGAGAGGAATTCCTAATTAATGGCCTTTACATAAAATTGATCCAGGATACTTTCAGAGAAACACTAACCCTTCAATGTAACCAAAAGGCTTCCAGAATAGACAGACTTCTTTTCATTTTTTGTCCCAGTCTTCACACATATTCAGCATCCCATGGATTTCCATTAGTCCTTTTAATAGCTTCCAGAGGTTTGCTGCAGTGACCTGCCAGAACTGCTCTAACTTACGAACTCACGTGCAGCATTACACACTTGGGTCTTTCACCTTGCACCTGCTTTTGTACCTGAAAGCGCACAATGGTCCTTGTAAAACATTTTCCACTTCAGTGCGGCTTATCCACCTCCACCAACAGAAGACAGTCAACGCATAATTCAGTTTCAATGCAAAGCCTTTATGCCTGAAAGTGCTAGTACAAACACATGCGCAGGTAGGACCAAGAAAACCCACCAAGCATGGTCAGGTCTGATGCACTGACCTGCAAATCCACTGCACATCGCTGCAGCTGTTTTAACTCTCCACAAAGGGCCAAACTCCTACCCTGAAAGGCCTTCTTTAGAAAAGCTTTTTCATTTCAGATATTTTTATTCACTGCTGTTGCTGTGACAAGCCAGTTGCAGCAGAACACAGAACAGAGCGTGGAACATCTGCCCTGAGCAATCAATCTCTACAGCCCCGGAAAGCGAGACTTCCGAGGAAGAATTTACAGTTGCACTAAAACCCCAGTCATCTGTTTCTGTCTGCAACCTCGCTTTTAAATACTAAATATCTGACTAATAAGTCAGAAGCCCATCAAGTCTGTAAACACAGCCATTTAAAGGTGGAGAAAGCTCCCCACCTGGCAAAGACCAGAGCTGAACTCTGCAGGGAGGTACTTTGTGGTAACTGAGACTCCTTAACCTATACTAAAAACAAATGGGAATTTACTTGCAAAGTTCATCTTTACTTCAGATACAGTGCTTCACTTCGGTATGCAGAACTTGCAGTGAGTCACAGCTCATGTTCTTGTTTGGGGAAAAGATAAGAAAACAAAAAAACAAGCCCAAGACTTGAAGCTAGCAGGAACTCTCAGCTCTATGGCCATCGCAAGATGACCATCACCTGTCCATAAACCTACTCACCAATTGCAACAGCCACACAGAAGTGTCATACACAGTGCTACTTCTGGTTAAATTCTGTAGGTTTTCTCCACTCAGCAATCCAGTATTTGTGCAAATGTGTATTCTGATCCACAGACCTCTCTCTGGTTTACATACTGCTCATCATTCCAAAACCCAAACGGATGTCTGTTTTTGCTGACATCCAGACAACAGCTATCAATTACATCCCTAATAACCAGCACCTTCTATCAGGGCAAGAATTTAAATAATGCTCTTTATGCTACATAAAGAGCATTATTTAAAACTAACAGACTCCTTGTTTAGCTACCCACAATGTTCTTCTGCACTAGAACCTGCTAAATTAAGATTGAAAAAGCAGACAAATAATGGGGAGGTAGGTGGAGAGGACATACTTGCACAGGCATGGAAGCCTTCACGGAAAGATGCAGTGACCAACAACAAAGCGAACAAACCACACAATTTCAGATGTGGGCCACCAGACAAGTGTTTCCCAGCACTACACATTTCTGCAGCTACTTTTACATTCTGAATTGTATTTGATGTTGATTTAAGCTGTTCATCAACAGCATCACAATCAGGTAAGTACCTAGAAGAAACAGCAAACTTTTCCAGACACCATATTCTCTACTTTCACAATGTTTTTCTTCCTCTGTGTTTGTCTCTAGATGAAACCACTGATTTTGGAAAAGGCCAACCACACCTTTGTTTGAAATCCATATAACTTCAAAAATGTAATATAAAATGTTTTCCTTACACATGCTGCCAGTAGGACAGACAAAACGTGCCTTCTTTTCAGGTATTCTCATAGCCCTACCCATTTTGTAAACCAAATTGCAAGAACTAATATATCGTAAGTTCTTGTCTTCCTGGGTTAGCTTGACATTTAGATTAAAGAACCTGTTTCACCCATAATTCTGATAGGCATGAATGAATACAGCGAGTTTGCATAAAACAAGAGTATTCTTAAAACATGTCCGAAGAAACAGTCAAAGAAAACAAAGGAAAGTTCAAATCTGGTGATGAAAGAATAAGCCAATCTGCAAAACTGCATTGTTACAAAAGGTTGAACTTCAGGAAGGAAAAAAACCAATGCATCCTCAAGCATTAATAATTGAAGCTGGCCTTAAGTCAAGATGCAAAATTTAGCTTTGAAGGAAAAAGTTTCTAAATACAAAAGCGTATTAATTTAAAGAAATCAGAACAATGTTTTTGCTTTCTAAACAATGCACTAATCCAAATATAAATAACTGTCTAAAGTACTTTAAGCTTACACAAATTGCAATTAACACATTTACTTCAGTACCCAAGTGGCTTCGTTTCCAGACAAAATAGACAAGCAACAGAGCCCACCTATCTTCTTTTTTAAACCAAAAAGGAAAACGTGGAAATTCATCAACGTGAATTAATGTCCCCTTTATCCCACAAACACTGACATACAAATTATCTGCAATCAAAACAATTGCTTCAGTTAAAAGCTTATAGGAGAATGAACTATGCAGTCAATGCTTTTTCCTCCTTACTTGGGTGGTCTCCTGGATGAGAACTTCTTTTGAGGTAGGCACCGGGTAAGGTTTTAGGGCAGCTTTTATTGTTGCAAGAATGAAATCTGTATGTTCCTTAATAACAGTATCCAAGTAGTCACCTTCTGGATATGATCTGTAGTACACTGTAATCTCATCTGTAGGAACCAGATTTCGCTGTAGGACACACCAAATACACCGTTAATTGACAGCAAGAGTACAAGAAGGATACTTGTCGAATAAAAAAATGTATTTGATATTTACCAGGCATTTGTTAGAAGTTTCCCCAAAAATACTAAAATAAAGCAACTATTTTGTCAGAAGGGAAAGAAAGAGGCTTGAAACATGGTGGCACTTTCTTCTAAAGATAACGACCGACTAAAAAGCACACTTTCCTCAAAATATCTCATTTACAAATTCATTTACTAACCCTCCCCCGTAATGAAATGAAAACTGATACTGAATTCTCACAAAATTCTGCTTCAGTAAGAAATTTATTTCAAGGAAGGAAAAAAAAAAAAAAAAAACTTGTATCCTAATGCCATCCCAGCAATAATTCTTGTAGATCCAGAATTTCATTGGCTGTTTACTTTGATAACAGGAGTGGGAATCAAAGAATGACAGAGTAAATGCATATTAGCATCACGTTAAGTAATAAGCGAGACTACGGATTTTGATATTCATTGAAATAAGTTACAAACTTATGTCACTATAGAAATAAATATGAATCATCCAGTAACTTAAGACTTTTCATGGATGTATTCCTGATTTTACAAAGATAAATATATATATATAACACACAATGAAACATGAAAGGGGAAGGTGACTAGTTTAGTATAACTTTGTCATTTTTCATGCATGCTCTTAATGAAGATTAATACAATCTCTAGCCCATCGCCACCAACTTTGCTGAGTAGGAAAACCCCAAATATAAGGGTTTATTTACAAAACTTACAAGTTCAGAAACTTTTAAAATTGTTTGTCAAGAGTTAGATATTAATGTCCTCTCCACATAATGACTTTTTAGACGTGTAATCATCTCCCTGGTGACCAGCTTTCTGAGTGTAAATGGAGGCACTGAGCACAGCTCTTTTGGGATTATTATTGTAGAGAGAAGTTGCATTGGTTCAAAGTGCTTTAACATAAAGGTCAGACAGCATCACTTGTATGTATGATGAGAACAATTAAGAGTGGAATCATTTATGTCAATCGGTGCCAGGAAGGCCTCCTGCAATTTGCTAAGACATGAGTTTGTTTCTTTTAGCAGTCCTAAGCTCAGAAGTCTTGGCTCTCACCAGTCCAGCTGATGTAACACACCAGGGCTGAGACAGAACAGATCACTTGGCAGGAGGAAGGCAGGCCCAAGAGCTGGTTAACTAGGACTGAACCACTGCTACGTGGCTGAAGGGAGAAAAACTACCCACTACTGATGACATATAGCAACCTTAGGCACTGGTACGGGTTGCCCAGAGAGGTGGTGGAGTCACCATTCCTGGCAGTGTTTAAAGAAAAGGATGGACCTGGAGCTTAGGGACATGGTTTGGTGGGTGATAGTGGTGGTAGGGGGATGATTGCACCAGATGATCTTGGAGGGCTTTTCCAACCTTAACGGTTCTGTGATTCTATAGTAAGCTCAAGATTCAACTCTAGTTACTTAAAATATGGAAATTTGAAACAAAAGAATGATTTCAAGCCATTTATGTCAGATCAAAGTTAGAGATCAGGGGGTAAATGATACAGGTCTTCACTTTTTAATTAACGATGTCAGTTTCTGCTACGTATTACCCAAGAAGAGCTTAAAAGTAAATTGTCTTATTCCATTGCTTCCTAACCTTTTTGCGAAGCTTCTGAATGCGGTTAATCACTTCCCGGGCAACTCCTTCATCCACCATGGACTGGTCTGGGGTAACATCTAGCAGAACTAAAACCTAAGGATTCACAGAAGAGTTGAACAGGTGACTAACTTGAAACAAGCTAGTATTATCTCACAGTTACATTCTTCCTGTGCTCCTCACAAAATACCAGGTTGAAGAAAGTACTTTAACATCTCCAAAACAGAATATATCTGACCACATACCAGGAGTCTAACTGATAAGAAAAACACCCCAGTTTCTCACCTCAACAATTCCGTTTCACTTTTAGAGGAATGCTTCCCTTAGAGTAAAGAATAAGAAAAATACCTGAGCATCAGAATGTGCCTCAAACTGGGCAGATCCTCCCGCAGCCTGATCAAAGGTATACATGAGACGAAGATCTTCCTCATGAAGTTCATGTCCTTCTACAACTATGGTGCCTGTAGAATGGGCAGATGAAGAGTGTCTCTTACGATCAGAATAAAAAAATAAATAAATAAAAAGCTTAAAACAAATTCCAGACTTAAAATAAATGAAATTCATTATAACCATCGTACAGTAAAGGCACGATTAAATGCTAGTAGGACACGCTGAACATTCAGATTCTCATTCAGATTTTTCATACTAACACTTCTGCAGGCAGAGCTCAGCTCACACGCAGACTTTCTGTATACCCTTTGAAGGAAACAGAACAGAACTTAAAAATAATCTGCATATTCAACTAAACAAAAAATTCACATTCAGCAGTTAACTGAACAGATATAGCTGGAAAATTCACACCCGCTTGTAAATCTGCAGTTGAAGCCATGCTTCCAGAATAAAAGCTGTCACACAAATACTCAGTTCAAATTTGACTCAGTCTTACAGGAAAACTCATTCCTTACCCCATTTTGGACATACAGTAGAACTTAAACAGGTGAACAGTGTAAGATTAGTATACACAACCACTTCAATTCTACAGTCAAGAAGATAGATTAAAAAACAAACAAAAAACCTCATACACCCTCTTCTCATTAGCATGAACTGTAATATGAATGAAAGCTGGGAGGTAAGCTTTAAGTTTCCATACGTCTAGCAAAGGATACTTTGGGATCTGTTTGATTAATATATATACATCAAGTGCAGTTACTTGGAGTTTTCTGACAAATCCCAAATCTCTCTTTTTTTTTTTTGGACAACTTTGTTATGGTTTAGTTGTTTGTACCACCACATACCTGTCTCCTGGAATTCCTCCAGCTGCTCACTCTTCAGCTCTTTGATTGCAGCCATGACAAGTTTAAATGCACCTTTCAGGCGCTTCCCAAGCACCATGTGATCTGGTTCTGCTCTCAGCCGGACTCCGTATTTATCTTTGTTAGTAGATAATGTCACTTGACGTACGTTAAGCTCCTGCATAAATACACCAAGAGGAAAAAGGAAGCTAAAGAACAGCCATCTCTGACAACTCTTCGAAAGTGTAGAAAAGCAGGGGCCACGGGACTAGGAAAGTGCTAAGTCCCAAGCTGCAATTTTTTTGAATGGTTGCTTCTGTGAACCAAGTAACTTGCCAACACAGCAACAGCAAATAAACCCAACCGATGCCGAAACTGTTCTTCAACAGAAGATGCTATTCTCATCTTCAGCCTTTAGGAAGACATTTCACCAACATCAACAGACACCAGTCAGCTCTCAACTCAAATCAGATCCATTTTCAACAAGCTTTTTTATTTTACTGTTACATCTGCCTGGAAAGTTAAAACTATTACTTCTGTATGCAACGGCACTAGAAAATGGCCTGTCAAAATTCAGCAAGAAAGATTTTACTAAAATATGCCTTTCAGAATGCAGTTAGCCAGAGAACTATAATGGAAATCTTTGCTTTAAGTCATACAACTGCTACTGCTCCACCTTGTCTCTTTCCCTTTGTTTATTCTAGGTCCTTACTGTACAAACAGCTTGCTCAGACAAACCAGCCAAAGCTTTGCAGCACAAGACTACCAACGATCAGTGTGCAGGGGCAGCCAAAAAAGCTTGTAAGCATCCATCACCTTCAGAAGGAATTCAAGGACATCATTTGGCCACTACAAAGAACTATGGGTGCGCCCATATTTTGAGTAACGCGTACAGTTTTTGTCCACATATTTGAATAGTGACATAGTGGTGCTACAGAGAGAGTTTTATGGAATAAAAACTGATTAAGAGGACAGTGTTGCTTCTATATGAGGAGAGACCAAAATGTCGGGAGCTCTTTGGAGAGAAGGATGTTTAAGGGGAATAAGACTGAGGTTTAGAAAGTTACGAAGGAGGTGGAGAAGGAATGTAAAAATGATCCCTTGAGTTAGGGAGCATGCAGTGAAAACAGTCGGAGGTGGGTGTAAAACAGATCCGTGGCAAGGAGTTAACCCTTGGAACCTAATGCCACAGGAGAAGGAAAGCAGGAGCGTACCAGCAAATTCAACAAGGAACTACACTCAGGGGCGACCTTATCGCACTCTACAGGTACCTGAAAGGAGGCTGTAGCGAGGTGGCGGTTGGTCTGTTCTCCCACGTGCCTGGTAACAGGACGAGGGGGAATGGGCTGAAGTTGCACCAGGGGAGGTTTAGGTTGGGTATTAGGAAGAACTTCTTTACTGCAAGGGTTGTTAGGCGTTGGAATAGGCTGCCCAGGGAAGTGGTTGAGTCACCATCCCTGGAGGTCTTTAAAAGACGTTCAGATGTAGAGCTTAGGGATATGGTTTAGTGGAGGACTTGTTAGTGTTAGGTCAGAGGTTGGACTCGGTGATCTTGGAGGTCTCTTCCAGCCTAGGTGATTCTGTGATACTATATTTTGTGATATTGTACACTCACGACAACAGGCAGGCAAGAAGATATTAAAAGGAATAGGCAGGGATCTGTCCTTAAGCATCTTTAATACAACAACTGCAAATGGCTGACTACGGAATGAGTCTACTGAAAGAAGTAACCAGACACCTGTGCTCTGTAAACAGCCCTTGCTATTGCAGGACACACTGTACAGTGCTAGACGAGCTGTTATTCTAAGCCACTAAGTCACTTCTTATGTTCTTAATTACAAATATTTTCCTCATCATATAAACATATTAAAATCACCATTAAAAACATAATTGCACACCCAGACCATCATACAATGTCAAATTCAAAAACACATTGTGAACTCTCCACTTAATTCTGTCCAAGAAACAAATGTTTCACACACATAACTCATTACACCATGAACTTGGTGTACCTCACCTTAGTATACCTCCCGTAAATGAAAGAACCCTGTATCCCAGTGTTATTTTGGATCTTCAAGATAGCTTTACAAGGCAGGGAAAAAAAAAAACAGGCTAAGAATGAAACAAACAAAGGCAGCACTTGACACCAAAATTCCCTGCTTCACATGGTCTCGCTCTATCCTTGCTGTAACATAGCAGGGACATAACTTGGAAAGTCGGAATTGCCAGCATGCAGCTCTTCTACAGGTACAAACTGTGCATATCTGGAGCACATTACACTGTAATTCTGTAGAGTTTGCCTGTCAGATTGCCCAATACTTGAAGCATTGAATACTTGGAGTTTAAATCTCCACCAGAAGGTTGCTAGAGTTCACACTGACATGACAATCAGCAAGTGTATTTGGCAAGCAAGCTACTGAAGATTTTTAGGAAGCAGAAGTAAACAGTAGCAGAAAGGACTAGCAAATAGCCAGACATTTAGATTGAGAAGTAACTCTTAAATACAACCACTGAGCTTGAAGTCTAATTCCCCAGGAAGTCCTACTGGCATGAGGAGCCACAAATATAACTGAATCTAATTTTATTTAATACATCTTTTAGAAAATCTAATGAAAATTATGTATTTCAGAAATTCAGTTTTAATCGAAATGAGCCCACAATTGGTAAATGACAACCGGGGGGGTGGGGAGTAGCCATCTAAAAAATAGCACAAGTTTAAATGTGATTTTGGGCCTCATTAGATTAATTACACACAAGCCATCTCCATCAAGACAAATATCCTATGCTAATTTGATTAGGAAACCATTCTTCTGTATACATTATTTGTTACAAAACTAAAACAGTTCTTCAAAAAAAAAAAAAGGCAAATCTGTATCTTGGATTTCTTTATAATTGTCTCATTATAGTGCTTTGATTTAAAATAATGATTATTACCTTCTCAAGAAATCAAAATCATCTATACCTGCTAACACATATATATACAAACTGAAGCAACTGATTCTTCCTCCTCCCAGTTGGAAGAGCTGCATATTCACACGTTCTCAGTGCTGTCTGTACAAGGGCCTTCAGTTTGTGCCAATACTTCATGTGCCAGACATGATCAGACTGACCTGCAACCCACCTACCAACCACATTCAGTTCTCGGAACAGAGAAGAAATGCCAGTGCTGTGCTTCAGGCTGGGCCGGGCCTTTTACTTACATGGAAAATAAATATTAGTTATGCAACACTGTAAGAAACCAAATATTGAAGGACCACACACACTGCTACAGTTCACATGTCAGTTAGCTCAACCCATTCACTGATTCAGTCTACTGTATTGCTGTGACACCATTAACACTATGAAGTACTGGTAGACCTTGAATTTGATGAAGGAGGGGGCAAATTATCTCCACGTTATTATAGCCATACGTAGAAGTGAGGGTTGAAGAGCATACAGAAGTTCAATGCCAACAAGACACTGATTGTGCACAGACTAAAATTTACTCAGCTAAAGACCTTTAACTAGAAGCAGTTAAGAAGAAAAGCCCTGAAACTAGTGTCGTAAAAGGCTTGAGCTACTAATGAATAAAATGCAACCACATCAAACAGTTACTTCATTTTGTGAGCTTGGTTCTTTTTGCATGGCAACTCCATACTCTGGACAGTTCTAATATTAAGTTCAATTTATTTAAATTCTTTTGTATGTTCTGATGATGAGAGTAAGACTACAGATCAAATAATACAGTTATTATTTTTAAAAGTGATCAGCATTTTTCAAAGAATTGACAACTGTATTTTCCACGTCTTTAGTCAGCAACTGCATGAGATCAAATTGTGCAAGTTTTCTTAGAGATTACTTCAGGCACTAGAAACACACCTCTGGCAGTAACCAAAGGTTCTGAGGTTCTGCATATGGAAGGAGGTTGATGAACAAAACTGCAAATAATACTGCAAACAAAGTAATACTACCCACTTGCCCATATTCATTGATCTCTACAGCTGTGAGCTGTCCTGGTAAACAACTAAATTGACTGCAATGCAGTACAAAAAAAAAACACATATCACACTTTTGCATCAGCCTGATGAATTTTAAAGTACAAAAGACTTTGTGCTATTTTTCATTATGCATTTGTACTTCCATAAAGGTATTTACGTTTGTTGAAACTCATCTCCCTAAAACATATATGTTAACTTTGTTTTAAATAGCAAATTAAGTGAAACCTACTTTTGCATATTCATCCAATTCTGCAATAATTTATCAAGGTGTTAGGTTCTTTTGTCACCTTTTACCAGCTGTACAAGTCAACAGCAAATTTTTCCACCTACCTTTTTGAAGTAATTTGAGTAAGCAAACTTCATCTCCTTTAAAACTGGATTCTGTACAACCCTTAATTCCAGTTTTCTGCTGAAGAAAATGTGGTAGACACTAAACTAAACTTCAAAAATTGTGTTATTGGTACTGAAATAGTTAAGAATAATAGTAATTCTGAAGTGGCATCACAGTTGCCAAGTCTAAGAGAAATAGTCGGTAAGCTAACATGACAGAAGAACCTTACCAATCCTACTTGCAAATCAATTAAGATTTACTTTTTTTTTTTTAATCAACATTCCTTCAGTGCACAATTCTTAAGAATTTAAGTCCCACAGTAATTAAAAATGAACAAGTATATAACATTGATCTGAAAAATATTTTGTGGAACAAGTCGTGACTCCCTTAGCCAGTGCTCTTAAGTTACCCCCAAAGAATTTTTGGAAGCCTGGTGTAGAGCATACTTAGGCTAATACATGACTGGGAGTTTAAGAGGTCCTCTCCCCTGCTTCAGTCAACTATTGAATTCCCTGTCATCAGCTGGCACAGCTGCTGTCACCAAGACAAGCATGATGACTTTATCTTGCTCATGTTGATGCACATTTTTTTGTTTTCCTTGTCACGACAAAGTACTTCATCTTGACAATGACAACTCGAACCAAAGAAAGTTGCATCAGATTGTAAGCATGGGACAATTTTCTGTTACAAAGCTCTCTCTAGACAGCCACATTAAAGGGAAGAACCCTTAACCTACCAAGGACAGGGATACAATAGAGATCATACCATTTCTGGATGAGGAAAGAAATCCTCATAATGTACTACTGCCAGACTTATTACACTCAAAAAAGAACTTGTAACTCACATCTTCCAAGACACGTTTCCCTATTTCTGTTACATAACCTTATGGAAGGAAAAAAAAAAAATCATTAAGTTTTAAACTTTATGCTTCACATACTACCAGCATGCAATAGTACAGGCACTGGAATGGACTGTCACGATCACATTCCAATTGATCTGGAAAGTGACAGATTTAGACAAATTAAAGATGACAACAAGGTCAAAGACCAATAAGCCATTATAAAAACAAACCAAAGACAGACTGCCAAACCTGCCAGTCCTATATTTTACCAGCAGTTCTGAGACCTTAAGCAGGAACACCATGGAAGGAATTTCCTGAAGACAGAAATAAGACAGTAAGTTCCTCAGCAGAGCCAAATTCAAAGCTTCAGTATTGTGGATGGAGATGAAGGAAAGTCTGAACTGCAATGTATTTCCCACCAAGTTACTGTCCATTCACCCATTCAAGGGAGCCACACACTAATATGACAGCAGCTGGGAAGTGTACTGGAGATAAAACAGAACGAAGAAATCAGTTGCAACAGTGATCTGGTTTTGGTATATCTGCCACAAGCACTCAGGAAAAGGACAAACTTAGGAGGATAATGAAAAATACATCCCGTGGCTCACCTATCCACATATGAAGCTATCATGAGAGGAAAGAGAAAGAAGTCACATAAGCTGTGCAGATGTACATCTACATCACTGTTCAAAATTGTTTTCTTTTTTCCTCACATAATTAGAGGTTATTTCAAATTAAGATTGGAGAAGGCAGGATGTAAGAAGGCTAAAGCTTGCAGTTCACAGGTATTCAGAAACTGTATTAGAACTTCTGTGTGAAATCACTTGTAATAGTTAAACATGTCAATAAAAGGTGGTATTGGGGGGTTGTTAGTTTTGGTGTTACACTATACTTGGCCTCTTTAATGACAATCTTGTAATTACGCTAATATCCCTCCTTCAAAAAAGGCTGTTAAAGGAGGTGTTAAATAGGGAAGACCATCTGAACAACTACCAAGATGGTTTGGTTACCAAGGCGCCTGGACAAAGTTGGCATGCATTCTATGTACATTCATTGAATTATGAGACAAACAAATACAATGGGACTGTGTTAGGAAATGATTCAAGTGAAAAATTCAAAAAGACTTTCAGTACAGAAAATAGCCATGAAATTACCTCCAGTTTATTCTCTAGTGCAAGGCACGCACTCTGCCCAATATCGACACCCAGTAAGCACTATTAGAATTCTGTTTTACTAGCCAAGAGCTGCTATTTGAAATGCAATTCCTTCCTCCCAACAACACATCCAGTTCCAACAAAGTAGTCATGACATACGTCCCCAGGCAACACAGTCAAAGATTTGGGTGACAAGCAGTCATCTATCCCAGTGAAAGACTACTACAGAAAGAGGAAATTAGGACTGTTCATTTAGAACAGTATTGCTTAACAAGTCTTTCTTCTTCCCTCACTGTCTTCCAGAGTGGTTCTGGAAGGCCTCCAGTCTTACACTGGAGATGTTCACCTATTTTACTCTTGCTCAGTGAAGCAATTAGAAAGCCCTTAGGCTGCTAGCTCTGAAAAACTGCACATAGCATAGCTCATGATATCAAATGCACGATCACAATAAATTTAATAATTAAGAACCAAGGGTTTGCAAGTTGTTTTCAAGGCACCAACATCTAGAAGAACATTTAAACATATACTTGGCATAGCAGCTTTTTTTTTTTAAATAAATAAAAGCACCATGGTTCATCTAAATTCATTATCAGAGCTGAAAAGCTGTTTCTTATCACTATTCTCTCTTACTGTTTGATGACTCTTGTACTTCACTGATGAGAAAGGAAGTGCATATAAAGTCTATGCGTAATGAAATTAAATTGAACATAAAGCTAAAAAACGCATATTCTACAAACAATCTGGTAAGCAATCAAAATGTAACAGGCTTTGTGCCTTCAAAACAACTGCTGAAATGCAGTATTGAAGTTTAGAAGATTTATTTATAGCATTAACATATAAATAAATGAAGTTTATTTATAAAAAAAGTTTTTCATTTCACTTCTTAAAATACTATGGATTTTTACATGACTGACTAAAAGCAGAAAGTCCAGCCAACTACATGAAGTTAAGCTCAAAAAACCAAGAAGGTTTATTTTATTTTTGAATGACAAGACTTTTATCCAAATAAAGATTTAGAAGTAGGGCAGAGGCTGCATTTCTCTAATGGACACATATTAGAAGAGTATTTCATAGGCATACAGGAGTAGATAAGTGTATGAAATTGTATGGACTGAGACCTTATTTATTTGACCTTTTATTTGTTAAGCAACATCTTAACTGGGCTCTTGTTCTCTCTTACATGGAACTCTCTGTCAAAGCCTCCACTTGTCATCAAACCGTTTTTAATGCCGTTTAACTGAACGCAAACCCAAAATTTCTAACTCATCTCTTTGACAACATGTAGTTGAATTTTACCTTATTCTTAATCAGAAAATGTTTTTCCCTTTACTGAAGGAGGAAAAATAGGACTTCCTTAAAGAGGCCATTGGAAATACTACGTGGTGGTCATTTTGAGAGGAAGTATTTCTTAATACTACAACTGCCTGCTTAAGGATCACCCATTCACCTTCATTTCTGCACATATCATATCTCCTTTCATTACAACTCTTTTAAATGAATTTTACCCAGAGTTATTACCACAGACAACAGGGGTGGTTAGGATTTTTTTTTTGAGGTAACTGACTAACATACACAGCCCACTTAAGTGTCACGCTCATGTTCTTACCTCAAGTATGTACTTCTCCAGAGAGCTGATGTTTTCCAGAGCCTCTGGATCCCGATGGATAACAACTACTTCTTTCAGAGGATACTAGGGAGAAGAAAATAAACTTTTGTCCTTCCAAGTAAAAATAAAGAATATCAGAAATTATGTACTTATTTCAACTATTTCACTATTGAACTCTGATTGCTATTCCAAACTTTATTATGCCATTTTCCCAGGCTTGTCCCAAAGTTACAAAGCTAGTGCATATTCACAAGGTATTAGTAAGAGTTATTAAGACTTCTAACCTTTACTGGAATGGTTTTTCTGTCTCTGATTACTCGTCCCAGCTCAATAACAGACTGCAAACAAGAAACTGCACTTTCAATTTTTTTGTCGATCAGATCCTCCCTAGATTAAAAAAAAACAGAAAACATTAAAATGATTCATCATTTCTGTATTGGTTTAAGAAGATTTAAAATATTTGACCCATTTCTCTGAAATTTCCTAGAAGAGACTCAATTATGCCCTGTTAGGGGCGATTTCAAAAATGAACAAACATGTTTTTCTTCTCTCTTCGTGGAGAAGATGATGGAAAAATCTTACTGTAAGACAAAAACAGCTATTTTAAAATAATCTTTTATTAGCAGCTCTCACAAGATGGCAATGATGGATTGAGTCATACTACCTGTTTTATTAATATCCATTAAAAAGCACAATTTACATTCCTAATATCACAAAATGATGCAAAAAGGTTTTATAAATAGAATACTTAACAATGACAATGAAATACCTATAATGAAACCAACTTGCTGGATCTCAATGCATCTTTTCAGGAATTCTACATACTATAGCTTGATGTTTTAGACAGTCCTGTCATCTCTTCTGGCTTCATCATTTTTCCTGGCTTCATCATTTTAACACCCTTCCATTCTGAGGCAGCTCCCCCCTCCTGTTTTTTTTCCTTCAGTAAACTGACATTCGCCTCTTGTTTCAAACATACTAACATCCAGAAGTTCTGAGAACGTGCTTTTCTTGATTTTTTGAGAAGCTGCATAACTTGAGCAGCTCTTTTAAAACCGCACAAACATCATATCAAGACCAGAGGTACTGGTTCAAAACACAATTTTAAATAAAGCAACGTTGCTAGCTGTAATGTAAGTAGTAAAAGTATTGGGACTAAAACCATGGATTTGGTAAGAACTAACCAAAAAAAAAAAAACAAACTGGTAAATCAAGAACAAGTGTCCACATCTACTGCACCAGGGTTTCAATTAAAATGTTACTTCATATTTTAAAGCTTCTGTTCTTCCAAAAGCTACTATACATTACGGTCCTCAAAAATATCTTGGAAATACATAAATTGCATGATGTAAGATTTTTGCACCCAGAAAGGTTCATATAGCAGAATGTAGAAATATTTCACTATTGCTTGCCATTACTTAACGACATTGTGGAGCCACAAAACGAGAATGCATTACATGAATTGCATGTACTTCCACAAAATCTAATGCAAGCAACCTGTTCAGACACTAAGCAACCAAACAATACCTCAGGTATTCATTCAAGTTCAGCTGTGAAAGTGGCCAAGTCCATCAACTTTCTCTGTGTACAGCCATCATATTGTCAGAGATTAAAGCAGTATTTTTTTAAGACTGCACCAAAAAAGTTTTCATGTCTCTCTTTCTTGGCTGACACTATTTTCCTTATGCAGTCATCAGAAAAGTATTCCAAGAAAAAACACAATGACACCCTTAGAAACTCAAGGTGAAACTCTACAACCGCACAAATAATGTAGCTTTGAAAATGTCTTCTTATCTGACAAAGAGAACAATTGATGCATAGGAGATCCAGTAAATTAGACAAACTTCTAGCAGACAAAAACCCAAACAAATACAAGAAAAAGGGAAACTCTGCAGCCACTCAAATACATCGTATGTTTGCACAATGCAGCATGAAGTCAGTCAGCACTAACAGGAATAAAAGAAGTAACTAAGCCACTTTTAAACAGCCATGCTAAGTGCATGCCTGAACTGAGCTCCTACAAATAAAATCCATTAGTCCATGCTCCAGGAACATAAAAACATTTGTGGTAACTCAAAAGTCTCACATTCTTTGATTACCTATTCTTTACAGCACTTTCCCAGAGAACAGAAAATCAGCACCATCATTACGTGAACCTGAAACTCCTTTTTGCAACAGCTCACTACTACAGGAAGCAGAAAGAACAAACCCCTTCCTCAAAGGATATAGTATCCATGAAAGAAACAACATTACCACAAGGTTTGAATTCTTAAACTAGCATGTAAAATACCAAGGTCAGCTCCTTTGTTCTTTAGGGGTTTATAAACTGAGCTGCCATCCAACAGGAAATAGAGACGTGTGCTTCTCTCATATTCAGTGACTAATAGCAGACTGAAATGCAGGCACTAACTTAATCCACTAACAAAACACCAAGGCAACAATGAGTAAGTGATTATTATATTATTACTGTCTCCCATGGCAGGACCAAAAAAAAACAAGCCAAAACAAGAACAACAACAAAAAAAAACAACAAGCAAAAATCAGTTGTCAAATTCTAGCTGGGTCAAGCTGATAATCCAGGACTTATCTTTGATATAACCATCACCGAGCTAAACCTTTTCTAGCACTTCCAAAACAAAACACAAAACCAAAAACAAACAAACAAACAAACAAAAAAAAACACTCACCCATCTGCATTCAAACAAAAGGGATCCATCTGGAAAGCCCTCTCGTGTTATGTATCCTCTGACAAGGAAGTGGCAATCTCTGGACAATGGTCCAAATTCCTGATCTGTAGCCAAAAGAACTCACTCTGCTGGCTCCATATGTGGTCCACACAAAACAATACTTCTAATCCACATGGGATTTGGCATCAGCATTTGCCAAGAGATGAGGGGATTCTCGCATTCTTTGCGACTGTAGGGCCTGCGAGGAGGTTTTGAAATCCTCTGGGGCTCTTTATAGGTAAACATTATAGCTTTTAGCCAGTATGGTTTGCAGAGTGAAAAGGATATTCCTCACCCACCGTAAGCAGGAATACACATTTCCACCACAGTGTTTCCTCCCAATTGTTTTCCTTCCTATCACTACAATCCTTTAACCGAGAAGTCTGCTGCCTAAATAAGGAGGGAAAATTCCCAGCTTTGACAGCTGAGTGCATAGTGAAATGTTCTCCTACAGTGAAAAGGCTAGCAATCAGTTTAATTAAAACTTGAACATTTTGCACTTACAGAAAAAAACGTGTTAACCATCATCCTAAAACTCTTCTTGGTTACTTTGTGTCATTCATATTATTAAAGCAGCTCCTTTTCCTGTTACTCAAAGCAGTTTTCAACACACATAACTGAAGGAGCATTTCTCTGTGAAAAGCAAAATAAAAACGAACAAACAAAAACAAACAAAAGCACCCACCATTTTGCCACAGAACAGCTGTCTCTTACCTCACTTGAGGAAGCATGAGGTAGTGGATGCTTTCAGTATTCTTTTCCTGTACAGAGGCTGGATCAATAAGCGTCTTCAGGTTCTGGTACATCAGTTCAGTGATGAATGGAGTATACGGTGCCTGTAATGTTGCATGCATTCTTTCACCATCTTTTCTTTATTGTTTGTACACTATGAATCAGTAATACTTATGAATGGAATAAGGACAGTTCAGCAAAAACATGATGCTTACGCAGTGTCTTCAATGCAGAACTGTGAAGTTAATGAAAATGCTGCCTGAACTAAATGATGAAATTGGTACTACTTATTGACCTGCTTTCTGAGCTTCGTGTTTGGGTATCAGAAGGGAAATCTGAATGTCTCTTTAAGCCAGGTGATATTTGCAGATAAGCAAACAAAAGGGGGAGGTGGAGAACAAACTGTGGTGCTTAAGTCAGTAGCAATATGCTTTTTCCTCCTCCTATGTTCAGTCTCTGTACCCCCAGCTTCTACAGTCAACTTGGAAACCAAGATGCATGCTTTTAGATGAACTATGTTAACAGAAGTCAGTTACGTAATTCCCTTACCATAAGTCTGCACATGGAGTACAAAACACTGAACAAGGTTTCCAGGGCCCTAATGCAGTCTTCGGTCCCGTTCTCACCCTATTCAAAGCATTAACCAAGATTAGAAACAATGAGAGAGAAACAAACAAGCACCATTTTAGCATCACTAAATTCATTTCAGTAAATTCTAAATGTATTTCTGTAAATTTCCAAGATTTCCTATGTTAATGCAATAAATGAGTTTTCTGAGCTGTATTCATTTTGCTCTAAATCTCATCCAGCAAGTGAAACTGAGTTACGGTGCATTCTGTTGGTTAATTGGCTTTCCTCATAAATCAAGGAGGAAAAAAACATTTTAATTTCTCATCTTCCACTCTCAGGTACAAACTGATCATATTCAGAAGACAGCATATAGATTTCTGCTTAATACCATGAAGCTGCTATGTATTAAGTTAATGCAGACTTGGATTTTGTTTACGTTACAAGACCACAGAGGTAGATACATACCTTTAGTCTTCTGCGATTCATTCTAACATACCAGTTGGTCAGAATATCTACAAACTTCACTAATCGAGGGACTACGGTATACAGCCTGTAAGCTGGAAAGAAAACATTTACTGTAGGTAATATTTGCCCTCTACCTCTACCTTCTTTCTTAAAGAAACACATTATCAGTAGCTGCTCTGGTGTTGAGCATAAAATTTTAGGGGAAGCATTTACATTAGCAAGGTTAAAAAGTTGGTTAGACATACTGTTATGTCAAATGTTAAAACCGCATTAAGGAAATACTCGTCATCAAGTTTCATGCTACAAGACAAACATCTACTGCCAAATTACTCTTCTAATCCTACACAAATATGCATGACAGAAGCCTTATGTTTTTATCTGACTTGTAAATGGGACAGTGGATAAAAAACTATTAATCGTGAAGGATTTGGCAAATCCTCTATTTGTACATGCTATAAATACAGCCAAGTCACAAGAAGTTCACCGGAAATTATTGTAGAATCATACAATAGATTTTTTATATATATATAAATTACTGCCAAGATCTTTTTTTTTTGTCAGATTTAAAATGAGACACCCATTTTAATTAATTTTCCCTGAATTATTTGCTTTTTTTCAGCAGACAGGAAGCAAAATAACAGCAAGCCTGACGAGGTATGAAGTTGTATTTTCCAAGCTGTATTTTCCAAGTTCAGCATAACTTACAAGCATGGAGAACTGCCAGAACAAAAAACAAGGTCATCATGAACATCATGATGCAACAGGGAAAACTTTCAAAAAAATATCGTGAACAACAGAAAGCTTAAATATGACTTCGCTTCCTAAGGTAAAACTCGTGTACAACTTTAAAAAAAAAATAATAATCAAGGAACTTTTTCATGTCAATTTTGAATCAGTTTCGTTAATCAAGCAACTGCTGAATAAAATGCATCTTTACTTTAAAAGCTTCATTATGCTTTTCATTGTATTTTCTAAAATAGAAATGGCTTTAAAGGCAGGGTACTTGTATTTAAACCTAAAAAGGAAACCCTCAGAAGATTCATGCTGGGGGGGGAGACATTCCTGTGGGAATTTGTGTTCCTGAGAAATACCCAGCTCCTGTATAGCTATGAATCATCTAGTTAGAAGACTGGTTCATAAACATAATAAAGCACACGCACACAGGGAACATTAAGGAATAGAATACATTTAACAACATTCAACTTAGCTTGGAAGCATGCATTTCTCCCCTCACTACAGCTGTAATCTTATGAACCAAGTTGTGCAATGTCACCTTTTCAGGCCTCAGGAAAGGTGCATGCAGGTGCAGGGAAGCACGTGCACACGTGTGCAGACACACACATTTCTTTCCATTTCAATCATCAGGAGATAGGCTGTTTTGTACAAGAAGTGCCTGACACAGGAAACGATTAAGTAGTGCAAAAAGTATGACAAGGCTGAATGTTCTGAAATACGGATTTTTGCCCTCATAAAACATGAAGGGCTGCTTGCTCTATTACTTTCCATATCATCTTTCCATTATATTACCACTCGCCCTACTTAAAAGCTCAAGCATCCAAATCACCAGGGTTTCCATAATAAAAGCTGGGGTTCAGTGGAAAAAATACACAGCACAACTACTCAACAGCATGCATTTCATTCGGCTAAGCTAGTTCTCATCACCCCGATGCTAAGCCAGCTACCCTGTCTGCTGCTGCAGAGTTGACCGGTGCATGTTAACTGCCAGCACTCCTAAAGAGAGGTGCTTCCACACCTCCATTTTGAGCACCCATTAAAAGGGATGATCCGCAATGGCCAAAAAGCTCCTCACATACAGGCACTTGGCCTAAATACAAGGCAGTTTTGACAACTTTCCACTACTAGCAGGAGCCAGAAAGCAGCGTCACGTCAAGTGGCTCACTGTCCTTAAGTGCATATGTTAGGGGAGTTTTGAAGCTCTCCTCAAGCCACAGCTATGGAGGTGTAATTATACAGACCTTCCTGAAGTCCTTCTAGGGTCTCTACACTACACCGAAGCTGGAGGGTGCTGAGGTACGCTGATATTCAGGCTACTAGTAGAAATCGGGGCAGAATTAATTAAGTTCCACTTCATGGAAACATTTTTCTAGGGGCAGGAAAGTGGTGTAAAATATAGCTCCACTACAAATTACACTTTAATAAATAGCAGAAGCCAGGCTTAATTGCAAAGTGTCCCCCCCCACCCCTGGATGTCTCCTTGCCATTTAGAGCCTCAGGCATGCACGTATACATGGTCATACAGAGAGGTGCACAAATAGCACGTTATGGTACAACCTGGGCCATTTCCTTGAATTATAGCACCCAAATATCACCTCAGCAACACTGCTTCTGCTGCATTCCAGATGGGGCAGACAAGTTACTACACACATCTCACTGGTTACAGAGCTGCATAGCATCGGCTGGCAAATGCAATCATTGACTTCTGCTGCCATCATGTCACGTCTACAACCACTTCTGCACTCATATGTTCATTATGTGCAAAATCAGCTTCTAAAAATGAAGCTTGTGTGGTGTATTTATCACCTTTACTCAGGATCGGAGGCTATCAGCCACAATTATGACCTTTCCTTGCCTCTTCCTGCAAACAACATTTTTCCTGATTCAAGTCATTTGAAGTAGCAAATCTTAAAAAAAATCAAAACGAGATATTTAAAAAAATATTAGTACAACAGAGTACCATGTCACAGTACACTCATTCACCACACATCATTAATATCTGACTGACTGAATTCAGAGTTTATGCAGAAAAATAAACTGAAAAACCATGTTTATTACTCATTTCCAAATGGGATGTATCAATCACGTAACTGTCACTGATGTCATCATGTCATTGATGAATGCATCATAATAACTTCTTCTAACACAAAAGTCAATAGCTTTTAACATCAATATTACAATCTCAGAATTCTTTACATTGCCATTTTCCAACAGCAAGTTTCTTTGAATGATCTTGCTTTGTAAAGATGGCAGCTGGCACATACCTTTTCGTTAGCTTCCTCTTCCTCTTAGAAACCCAGAGCAGAATTGAAGTTCTGCCCCACTATCATCTTCCCCCAAACACTATTTCTGTTCAAACCCCATACTAATCCAAGATCCCATGTACACATTTACAAATCAATTTTCCACTTTGACAGAATCACAGAACGGTTGAGGTTGGAAGGAGATCTCTGAAGATCGTTTAGTCCCTCAAAATATTTTCCTCTTAACAGGGAGCATGTAAACTCGGATAGACCCAGTGTATTTCTCTAGTAATAGATGAAATTCAACAAACACCATCAAATATCAAGGACAAAACTCCTGGGAAAAAGACACGTTTTTGACAACAGAGTGCTTTTATCGTAACTCAGTCTTCGGTAGCTTGAGGATTCCTTTCTTCCTTTAATGTTTCAGATGACCTCGACTGAACTTCATTACCAAAATAGCACACTTTACCTACTGTAGCAAAACAAACACATCTCACTTGTCTTGGTGAGAATGAACATGCCAGTCTGAGGGCAGGGGGGGAAGCACAAGAGATGACTGATGCAGAAAAGGACTGTCCTATATCCCTGTGAACTCCAGCTTGGCATTATCTGATATTCCACTAATACCTCTTTTCCCCAGGCCTAAGCAC
Source organism: Oxyura jamaicensis (assembly GCF_011077185.1). Taxonomy (NCBI): domain Eukaryota; kingdom Metazoa; phylum Chordata; class Aves; order Anseriformes; family Anatidae; genus Oxyura; species Oxyura jamaicensis. Next base: position 5,764,491 of record NC_048904.1, read on the forward strand.
ACCTGTGAAAGGATTCTAAAAGTTCTTCCAATGGCAACTTAACATCACTGGCATAGGGGAGTTGTTTGTTTATTCATAAACAGGGACTACCATGACAAAAGCCATCTTCTTTCCAGTATTGAGGTTTCTAGTGCCCTTAAAGGCACTAAAGCCGCTTCAGATCTCCATCATGACTATATCTGCAAGTTTGTAGGCTTGCTGGATCATACCAACTAGTTCAACGGCTTCTGCATCTTCTCACTGCAATTTAAATTGTCTTAATATAGTATGAAGATTAAGAGGTACAGGATGATGAAAAAGACAATATATGCATGGAGAAAAACAGTGAGTTTCTTTATAAAGCTATAGTAAATTAGCAGTATTCTGTCCTTCTGTAAGTATTCTCAGTGTGATTACAAAGAAAACCTCTCCATGGAATAAAGTAAGGAAAAGCTTGTCTCCATGCCCCTGTATCACTGTACTGGGTCTGGCTGGGATGTTAACTTTCCCTGCAGCAGCCCACACAGTGCTGTGCTCTGCACTTGTAGCTAGGACAGCAGTGGTATCACACCGGTGTTGTGTCTGCTGCTGAGCAGTGCTGGCACAGCATCAGGACTCTCTCTGACCCTCCTAGGGGGTGGGCAAAAAGTGAGTAAGAAACATCAGCAGGGCAGCTGACCTAAACCAACCCAAGGGATATTCCATACCATACGATGTCACACTCAGCAATAACAGGTGGAAAAAGGAAGAAGAGGGGAGGGGTGGGCTCTCCTTGCGAAAACGTCTGTCCTCCTCCCGAACACCGGCTACGTGCGTTGAGGCCCTGCTTCAAGGATGTGGTCAAGCATCGCTCATTTGTGGGAAGTAGAGAGTAATTTCTTTCCTCTGCACTTCCACATAGCCTTTACTTGTTTTGTTTTGTTATTCCCTTCCCCCTCCCTCTTCCACTTTCCCTTTTTTCTGTTTAGTTGAATTGTTTAATTAATAATAACATTTCCTTAATATTTTTTTTTCTCTTTAATTAAATTATCCTTATCTCAACCTGTGAGTTGTTCTTTCCTTTAGTTCTTCCGCTCCTCATCTGAGGAGGGGGAGTGAGAGCGCGGTTGTGGTGTTCAGCTGCCTAGCACAGTAAGATCACCACAATCACTCTTTTTTTTATTATTATTTAGCTGGTTTGATCACTGTCCATTGTATTTAAAATTTATTAATTTATAGCTTCCCTAAATTCTACTTGGAATCCTTTTCACTGTCATCTTTCAGCTACTATAACAGTATTATTAATCACTCCAAGCACTGCAGAAGATGCTACAGCAGGAAGCCACATCACCAAACTGATAGGATTAGCTATGATAAAAAGGTGTCACCACTTTCCAACACCTCACCAACAACTATAGCAAAATCTGCATTCACACCCATAAAGACAATATTCTATGCATTACTGTAACTGGTTAAAGATTTCCTTTCTTTTATCTGAATGGTAAGTCTCAAGTGAACTGTGGAGGTCTGTGGATGAAATGGTTAGTTCTCTAATCAAAAACTGAACGTACGTACACGCCACCCCAACACGTGCATACCTGCCATTTCAGCTTTGAAGAACTGTATGAGCGATTGGGTGAAAGAAAGAATCCATTTATCCATGATGTTATTGCTCTCCTTAACTGTGTTCTCATTGTAAAGGAATTCTCTTCCCTCCTCCTATCACCAACATAAGAACACAAAACACATTTTCGAGTCATAAGGGTATATATTCCAATCTCTATATGGAGCCACCTTTCAGCCAGAAATGTTTTGTCACCTTCGCTCTGTGTTACACCGGTTTCCTAAGAGAGAACACAAATTCCAGAAACATATGCAAGAGAAACGGCCAAAGAAAAACCCAACTTCCACTGCTCCTGATTTCACCACAACACTTTCAACTGCAAAGGAGGCCTGTTATGTGTGCAAAGGGCCAGAAAATAGTACAGCACACACTGGTATGCAGTAGTCCCTTCCCCACTTGCAGTGTCAATCATAGCTTCCAGATACAGGGTAGGAAGTCTTGAATTTACAGAACTCTTTCATCCAGGAGGATCCAATGGATTTACAAGAAATGTAACGACTAAGGAGGTAAGCTGTATTCAGAGAAATGGCATTTAAAGCAGAGAGTTTTAAGATCACGTGGCAATTTCAGCAGGTTAAACAAATATGAGAGCAAAAGCCCCCACTGAAAAAAAACAAAGAAAAAACATGAAGACTTTTAGGCATCTAAATGTAAACAGCACGTTCTGATGCTTGCCAGAAGAGTCATATTTGCACCCATCTGAGAAACTTCATAACACTTTACTGGTTCTGTAGGGCATTGTAAGCAATATCACAAGACCACACAATTGTCTGTGCTATGCCTACAGTCTGACTCGTCTGCACATGGATGTTCTTAAAAACGAGCAGCAAATGGGGTGGGAGAGGTTTTGCGTGTTGTTGTTTTTTAATTTACAATCACTATTTAACATCTCATTTTACAAGTCTCTGGACTTCGCCTTCCCTCAGAGTCCAGAAGAAAAATCTGTTCAGATTATTTGACCCAATAACTATCCTTTATACTGTGTAAATGGATGCTTACGTTTTTTAGGATTAAAAAAAAAGAATATCTGCACACCCAAAAGTGCAGCAAACACAGTGCGAGGTCAGCAGGCATCAAACCAACTACAGTTACTGGGCAACTGCAGTAAGCATAGAATTGTAAGACTGAAATTATAATTTCTCTTGCAGGAGGCAGAATATGATGAAAAAGTTTTTAAAACCTAAGCATGAAATCTAATTTAAGCAGTGGCACCTCCAATAGCCCACTGTTTTGCCTAATATGATCCACTGTAATGGTTTTAATATTTATAAAGGAAAAATACATCTGCTGAATCACCAAAACTATCTGCTTAAGCACCTGGATTTTCCACTGGGGTCTCCCACCCACCATTTGGCTGATTTTGCAAGATTTAACAGGATCACAGCAAAAAGCTGCAAAGCACACAAGATAACTCACAGGTTAAAGAGGAAAAACTGAAATATATTTCTGGGCAACACACAAGTTTGTCTGAGGAATGACGTCTAGGGATCCTGAGAAGAGATTCATTAAATTAAATATTAGGCTCTGAAGTTACCAGACCTTCTTCCCAAAAGGGGCTGTTAAAAAGATAAAACCATTTAAGTCAGCTATTTCCTGTATTATTTACTGAAGTCAGCTGCCTTTATTGCTTCAAATGGCAGTTCTCCAAAGTGATTAAACTTCTACTGTAATTTCACGTGTAATACAAGGTTTGAACTTGTTTTTGCTTAGTTTCCACTCCCGTAGAAGTCTGCACTAGCAAGTGGTAGCCTTCCATCATTAATCTTCGCTGAAAGATTATAATTGGTTTCAACAGAACCTATACAGCGTACATGCAAAATCTTCCATGTAAATGAAGTATTACTGCAAGAAACTTTCATCTTGCTTTCATTCTGGAAGTGTAGGAATGTGTGTCATTCATATAGCATATTTTAGCAGCCTTCAGATGTAATCTGCAAGTCGAAAGCATTATTGCAAATGATTCACCTTTCTTTCCATTTCTTCATATTTTTTTTCTAAGTAACATTTAAATTTAATTTTTAAAAGTAATTAACTGTCACGTTACAGAAGACGATCTTATTGCTGTGGCTAATGTATTCAGCATCAAGTATTCCCAAGTTAAATATTTTTATGCAGATTCATAATTAAAGTTACAGTACACAAAGAGGCATTTTCAGCAGCGGCTGCTGTGACAATTTCTTGAGCTAACTCATTACTTGTTTGCAGTTCTGTTTTAAATCTGTGTGTTATTAGGCAATGTTCTCAGCACGGAGAAACTTGCAGCACTCCTTCTCACATGTAGCCATACCTGGCTTCACGATTTGGGGCATCAGCAAAGAAAATGCATCAGCACTTAAAGCAGCATTAGTGACACTTAGTCACTTCAGGCTACTAGAAGAAACTGGTAAGACAGTCACTAGAAAACCATCAAGGCTTGATATGGACTTTTCAGAACAATTCCCTCAAGCACTTGTGGTACTTGGCTTTTTACTGGTGTTCCCAGAAACATGACTAGCAGAGCTATTTACTTAGAAACCCCTGAACTGGAAAGCCCCTATCTCGTTCTCCAATTTCAGGAGTGTAAATGCAATAGCATCACATTTACCTAAAATAGAACATTAACCTAAAATAGAGCATGAGTTTCTCCTCTGAGAAACGCTGGCTTTTATGCCTTGACGGTCCCCTATATTTCACTCCTGCTTTCTATGCAATAAGCTTGGTCAAGAAGAGAAAGATGCACAGTGGTCAGCTTAATAAAATAGGGTACCAACAGCAAACACAGAAATTTACAGCAAGCATACGCAACCTGACTCACCTTTGAAGTCAGCCTTACTTTGAACAAGAAGGTCAAGATCAGGTGACCTCCAGAGGTCCCTGCCAACCTAAATCTCTCTCTGATACTAATTCTCTGTAACAGTGGACAAAGCACAAAAAATCTTCCCCTTGGCATTGCCAGACTCAAGAGATCTGTACCTTATGTTCCAGGATCTGAACATTCTGAACAAGAAAGCGGTATGCGTTGTACCAGGGCAGGAAGACATCCTTCAGTATATCCCTCACTCCTTCTTCCTTAAATCTCAAATTTTCTGCTCTTACCACAGGAGAATTGATAAGGTATAATCTGAAAAAGAAGAACACAATACTTAAAAGTTTAAAACTGAATATAGTAATAGAAGTGCACTTGAGCACACAGTGAATTCACAGAGCTGCATAGTAAGAGAAAAGTACCCAAGGGAGCGGTCTCACACTAAGAACCCTAAAAAGGACAGTACTGTAAGCATGTTACATATTGAAAATATGGTAAGTCACTTCCTAGCGCCGTGGGATTACTTCTATCACGCTACTTACTGAATTTGAATCAGAATTCAAATTTTCTTTTTTAATCTAAAAGTTAATTGAAGTCACAACAGGTACTCAGATGCTATCACAATATAAAAACAAGCATTGGACGCACAGAATTAATGTTCATCTTTATAATGGCACCCAATATTTTAAAAATATTTTGAATTCCTTAGCAATGACACAGCACTTTCTACTCAATCTACATATTTTCCCCAATTAGAAAAAGCTTCAGGCACATCACAAGGGCCTGAACAAGGCAGAAAAGGAAAATCAGTAAAAAAGTTGAAACTGATGTTGTCAGAAAGCCCAAGAAGAGGAGAAAGGACGTACATCCTCCAAATACAAATGTGCCTCAGTTCTAGAAGTTTCTAGAAGTAGCTCAGAAAGAGCAAAGCGGAGGATTCAGATCACACTATTAGAAGCAGCTCTTTCCAGAACCATGGGCATCTGCAGCCAAGGATGTTCATCTACACCTGAAATCCACCCTGTCCAGTAAGACCCTTCTCAAAACAGTCATGCTTAAGCTAACAGCTCCTCACATCAGAAACAAGACATACCCCTGGCTTCTTGATCAGTTTGCGAAAAAAAAAAAAAATATCTTTATCCATATCCATTTTATTCCCTACACAAACTCTGCATATACAGAGACAAATTGTTATCTACCTTGTTACCTCACAAGGAAGCCAGGTCTTTCTCAGGTAACACAAAACTTCCATAAGAATTTGATTTAAATATACTCGATTTAACTTTCCAAGTATGAAAAACAAATGAAACACTTCTTGGAGATTTGGCATTTCCCAATAAAAATGTATTTATTAACTCATTTCCTCATGCTTTATCAACTTTAAAAATCATGATTCTAAACTAATGTATCTTTACAAACACTTCCTTTAGGAGGCTTTAAAATCTTCATGTGGCCTGACACAGCAAACTCAAGAATAGCAGATCATAAATTCTTTAGGAGAGGGTTTCTTGCATAAAAATAAAGACAGTAATGCAGGAATATCAGCTGCACAGAAACTGGCTTTTATAGGACTGTATTAAAAAAACACAAATGAGAAAAAAAAAAAGCATTTTTAAACAAGATAACTGAATTCAGGTTATGGATTTCCAAAAACAAAGAACAGTTAGGCATGACAATGAACTAGTAAGCCCTTAAATGAAACCACAATTTACAAATAGATCTATTTAAAGCAAGCCACCTATCACAATTATTTGCATACATGCTTATTTTACTTGTTTATTTCAGAAGTAAAAAATAATTTAAGCCAAGAATGAGAGCTAGTCTGGCACAAGGGTATCCTCCATAACCCAGGTCTTTTAGCAGTTAGGGACTTGCCTAGAATAATGGCCACTGCAAATAGCCTCAGCTGTTTTCTTCCCCAAGAGACTGTGATGCAAATTAATCAAAACTATAAAGCATCCATTAAATTTTACCTCTGCACAGCAGCACTCTCTGCAGAATCTGATTGTCAGAAGTCCTAAGATAGCTTTTACAACAAGAAACTACAGAAAACGTAGCTCTCCAAGGCCACAGCTGGTTTTAGTTTTTTGTTTGGTTTAATACAGCAGACCTACACTGCCTTACAGCACGTGAATGTTTAAAGAATACCAAATTATTTTAATATAAAGATATGCCTATTATCATATGGAAAGAGAAATGAGACACCTGATGAAGGAGGATTTCTAACAATTTAGTTACACCTAGTGGCCAGAAAGTGGCCAGTTTAGTTACACCCACTGGCCAGAAAGTAAAACCTTCCTCAGATCACGCCAGTATTATCAGGTTGTTGTAATAATATATGAGAAACAATAGAGTAACTTCCTTTTCATCTCTCTAAAGCAGTAGTCTGTTGCATTATGTTACTTGTTCTGCATTTTAAGAACAGACTGAAAGGGCAGAGTAATGTAAAAGCAATTTTATCTCAGAATACAGGAAAGCGAAGGGCCTATAAGCAGTATGACAAGCAAATTTTTTCTTTCCGACATAATTCACCTTGAACACCTATCCAATCTGAGTCACAGCTCTCAGGAATACCAAAATAACTGGCTTTGGCAATTCTTACAGATTTCACACAGGATTCAAGCTTCAGGAAATCTGAAATTGGGTTGTTAACTTTACTGTGCAATCAACCTATTTCTTCCGTTTGCCCTTGCCATTCAATTCCATATTCATTCAAACAGTTTACGTGAATATTTTCTGCTGATTTATTTATCAAGTTACTGCTGAGAATACTTCAAAAGCTGTACCTAAAGCATATATGTAATCTTTATATACATACATATACATACACGTGCATATATTCACATGTATATAATAGATACACACACACACTCTGCAAAAGCTAAAGTAACTCTGCAGGCAAGCAGTGCCAAGGAAAAAACTCAATTGTAGCTTTTTCTATAAACAGAACACATCAAGCACTTCAGTGAATAGGCACAGACAACTGAATCACAGAGCTCCTTCCATAAATGAGCCCAGTCTGTAATGCTTTTTACTCTCTGTGTGGGTGTATGTATAAATAAATGTGACATTAAAGAAAGAGTATACAGGCAGAAAAATGAATTAGCTTTTTAGAAATCAAAAAAACATGAATAATGGAAGTGTAACTTCTGGAGTCTAAGATTTTTTAAAAGGCTTTTTTTTTCAACTGAAACATCACTCATGATTTAAAATCTCTGGCAGGAACAACTCCAAGCCTTTTCACTCATTGTTTCAGCTACAGATGCACTGACATTCCGCTAAATACACCTTGACTTTCTATAAAGAACAATTTTGATAAAATTTAAGAAATCCATCCAACCCTCCATTGTAAGAATATATACAAAGATAATTTACTTGGTCTTTAAATTGCTAAAGCTTGCAAAAAATAAAAATTTCACACCCGCTTTTTTTTTTTTTTTTTTTACATCTAGATTACGGCAGTAACCGTCTTTCTCAAAGAAAAAATCCCAGCACACTCGGCTTTTATTTAGACCAATCATTACCACATATGGCTGTAGAATATAATGAAGTATGTGCAACAGTGTAAGGTTTTCTTATACACAGCAAGAATTATGCCGCTCTTGAGAAATGTCTAAGTAGTGTACTCAGTTATTAACATGTCTTTATTGTGCCTTTAACTCAGGGTACCACTTTATGTACCTAGCTGGTGCATCCAGCCAAAGTACCAGGTGACTGCATAATTATGTTTATAGGTTTGTGTAATTTTAATGAAACACTTGAACTATGTGTTTAATCACTGACCTGGACAGTTTATATATACACACAGTAGGTTGTTTAAGTTCTGCTTTTCTGGTTTCACTACTGCAAGTATATACTGTATACTTTTATCATCAAAAAAGAAACTTTCTCTTTAGAAAATGATTAATATAAGCAGCAAACAAATTTATGTGTATTATACATTAATCGTTCACTAACTATTTAGCAGAAAACTGACAGTACTGATTCCAAGATTTCATTCAATTTTCACTGGGTCAACTCAACGATTAGCAGCAATTGCAGACATGCCAGCCTGAGTGGAATCCTACACAATCTGGAGATGTTTTCAGACAAGAGGACTCCATTCAGCACATCAGCTTTGGTCTGTACCAGCCTTGAGGGAGATAAGCCAACGATATAAAAGTCCAGGCACTTAAACTACCACCAGTTCTTTGAGTCATCCACTCAGCTACTGGCTGCCACACAGGTCTGGAGTTTTCCAAAATTAACTTCCTTGCTACTGATAATTGTCAAAAACCCATACGCAGCCCTTCTGGTACACGTCTCCTATAAACAGACAAGTAACATCAGATTCTACATGAATTAAAAAAAAAAAACCTACCTTAGTGCATCAGCTCCATAACTATTTACAACAGCCATTGGATCCGGATAATTCTTCTTCCTTTTGCTCATTTTTTGGCCATCACTAGAAAATACCAGAATGCAGGAGTAAATTCTCTAAATTCTTGTAATAAATGGGCAAAAATCCAGCTTAATTTATTCTGCCCTATTATGTTCTCAGCAGCAAAGACAGTAATACACTAGCACATCATTTCAGTATGACTGCTGAACCCATGAGAGCATCTGAAAAAACAAGCAACCAAGAGGCTCTCAAGTTACAAATCCAAGCAGTAAATCCATCTTCCCTGGAGAAACTGGGTGAAATACACTTGGTTTGAATCAATCCCTCCCACCCACTGGCAAACCTACATGTTAAGTAAAGGGCACGAAATATAATTATTTAAAACTACATCTACATTTGTGATCTACTTCACCCTGCATAAATGATGCATAGTATTTCCTATTCTGACTTGTTACCCATTTGCTCTCTCTAAGAAGGACTAATCCTGCTGGTAAGAAGCAAGTGCAACACAGCTGGGATGTATAAACCTCACAAAGTCCATTCATAATTTAATTTCTGAATTAAATTCACGGGTACTTTAATGAAATATTCTTTAAATAAATATTAGTTTGAGAAATTACTGATACACACCAACCTGGCAAGAACTAGGCCGTTTACAATTACATTCTTGAAAGGAGGCCTTCCAAAAAGAGCAGTGGACAGCACCAGCAAAGTGTAGAACCTGGAACGAGACAATGTAAATGTGACCTTCTCATACCGCTACGCTGAAACCTGCTTCATCACACTTGGTTACAACTAAAATTCTAATTACACTGTTTTATTCTAGCAAACTTAAATTTCAAGCATGTGAAACATCTATACGGCAAAGACTCAGAAGAGGATCTTATTTTAAGTAGACTCTTTTCCTCTGTGGCACATCGTGCTGTTTGCTCAGGTGTGATCTACCAGTCTAAGAGGACAGAAAAATTGTAACAGTAACCAACAGCGGGGTTGTGAAGAAAATAATGGTAACATTTTCCCCTTACAGGCAGAAACACAGGAAATAAGAGTTCTGTCCCTGAACTAGCTTCCTATTTGCTCACTGCAAACTTCTGGGTACTGCATCAATTGGAAGCAAACATAAAAGGTTTTCGTTAAGGTGTGTATTATCCAATGCAGCAAACAAAAGCACAGACACAGCTACAACCAAAAAGGTAACTCAGGAGAAGTGAGCAGAGCTTCCTTATCTCCTTATCAAATAAAGGCAGCTGGTTACACCGGCCAGTTCTGTAGGTTCCATGCAACAGAGGTCACCGAGGGTTTCTCCCCACCCCACGAGATGTGTTTACAATTATTCTTATAAACTGTCCAGGACAGTTGAGACATCAGTGGTGGGCCAAGTGCAGGCACCTACTGCTCAATATATCAGCACTTGACTGTACCTGACAAACTAGGTGGAGGTGCCAGACGTGGCAGCTTCTTACTCAGAGACTGCACCTTCGAGCAAAGCAGCTGCCTACGAGCTTCTGTAGCTGCACCGGCGGTAACCAGTTTTATGAAAATAACTGGAGGACGGGCCACGGCTTTCTCAGTTAGAAATGACTATTGCACTGACAATTGCTTAGCAACCTTAAAACAGCACAGGCTTACATGAAAGCTAATTGATTCAGAACAAGGCACGGACTGCTATACCTCCCAACTATGCATTTGCAACAAGATTTAGTGGAAAAAAGGTCTGCCTGCATATTCCAAAGGAGTTTTCATCAAAAGCTACGTGTAACTGGGAACGCGTTACTGACACTTGCGGGTCCCCAACTCTGTTCAGGCTGCTGTGGGCGGTACTGCAGATATTCAGCGCTGGTGCTTATGTCTCAGAGGGGCTTTTAACTCGCAAAAAAAAACAACCTAAATTCACACGGCAAGATAGAAATTTTCTTCGTTCAACTGCGCTGTAATTCCATGAATCCTAAGAAACACTCTTCACCTGCACACAAACACATGCACTTGGAAGCACCCTCGTCCTTCATTTCTAGCCTTCTTTAAAAAAAAACTAGCATAGCAATACTTCAGTATCTAGAAGTACCTTACTGGCTAATTGCCATCGGTTTCTGATAAGTCATAAATTTGCATATAATTACAACAGGTGTATTTTCAATTAAAAAGACTAGCATAGAACCAACCAGAAGAGAATTCTATTGTTTGCATTATGAAATTTGTACAGATGTGCTGTTGGTGCTGACAGAGCATACAACCGAGAACTTTTGACAAGTTGTACGTTATTCCCATCGTCAAACCTGATGAGCAGTGTGCCCTCCCCGGCAATGAGGTAACCTAGTCAGCAATTCCAAGAGTGTCCCGTGAGCCATACAGAATGAGAGCGGCACGTAATTTTCGCAGATTATCCTTTGGAAAACTCACCTCATTCTGAACATTTTAAGGAGTGTCTCTTTGCACATCTTATGTTTGAAATATCTTGGTCACAGACACACTTGATTCTGACAGCTCCCTAGACCTCTTGGCTGCTTCATCACATCTCAGGCTGCAGATACCCAGCCATCAGCCAAAACAATATTATAAAAACCAGCACAAAGATTGAGGTTCACATCTTTGCTTTTCCTCTCCCTTTCTTGTATCCCCCCCCAAAAAGCAGAAAGCATTCCCTCTGTTTTCTCCTTTCTTGAACACTGTGGTTAAACTCATAATCCTGGAAAGCATGCCAATAGCCTCCAGTTGTGAATCCCCTCTGGGCCACCACATTTTCACTGTAACTACAAATCTTGTGGTATCCACCTACAAAAAATGAATAAATCAGAGAGCTTTTCCTCTCAGTTTGTCAAGACTAGAGTCTTGTTACCCAGCTACTCTCAGACTTTTTCCTCTGGCTTTAACAAATATAATTTAGCTCCTTCTCATATTCACACAAAGCTATGAAAAACACCACTCTTAGTTCATCACTTTGGTCACATTCATCTTACCCTTGTCTCTATTCATGTTACCCCTTCTCTGTTGCATCCAACAGAAGCCACCAGACCTCCCATCACCTGAACTCTTCACCATGTATCGGTTCTCACTTCACATCAGTTGCAGTCTCTGATCTGACACAACTCAATCTTCATTCTCAATTTTATCCCTTCATATAGAAGGTTTCAAATAAGAATTTTCTTTTTCTTTCACAAAAGAAAAGTGCTCTTTTGCAAATCACCAAATGCTTGCTATTATCGAAACACCAGATAATTAGCATATACAAACACCGTAGGGAAGGTGTGAGCATCAACATACGCGTCCACGTGTTTTGATATTCCAAAGAACAAGATGAGATGGGCTTCGGTATAATGAAGATTTATAGTAATTCTTACGCTGATGTCAAATCCAAAAAGCTATCTACTCCAGATTATAATATGGATGTCTTCATCTGCACATTGCCCACAGTACACAAGCCAAGTGTGAGGGCTCAAACTGAAGCACAGTGGGTTATGTGCTTCATAAACATGATCCCACAGTCCCAAATGGCATTATCATCAGCTTGAACTTTTCAGCTACACTGGTAAGGTGATTTGGTTAAACCTCTTAAGGGAAGGGAAAAAAATGCTGCTGCTTCCAACAGCAACTTGCAGACAGGTCAACACCAGTGAACTGAAATCCACAGTTATGTTTACTATTTAGAGAAGAGATCTTTATAAACGGGGAGAGTGACAGTTTAGTACATCTGGATGTTGCAATGGCCTCAACTTTACCTTAGTATCATACTATAGAAAGGCCAACTTCTGTAAAAATTACAAACGTACTCTTTTCATCCACCATCTCTCCTCCATGAGCTTCAAACGATAGCACAAAAAGCAACGCTGCAGTAAGTATGTGACATACTAATCCACTGTTACATCCCAAATAGGTGCAGAATAAATCCTGAAATATAAACTACTCGAACATTGCTCCTGTATTTACTGAAATGATAGCTACCTTTAATAGATCTTTTATCCACATAAAAATCCCAAATCATGTTTAGTTCTGTTGAACTTTCACAATTCAGCGTTTCCCTTGTGTATTTTAAGAATGTTTATGTTGTACATTTTTTTAAAATATTTTGTTTGCATGTCTAAATTGCAAACAATGCCCTTTTATCTTTATAAAACGTAGGAAGGAGAAAAACAGTTTCTACCCTTCTCGTTTGCACACTGTTACTTTTACCTCCTTTTATGCCTCTTTTCTAATCAAAACATAGCTATATAACATTCAAGGATCATCCAGATACAGTAATTTCCAGATGCTGAGCAATAACATTACAAGTATGACACAGAATTACCATCCTCGGGTTTGGTCAATGCCTTCAGCAATGAAGTCAGCGGGGAAAGCGTCCTCAAGTTCTTTCTTGTTTTCAAATGGATAATGCACTTGTGCATAAGGCATACTTCCGCTCTCAAACCAGCAATCAAAAACTTCAGGGACCCGGTGCAATACGCCCTTTCCACAGCGTGAAGGGATTGTTAGGTGATCAATACTATGGGAAAGAAAAAGATGGACAACATCTAAACAAAAACAAGAATTAGCACAAAGAAGTTTACATTATGCTTGCACATAGGTACGATAGGAGTTTTGGTTGAAGTTTTAATCATTTTTCCAAACGTAAGCTTTTCCTTTGACAACTTTTACAACTTAAAGCTACTTCAGAGATTTTTGTATTAACAGACAGAAGAAAGGAAAATGTACACATGTTAATTTTGAGTCTTAAATCCTCTTATTGCTTTTGTATTTTCCTTAGATCCATTTCCTGGGGTTTGGGCAGAGAATGAACATCTCTTATACCAGATCAACTATTTTTAACAGCCAACGAACAGTCTCTGTGACTGACCTTTCTCGATGGAGATCCGTGACTTTCACTCCTGACAGCTCTTCCAATTCTGCCATTGAACCAATGCAAACGACCTGTAAGAGATATGAGAAACGTAGTCAGTAATTTGCACACTTTTTTTCCCCCCTCTGCAACGTTAGACAGGATATCTGTAGGTCAGTATCTTCCAAATGTAGCTGATTTAGCTGAAAAGCCAACAAAAAAAATTGCGCAAAGCCCCCCTGTTCAAACTGACAAAGCAGCAAACAACGCTGGAGATTAGAGATCACTGCCCTGGTCTGACACAATTCATGTTAGAACAACTGGAGACTTGGAAGATCAAATGTGTTGGCAGACAGCAAAAAAGGAGGGGGGTTATTTGTTTTGCTGTTTTTTAAACAAACTATAAAACCATAACCTCTGAAAAATCCCCAATCTTGCCTTCTACATAGACAGCAGTTTCAGATCCCAACTTCGTCATCTGAAGCTAAGGTAAGCAGCTAAGTAGTTGAGTGTAGATGTTGTATCTCAAGTTCAATGAATTGTTCACGTTAACAGCATCTTATTCAAAGGGAAAAAAGTCTCTCTACTCTGTAAAAGTCTCTCTACTCTGTAAAAAGTCCCGCTCTACTCTGCGCTGGTGCGGCCTCACCTCGAGTACTGTGTGCAGTTCTGGGCACCACAGTATAAAAAGGACATGAAACTGTTGGAGAGTGTCCAGAGGAGGGCTACGAAGATGGTGATAGGCCTGGAGGGGAAGACGTACGAAGAACGGCTGAGGTCACTGGGCCTGTTCAGCCTGGAGAAGAGGAGGCTGAGAGGAGACCTCATCACAGTCTACAACTTCCTCGTAAGGGGGTGTCGAGAGACAGGAGACCTTTTCTCCATTAACACCAGTGACAGGACCCGCGGGAACGGGGTTAAGCTGAGGCAGGGGAAACTTAGGCTTGACATCAGGAGGGGGTTCTTCACAGAGAGGGTGGTTGCACACTGGAACAGGCTCCCCAGGGAAGTTGTCACTGCACCGAGCCTGTCTGAATTTAAGAAGAGATTGGACTGTGCACTTAGTCACATGGTCTGAACTTTTGGGTAGACCTGTGCAGTGCCAGGAGTTGGACTTGATGATCCTTAAGGGTCCCTTCCAACTCAGAATATTCTATGATTCTATGATTCTATGAAAAGTCACTGGTAACAAAGGAGTTGATTAGGAAGTCTACAGGCTTCTCTTAGTTTTTATTACATTAATCTAAGGAAACAAGCTGCAATCCTGGTCTGGATTTTGGAAGTCCGATCCCACATGCTATCAGTCCAATTCAGATGAGCCATGGAAAAGACAAACCGATCTGACAGGGAGGAGTTAATTGTACTAACACAAAGAAGCTAAAAGTAGGCTAGAAGTTTTTCACATAAGGTAACTTCCAAAGCTATTGTCAGACAGAAGTGGTTAGGGTACTGCTCAATTCCTACAGCTAGTCTTGAGTATACGCCTACGTATACACACAGAAATTGTGACCGACCAAAAAGGTTTGGTGTGTTTAATTCTAACAACTGTCATGAATTCCACAGATAAAAAAAAGTCTAATTTGTTTTTCAAACCATGATTTTCCCTGTCTAATTCAACTACTGATCTGCATTACTCAGGCTTTTATTGTTTCTTTTGAAATATAATTTTTTCCATCACTTCTTTTCTTCCTGTATATTAAGTGAAGCATTTCAATGATTACACCGGTCAAACCTGCAGTTTGTGTAGTGACCCTCACTGGAGAACTGTTCCCAATTAAAAATATACCTTTATAAACAAACTGTTTTTAATCCTGATTAGTTCCTCATTCACCATGTGGCCCCATAAACAATCGTATGGGAGCAAGTGAGTGGGCAGCAGGTGCTTAGTTCAGCACTGCTGGCAGAAAAGGGGTTGCTTTGTTTTTTTTTCCTGGGCATCTGGTGCAACCACAGACCTCTACCGAGCAGAACATTTTCATAGAAGTAATAAGCCCAAGTCCACATGTAAAAAGCCAACAACCATTGGAGGAACATAGATAAGACCATACTGAGGAAGGCTGCCTGTGTCGAAGGCAGAAGGATAGAGCTACCATCCCAAGCATAGCTCATTGGGTACCTGAAGGCAAGAAAACAACACGAGAAGTAGATAAGAATCAAGTCCGGTTCTTCATTAGGCTACACCCACTTGTTTTTGCAAATTGGTTTATGCTCTCAAATCACAGCTGTGGCTTCAGATAATTTTCTTCAAGTGTTCAAATGCTTTAGTAGCCAGATTCCTTTCCCAATGAGCCACTTTTTCTTCCTGTTTGATTTTTCAGCCAGATCAACTACAAAAACAGCTCTATCAACATTGAACAGAGGACAGCAAAGATTGAAATAAGTAGGCAGGGACTGGAGGCCGTTCGACCCTGTTTCAGCATTACTAATGTGAAATCAGAGGTCAAGGTTAAATACTTCTAATGAAACATTCATTAGCATTGTATCTATGTAAATTAGGATTATGCGTGTAAATAGGAAGACTAAGGGCATCCTGCAACATTGATGGACCTCAATGTTCCTGAGCTCTGCAGTCCCTATTAAGGGAAAGTGTTACCTTTTATGGGTTTCTCATTTCAGAGCTGTGAAGTACCTATAATCAAGAATGAGGAACAATCAAAGGAAGAAGCCCACGCAGTGCAGCAGTACACCAACACCACATTCTGGGATTTTTAAATAGAGCCTTCTGAATAGTGATCAGTTAAAATAAACGGCTGATAAGGTCAGCTCGAAGCGGTGTTCCCAAAGCAGCCTCCAAGCAGACTGGAGCAGATCAGTTCCCTCCCACTTCAGCAGAGCACAGCCGGAGTCCTCTCGCTCCACATCTATGACGCAGGACTGTGCACCAGAACTAGTCAAGGGGGTTTGTAGTTCAGTGAGTGTCAAGCAGTGAAACCATCCAAGAGAACTTCTGTAACACCACTCCGTATTTAACACTATGATTTGTATGCAAGTCCTATAAAACTAACTACTGTCCACTTCATAAGCTTGGTGCTTTGCTGAAAAATTCTGTTATCTACTCTAAATGAGATGTGTTCCTACACTGAGAAAATCATTAAGATTTGAGGGCTTAAAGCAATAAAACTGTCTGCAAAAATGTGGTAATAAAGAAGCTTCAAAAACTAAATTCCATTATGCATCTCTACCCGATAATTATGCTAAAATAAAAATAAGATAAAAACCAAAATAAAGCTGCGGGAAAACAGATATTGATTTGTAATAAAATTCACTTTGATAGCAATTAATTCACCTTACTGTATATTAAATAAGGAACCGTTATTACTTCTCCCAGATTTAAGACGCACGGCATAATTGCATGCGACAAAGCGTTCTTCTGAGAGCGATACATGAAGAGGAGGTTCAGCAATCTCACATGGCACTAGGCCGCATTCAAACTGAAGTGAGGAAATTTTGAGTGAATATTATTTCTGTATGAGAGCAGATGTCACTTCGATCTTGATTTTCTATCAGTCCTGATAGCATTTAGTTTCAAAGCTATACCCCAACACATCTAAGAAGAATGAATATAAAGAAAAAAAACAGAACTTGAAATTTAGCATGGTCCAGAAGCCATTCGTAACTATTGAACAATGGTATGCGGTCTTTAGAGTAGACAGAAATGTATGCAACCTCTGCAGATAAAAATACTAGGTACGTTGGTGTTTCTATCATTATTCAAGAACATGAAGCCCTGAGGAATATTTGCAGTTAATTTCATGTACAAGTTCAGCCTTCCAAAGTAGATGTTATACTGTTATTAAAAACAAACGTACAAAGGCAAAAAAAAATCTGCACACACAGGAAACAGGACAGCAAATGCAGTATTATTAGAGGTAGGGAGTGGAAGTGTGGGGGTATGTAGCTTTTACACACTCTTTTTCAGCTGTAAAATAAACTCCTGAAATACTTTAGCACAAAACCAAAAGCCTTTCCTCTGTCTTAAAGCAAACAAACAAACCCTGTTATACTGAGTAAAGTATTTCAATTGTAACATTTATTTAAAACCTCTAGGTACTAACTGTCAGTCTTCAAATTAAACATTAACCATTATATGGAACAAAGAAGTACCTGGTTTGCCAGTAATTTACAAACACGCTCATAGCATAAATGCAATTCAAGTGCCCAGGCTTGCTTAGATATTTAAATCCTAAGGGCAAGGAGTAAGTTCTTCCCTTCCCCACCACCTACCTGCCTAACAGCAACATTTCCAGTCAGGTGGAAATACAAAATGCTTTATGGAACACATCTAAGTAATAGTGCAGTTTAAGACAATGCTCTTCTGGGATATGATTTTCTAGTGGCAATCTTCCATGTCTCAAATGAAAGGTAAAGCTTGTTCAAATCAAGGGAGATAAAGCAAAGGTTTGGGATGAAGCCATCAGTATTTACCCTCCATGAACATCCTGGCGTTGATCGCCACTTCATCTTTCCAGCATGAGGAAGACTCATCACATGGGTCTAATCCACATAGGAATAAAAAATCCTCACATTTTATTCTTAGAAATAGTTTGAAAGGTTGGTATTTTGACACTAAGAAAATGGTTATCACCAGAACTGTTACAGATTACTCGCTTGCTCGGTGAATATTCATTTCTAGCATTAGCCTTATATACTGGCATCATTCTATTAGATTCTCGTTTTTACATTCTACTACATTCACATTTTTAGCACTACCAATGTGTATTTTCACTGTTCTGCTATGGTGGACTTGCTTTTCTGCCTTCAGCAATTCATTTGGCTTGAAGCAACCAAGTATCAGAACTTCAAAATACACATTGAAACGACCGAGCAAAGATCTCTTCATTTGCGTTTTCTCACTGCGTTTCTTATGCCATCAGCTTTCCCAACACTGAAAATACTTCCCGGAAAGCTAAGATGAATTTTAATGTTTTAAAAAAAAAAAAAAAGGCAAGAAAAATTGCTTAGAGTTTTCAGGCAAAATCAATGAAAATGTGCAAGTGTGTGCGCAAATGCATGAACACATGCACATTTCTATCACCTATTATAGATACTCGCATATCATTAAGATATAATAAGACTTAAGACTGCAGCAGCCAAAGATACAACAGTCCATCAATACAAGCATACATAGAATACAGAGATTCTTCTGCCAACCGAAACTTTCATTTTCTTACCTCTTCAAAATCATCACTGACCCACAACGGGATGGGCGTTCCCCAGTACCGGTTTCTAGATATAGCCCAATCTCGTGCATCTTTAAGCCAGTTCCCAAAACGCTTCTCCCTCACAAAATCTGGAACCCTGTTCCAAAAATAAGAGAAGTATTCTTTTATCACTGCATTCAATCTAACAGGAAACCAGTAAGAATGTTTCTGTTTGATCTCATCCACGAAACAAGTTAATTGTAAGTAGAAGGGCCCTTTCCCAACGCATGAGATGCATTCGGAGACCCAGAGTTTAGTCTAAAGAAGGGAGAGCCACACTACAGAAAATACATGGTCTCTTCCACCATTTTCTTTTTGAAGCACTTGGTCCTCTAGCAAATAATTCGTTGAAGAATTTTTTTTTTTTCCACAGATCAGCCCCAAGAGTAACAACCAAAGATGAAATAATCCTTTGTAGGAAAAATTAAAGAATGGATTCACATGCGCACACTAAGGCAGGAGTTTGCCCAGCAGCAGCAGATTTATGAAACAAGTGTGAACATCCCTCAGCAAAAGCTACAGATGGAAATGAAAGCTACCGTCTCCCAGGTTTCACCCATGATGGTACCAGGTGAAGGTCTAAAGACCTCTTGATGTCAATATTGTCTAAGGTGGATTAAAAACGACTTTGAGAAGACTCAATTATATACCATTCTGAAGTTCTACGACCTCACTAGTTATTTCTAGATTTAGTTTGGACTGCAGAGTTATCTTCTCTAACATCTCTGAAAGAAAAATGTGATATAAAAAGTTTTTAAACAAACTCAGCAGCTAACATTTCACAACATCCATATACCTGCTCTGAAATTCAGAAACATACGCAGGCTCACCATTTGTTTTAGAGTAGCACTCATTGCTAGTAACTTTTCTGTGCTGACCTTAAGGGACCCTCTCTCCAAACACCCATGGAAACTAACTGTACGAAGATCATTAGCATTTGCCTAACATTCCACTAATGTGGAAAACTTCTCTTTACATCACTCCTAAACTAGTTTCCATTTTTCAGAAGTTGTTAGACACTGATTAGCTGAAATTATTAGTCCCATTTAACATAGCTAGAGGCTGAAACAATCCCCCAATTACATTAAAATGCTAAAAGTTTCAACTCTGCCTCCTCAAAACATGCATGAAAAATTAATTTTATCCCCAACGTGGACATTAACAAAAGAAGTACGTGGTGTGACCTCTCACTCTCTCTGAGCTAAGAAAACATGTAATTTACCTCTTTGAGTAGAATTGTCTGCCCCTGCTGCTAGTTTTTAGTGGAACACAAGACACAAACCACTTCATCTACTACAAATCACGTTTGTGACCGTGATTTGTTGCCACTTTAGAGGTACAGTACAGACAACCGTTAAGTAAAACGTGAAGAACCTGTGTCTCAAACACATTTGGAGCTCATCCCTCAGAAGATGCGTTACTTAAAACAACTCGTTCTGCCCATCACACAGATGCTTCTCTCCCATGCTGTAACTGAAGAAACTTGGCCTCATACTGAGGCTACTCTGTAGTGCCATTAATTTGTCAGCACATGGTCTTCCTTACGATCCCCAGTTAATTCCTCCATCTGAATTCCCAAGTACACTGTGAACAGCGTTGTGACTTTGATGAGACCGTGATAAAACCATGAACCATTACTGATGCTGGCCCTTAGCTTGCAAGAAATTTTGGACTGTGTTAAATCACTTACCTAAGCCCAGAAGATAAAGCAGTCCCCTGAAAGGAACCAGCTGCACAATTCGCTGAAGTACAAACACTGACCTCTGCGCATCCAAGCTGTCCTCACAGCATGAGTATTTAGACACTTTAAGAATTACCAAAAGAAAAACAAAAGGCCACCCACATAAATAGTCCTACTTTACATCACAGAGACATAAAAAAGCTCTTGGCCATATATCGATACACGTCTTCCATGTTTAACCAGCTATCTGTCGCAAACCTCCTTCAGTTGAAATGCATAAACCTCAGTTTTATGCTGATGACTCCACTGGATGTGGCTCGGGATGACAAGCAAGGTGACAGCGCTACAGTCCATACAGAGCAACCCATCGCTAACAGCACCGAACAGATTCAGACCTCAAAACAGGTCAAGCTCCAGCATCAAACATTTCTACAAGTCTGCAACAGAAATCAAAACAGTGATTTCACTTCGAAAGGATTCCCACTACAGCCCCTGGGACTGTGCTGTTAGAAACTTTTAGAGACTTTTTTTTTATTATTATTTCCCAACTGGCCCACAATTTGTGTTGGTTTTGACCTTCAAATTTCTCTGCAAAATTACACTGATAAGATTTCCTCCTTCCTTCTCAAACATTTAGCAAGGTTAAGCAGACTGCTGTCTCAGCAGGTTGTGACGCTCTCAATTTATGCCTTCGGAATAGTGTGGGATAATAGCTATTTCTACTTCCTTGGCATCCAGGATAGTGCACTAAATAAACTTCAAGATGCAGACACTGCAGCAGCTGAAAAGCTCATAGAACTGATCTTCACAACACCAGGAGATTAACATGGATTTATCCATTTATAAATTAGATCTTGAATGAAGGTAACCAGGTTCAACTTGCTTCAATTTCTCTTGTTATTCCAACATCGAAACTCTGGCTTAACAAATTAGAGATGATAGCAATTATGAATCTGCTTGAGATTTGGATGTACATTTTTGATTGTTTGCTCTTATTTTTGAAGCAGATCCGAGGTTTTGCTAAATTCACACATCACTATGAATGAACAATGAACTCCCCTAACCTCTCTCAATAGCTACTAATTTTCTTAGTGTCAAATCAAGATTCTAGGAGTTAAACAAAAAAAGACTAGGAAGACCAAAGAAAACCCAGTCCTTTAACAAGATGTATTAGCCTACCCCAACAGAAACCATTTCCCCTGCCTTCGAAGTCCATGCACTACAGACCATTCATATCACAAAGTGGGCATGGATTTGAAAACCGCAAATTAGGGAGCATCTCTTCAATCCCAGAGCATGAACATGTGTGGCTAACAGCAAGGTACCGCGGCTGCTGATCCAGTGACTACTCATCACCAATGAATACCAGAAGAATGGCAGGAATTAAGATTTCTCTATTTACTTTTTGATTCTTATTTCCAAAGAGAAACAGGCAGGATGTAAGAAATCTAAATTATTACATAATCCAGAAGGAAATTTATTAAAAGGTAAAAGACATCTGTTCCTTTTCTGGACATGTATTTTGAAGTCTCTCTTGTGTTCATAACAATTTGGAATAGAGTAATTCTTACCCATTTCAAAGATCAGATGTGCTCTGCATGATGCTTTGAGCTGGCTCACCTTGCACTAGTCACAGGATACAAGAACACGGTCACAAAGTAATACCATCCCTTTTTTGTAAATACAAATACCACTACTGAAATAAACAGCTGTTAAATATTACCACAGCAGAAGTGTTATATGCTTTATCATTAACTTACCATTAAAAGCTCTTTGACATATACTAATTTTTTCTCACTCTTCATTGCTCCTCTCATCAGCTAATTTAATTCATGGCATTCTTCAAAAAAAAAACCCACAACTTTACATACTGGGTAAGATTTACTTCATAATTACTAATTAGAGGAAGCTTGCAGCTCATAAATTATTTGAAAAACTGACCCGTAAAGTCAGACTGATAAACAAAAAATAGCAAGAATTAGGAAATCCTGTAAGAGAGTAGCAGTCAGCATTTGCTGTGTTTGGTTCTGAGAAGGTGGCACCAAAATTATTCTCTCATTTGGCAACCTGGTAACTTTAAGCAACTCAGGAAATCAAGAACCAGGTACACGTTTGGAAAGGAGGAGTTCAATCTTCCAGTAGATAACTGAGTTGAAACAGCAAAAACAAGGCTGATTAAGTAATTATCCTAGGTTATTTAACTAAATATGTATAGATTTCCTTAAAACCGTAACACCCAACACCTGTTTTTGCTTTTCTTTATAAACATTAACTGCTCTTTACAAGACCAAAACTCTTAGATTCCATTATGTTAATCTGCTCTAATAATAAGTCTCCTTCAACATGACCTCAAATTGATTTTTAATGCTTTTTACTTTGAGGAGACAAAACAGACAGCTATTCATGCCCTTTTGACACTTTAATTAGTGCCAATACTGTATCATGGACCTAATTAAAACTCCCTGGATAGGGGAGGAGAAAAGGAGGAAAGGGGAGGAGAGAGAAAAGGTCAGCTGCTTGCAAAGCACACAGTTTCCACTGCAGCAAACACTTTCTCCTGCCCAGGTCAGGAAAGCTCATTATAATGGTGCACAACCACATACCCCACACAAGTTAGGGTTGCTTCCATCAGTCTAAAAGATTTTTCTGCTTATATGCTGCTTACATTTGCTAAATTAATAGCACTCTCAATCATTTTGCTATAGCAATGTTTTTCTTCGCTCTTTTATCCTGGTTCCCATAGCAACGAACACTTTAGCGTGAGACTGCAATGCTGCTGCAGACTGCATCATAAGCACGCCGTCAGCAGCATACAGCTGCCTGACAAGCCAGGATTAACTCAAGTCATCACCTCTACTTTCATGATACATCTACATCTTAAAAAATCCTGATATATTTCACTGGTATGACCCAGACTTTTACTTGCTATTAAAATTCTTCCTCTCACCTCTGAAGGCAGCCCCTCGTATTGTGAAGGCAGCGAGGAACGAAGCTTTTGCTGTGGTTCTTCTTGCTGCAGTTTCCCTTGGAACATGCTCATGGTTATGGTTATCAAGTATCTTATATGGCACTGCCGGCTTGTAAATGCAAATCTACCTGCATTTAACATGGCACGTACAGGTGGATTTACCAGTTGCTGAAGAGCAACTGCACAGTGAACTCATGTCTGGAGTCCTGGACTCCAGCAATAACTTTTTGCTTTGCTTTTGATGACTGTTCATTGGGACTGAAAAGACGCTTAGTGTATTCATGACAAAACAAACTCTCTGCTTATGAGGCTTGGAGTGGAAGCAGCAAAAATAGGGCATAGCAGAACACAAGCTATTAACATCAATTGGAACAAGCCTGAAAATTTATTCACAATCCTCAACTATGTCAGATAACAGGCACGAATAAAACCTTCTGACTATTCTAAATTAGACAAACGTGAGATGAGGCTAACCCTGCAGCATTTTTTTTTCCTGCATGCCTGCAGGCAGTGATGCCAGCGTGTATTTTAGCTCGGGAAACGCTGCCACCTAGTGACCAGACCTTGCTATACACTTTGCCCTCACTACTACAGAAGACTTCATTTGGATTCACATTTTTTAAGTGCACTCGATGACTAAAAATGAACACTGACAATTAAATAATGATACTAAGGAAAAAAACAGCACAGGGAAACCTTTAAACATAAGATGCATTTAAAACAATTGAAATGCAAAGGATTTATTTACATTATATTAAAATAGGAAATAAAATACCCTATTAAACATCTTTAAAAAAGAAAAAATGGAGAAAACAAGGGACTAACTCATTTTCCTAAATTATCCTACACTTCCATTATAACTTAAATTCTGTTGCTCCTGCTGCCGCATCAGATTTGTCATCTGCATGAAAATAAACAAGTTTAGTAGAAGAAACATTAACTTTCCACTGCTGAACTGGCCCTACACCCATCTTCTGCACTGCCTACCAGTCCGGGTTTAGGATACAAGACAGGCATAATTTGTGAATAACTCATGCCTTTTAAAAGGCTGGAGACAGTCTTCTGTTCAGCAAACCAGGATGGCCAAAGACCAGAAAGGTCATATCAAAAGCCTCAAAAGATAATGCGCTTGACTGAAGCATGTGAAGACACTTGTTCTTGGAGTGCTCATACAGGAACAGCAGGAAGCCTGTAAAATTCACACTTTTAAAACAGAATAGTGACTTCCAGCAAAGAGGTCTGCTGCATGTTTTTTTTTTTTATAGTATTTTCATTAATCACTTAAACTGTTAGTTCCTAATAATCAAAAAAGAGTATCTCGAAGAACCAATATATCACACTCCATTACAGTGTTTGGATTTTTCAGTGCCAAGAAGATGCAGGAACAAAAGGCTTGGCTTCTTTGAAGTCTGTCACATCTGCTTTCCGTCCACTGATGCTTATTTTTCCACTTTATTAAGTGCTGTAAATCTTGCGTAAACAATGTCAGAACTGTGCAATAGTCTCTAATGCTAAAACCTAGTCAACAGTTAGAAGTAATTATTTCCAAAGTTCCTGAAGCAGAACTCCTAACTTGGAGGGAGTTTCTTTTAAGAAGAGGTCAAGGCTGAAATTTCAATACAAAGTACAAAATATTTAGAACCTTTTCTGTCAACCTGTAAGTGTATGAGAACAGCACACTGCCAGAAGTGTGAGCTACAATACCCTAACTAACGTTTCTGAACTAATTTGCTCTTTACTCTAATTTATGAATCTGCAACTTATACCAGGTTTGAACTCTGCGATGACAGGAATTCATCCTACAACAGAATCTAAGGTGGCATGCTTTAGTTGCTTGTCAGCGGTTATGTCGGAAATAACAACAAATCGTTACTCTTTCAACGAATCTTTACCACATTTATAACAAACAACTAAGGCTAAATCCAAAGTACTTACACCAGGGACCCTGCTTTGGTGCTGCACCTAACGGGCTGACAGCTCCCAGTAGTACCACAGACAGATTCTCTCTTCCTTAGCTCAAGTACCACAGTAGTAGGCTGTCTGAATACAAGATTATTTTTTAAAATTATTGTTACTATTTTACCAATTTAGTGATAAAGAGAAAATTCAGTAAGGGATCTTCAAATAGAGACAGAAACACCATCGCTACTTAGTGCTTCGGATCCGTGTTTTCAGCAATTTCCAGCCCGTACCTCCTCACACTGACCACAGCAAGGCTGGGAGAACTGAAAGGGTTTTCAGTTACTTTCTGATCTGAAAAAATGCTGTTGTGTGACTCCCGTAATCATTTGTATAAGCTACAGTCAAGCTAGAAAAGTGAAGATACAATTGCAGGCTTTAAAAAATTTTGAGTGCCTACAGCTTAATTAGTAGGCTATTTCATTAAAAAACTAATTAGAAATGCAATCAGGTTGCAAAGTTTGTCCAACTATGTTTAATCTATTTTCATCAAAAAGGATATCTATAAAGAGTGCAGCTATTCTTAAGGGACAATAAACCTCTCAGTCATTAATAGTAATAAAAAAGCAATGCAGTCAAACTCATTTTGCAAAGGTTAATATAGCCTGAAAAGCATTTATCCCAATTTTCCTGTTTTCAGGACACGTTGAAGCCCCAGAGAATCCAAAAATACGTATTTTTTATAAAGCTAGGTATTATTCTTGTGACACTTTAAGAGATCAGGTCTCTTCAAAAGCATGAAAGTAGGTTTGGGGAAGGATGGGGTGCCCAGCATTTTAACAAATGAATAGTGAAGAATACTAGCAGTCTCGATGCCAACTTAAGAAGTTACACCCCAGACAAAATGGACATTAGTGAACAACACAGGACGTAATACTTAAAAGCAATGTCTTTTTCTCTTAAAAAGCTGGATTTTAAAAGCCATCTTTATGTAACAAAAGCCACTGAGAACTCAAACTAGTTACAATGAAATCACATGCTGAAAATATGCATTAATATATTTTTTAAAATAACTTAGTCATACGAAGGTCACTACTTGTGGCCATCTTCCCCTCCAAAAAGAGGAATCTGTTCCACACACAATTATGGAATTATGCTGAGACTCAACAAGTGCCTAAAAGACAAAGTGATACTTTAATTCCAAGCATACTGAATACTCCCAATTCATACAGCCACCGGTATTCCTACCCAACAGCACCTCTCACTTGTATCCCCACCACCACCATGTACATAAGGCAATAGTTAAAGCACAAATACAGAGATGAAGCAGGGTTCAAACAGTTTACTCTTATGAATGTCTCCTGGATGTGTAGAGGTCAGCAGCAGCAGTTTCTTTGTGAAGTTTTGCTTTTTCAGAAACAAAACTATCTCAGCTAAATACTTTCTTTTCAAAATAAGATCATTACATTTTTCCTATGTTCATGTGAAAATTAAGCATGCAGGTCTACTGTCAGCCATCAAAACAGTAAAAGCATC
Organism: Oxyura jamaicensis; assembly: GCF_011077185.1. Lineage (NCBI taxonomy): Eukaryota > Metazoa > Chordata > Aves > Anseriformes > Anatidae > Oxyura > Oxyura jamaicensis. The sequence continues at coordinate 5,791,331 of NC_048904.1, forward strand.
TTGAGAAAGCTAATTAAAGCTAAGAACAAACACTTTCACCCCCTCTCCAGCTTATTTTTCCCCAAAAGAAGGATCACAGTATGTTCTGTTATGGAAAACAGAAAGCAACACTTACTAATCCATAAAATCATCTTACATATCAAGACTGGGCATGTGCTTGTTAGCAAGCCAACACTGCAGCATTTTTGGCCTGTCTGTATCATGGATCACTAACCTCATATATTTCAACATTTACACTGCTTGTACCACGTAAGCAGTTATGCAAAAGCTGCTCATGGAGAATTTAATTGCTAACTACTGTCCATGAAGAAACGCAGCCTAAGCTGTAATTGTTCTGTTTCACCTGGAAGTTGAGTCACCTTTAACACCAATTTCATTTGCTGAGCAAAGGCACTCTGGTAGAATCCCACTTTTTCCCTAATGTCCTCTTCTGTAAAGACTAAGCAACCGAAATGGAACACACTACAACTGAATGAGGTTTTAACTTCCACATTTTCCGCATCTGGTCTTAACTTTCCAAGCAGCAGTTAGTTATAAGAGACATGAAAAAAATGAAGGTTATAGAGGTAGAGACGATAGGATACTTTTGCACACCAGAAGTCTTCTATAACAGACTCTCAAAATGGCTACTGTCTCTAATAGCTCCCCTCTTACTGCTACTTTGGTAATGTATTTAGGTTATTATTTAAAGCTTACCTTTTTTTTTTTTTTTTTTGCCTATGTTTTTCCACATTCCCTCTAAGCAAAAATTTAATTTTTGGCATTCGCAAGCCATTTTTATTTAAACTTCTGAAATGCTGAATTTACTTGTGGTTACTTCACAAATAGGGCATTTGTGTTTGGTTGTTTATTTGCACATTTTGTTATTATTGTTGACTCTGTTTCCCCTTCAAAAGCACCTGCAACAAAGTATCCATTTTCTCTGTAATAACTAGATGAAAAGGAAAACATCTTATCTATGAATTAATTTACTTGGCAACAATAAATATCCAGAATTTAGCTGTCTAAATTCTTCTCTAATGGATCTTGTTTGGGAGGCTTAACTATACAGCTTCATGCTTCCTCAGGTTGAGATTTCCTTTGCAGTTTCTCTCATACTGAATTTCTTAGCGTTGTATCACACAATTTGAGGATACTTTTATCATCCCATAACATACTTCAGTGTAAACTTACAAATCTAACTTCACTGTTAGATTGCACTGAACTTTAACTGCACCCTAAAATGTATTTCTCATGAACACTACACAAGCAAAGAATGGCTTCTCAGACACAAGAAAGGAAGAAGGTGCAAACGTGTTCATGCACAAGGCTGACATGTAATTAATTACGTTATCTGTTCTTGCCAGGAAGACTGTCCCATTGCTCTACCAGTAGGAGGACTGTTTGTGAAACCCAAGATAAAACACTGTGGTTACCAGTGCCATTCCAGTAGCACTGGCTCAAAGACAGAATGGAAACGTGATGTGAAGTTAGCAAAGCAACAGCGAGAAATAGCTTTGTAGAGACACCTCCTTGCAAAGGAAAAAAAAAATATGCAGGAGACATTACCAGTAACACTGTGCGTTATTCTCCAGTAGCTTCTCCACCATGTGCTCTACTCTTACAAACCAGCTCGGCACAGCTTTGTATATTAATGGAGTATCTGACCTGCAGAGGGAAGGTGATGGGAAAAGGGAAAACACATTAATAAAAACACATTATTTTAAAGTACACCTTAAAATGCAGTTCTATGCAATTCTATACATGACCATTTTGTCCGCACGGACAGAACTCATTATTGTACTTCCTGCTATATTATCTCAGTAACAGAGGTTGTTTTGTTGTGGGTGGGTTTGTTTGTGTTTTTTTTTTTTTGCCAGATAAATGTATAAAAGCTGTAAGTCAAAGACATCTTAATATATTCCTTACTTCAGCATTTAAGGCAATTCAAAAGTAGTTTCAGACAAAAAGGATCTGGAAGAGGCAAGCAGATGAAAGTGCAAACATTTCCCAGGCTTTCAACCCAACGCTAAGTTTCTAATACTTGATAACCGTTTTTGTAGCTGTACAGCCAAGCAGTGCCTCGACAGGGAGATAAAATATATATACACACACACACTGAAAAGCTGCCCAACCAGTAATATTTTATACAGGTCTGCCCCATCTGACTGGTGACAGTTGAGGAAAACAGACTGGATTCTTTACAGCAAAAGTGGCTGAGAAATCCCCATTACTGGGCTGTTTTCCATCAATACAAGACAAGGGAAAAAAAGACCCAGCCAGACCTTAAAGCAGAGATGGGTGCTGAAAAAATTCCTTTCTGCCTAAACATTCTTCTGTCTACACTTAAGGTTATTTTCTTTCCCCATTCTTAAATAAGCTAGATCACCTTAAGGAAGACAAATAGGTCCTCCTGACGACCAGAACTTATTCCCCTACGTAGTGTGGTAGTTAAACAACATCTGCTACACCTTCTCAGTCCTAATTAAAATTACATACATATATATGCGTATATATATGTATCTTAACGTACCAAAGAATGAGCAAACTGAATCAAAAAAAAAACGAAGAAAAGGACAAATCACAAACATGACCACACTGCTCAGGAGTCAGTTACGTGGTGAAGCTGGCTCAAGGAATACGTTATCTGAAAACGGTTGGAAGCCAAGGCAGTACTATGGAGAACACTTGCTTGTTTTCATATTCCCTCCTACACATTCACTTCTGGATAATGTCATGCATTCTATGGGGATACATGGCTGTTTGGTCTGATTTAGTACAACCACTCTTAGTGCTTCCATAACACTGTCCTTTGGCTCCAACTTCAGATTTGTGATTTTTCAGTACCTCACAAAGGAGCAAGATTGATGGAGTCAATTTACTGACAGTACAAGCTCAAAATAGAAGGCAAAAATGCCATAAATGTAGTGAAGAAAATCAATTTAAAACAGAAAATCCCCTTTTCCATGTTACCCTCCAACCCCCGCCTCTCAACATAACAGTGCTACTCACAGAATTCAGAGAGAATCACACAAATAAAACTTGTAGTCTTTGTACTGTAGCTAACGTTTGCACGGAATCATAGAACGCCTTGGGTTGGAAAATCAAAGCTCTTCTAGTTCCAATCCCCCTGCCATAGGCAGGGACACCACCCACTGCTGGAAGTAGTTGCACCTAGCATTTCCTGTAGTCTTCAAAGAATACTTACATCAATAGATCTATGCATGGTATCTTATGGTAAAATTGAGCTGATGTTGAATAAATATTTAAATGGAGACAGTAGGTTCAGGCAAAATACTGGGATGCTGAAACAGTGGAAAGCACCACACTAAGGACACGAGTGGAAAGCAGAAACAAGAACACCTTATTTTGGCAACAAAAGAATATTTGGTCTTTTGCTATGGCAAGCAACTACACAGTGCATGCCAAAGCGTGACAGAGTCACCTGTCCAGTCTCACAGCATCACCCCATCACACACAGAGATGAGTTCTGATACCCAGGACCAGCACATCCTTCAGAGAACGCCAGTGGTAGCGTGCTTGCATAAGAATGTGTCCTTTAGAATTTTATCAGAGGTGGAAAGTACCTGAGCAAGATGCCTGTTCCTTAGCAGTGGCACAAAATTAGCTCTATGAAATCTTTGTACATGAAAAGATCTGAGAGCATTTTTTGTGTGTGCACTATGCACTCCCAGTAGTTTCTCGTACCTGTTTTGGACTATATGGTGGTTTAAAACAGCCTACTGTGATCTTATGCCCTTCCATATTTTTTTTTTTGCAGTTTAGGAAGCATATCAGATAACTCACCGTGTGCCATTAAAGAATATTTCTTGGCTTTGCTTTGACTGGCTTAAAAACACAAAGCTCTGGATCTGCCTGTGACAGAGCTCCCCAATATTGCCTCCTTACAGGCTGGCACACAGCAGTTACAATGGCAAGACACTTCAGCATGTTACCTTTGCTACCTTCCTGAGTTGTTAAATTGCTATCTAGACCAGATAAGCATTCAGGCTATCAAGATCTCACATGTCCACTAAGCAGATTTTGCCCGTGATTTCCATTTTCAGCAATTCCAGTAAGAGGAATTCTAGCTGGAAGTTGTCTACTGTATATTTAGCAATGTTATTCTTTTCCCTCTAAATTTTCAATGTTAGTTGACAGAAGATTACTACACATCTTACAACAAAACAGTAAGGAGAAGGACCCTGATTTGACATGTAGAAAGAGAAAATAACATTCAGGATTCAACTGCCTGGTTCCAGGGAAAAGCAGGAGCAATAAATAGTACATTAAGTAGAAGGGCCCAATTTCAAAGTTCTTTTACTTTAATCAAAATAACTTGTAACTACGTTCGAAGTCAAAAACTACTCTTCTGCTTTTAGCATATTCCAATTATGGTTTGATTTCTGATGGCAGTGAAATGAGTTTTTCAAGTAGATTCCATTATTCTGCTCTTCCCACCAGATAATTTGCTGCTAGGTGCTGCCTGCAACTTATCATCAATCAACAAAAATGTCAACAGTGTGGCAGGCCTAAGTATGTTCTACAGAATCAGCACTTCTGCATTACTAGTTTGTCTCCGAAGGGCATGACTATATATTTGAGTTACTACATAAAGAAAATAAAAGCGCTGCTTGTTTTTGGCTGCCATTTATCAAAAACTGTCCCTGTTCACAAAGGACATAACACAGAGTAATTCCCCTTCCTCCCTCAGCTAGCTCCTAGTCAGGAACAAGCCAGTCATGCTATTCAATGGCAAGTAAAGGTTATTCTTGCTGTAGCTGAAAGATAAATGCACACTGCTAAAACACCTCACCTCGCAGTGTTAGAGCAAGACACAAAGAAAAGCTTTCATTCACAACCACTTCAGTACTGGTGCTGTATGCATCAGATATGACTGAAGATGTTCCAAGTGGCTTCAAATCTGAAATCACTTTTTTGTGTGTGTGTGTCTCAACTTTTTAAAAAAACAGTTTAATAAAATATTCCTACTAAAAGACTTTGGAGGTGTCCTTTTTCTTTTCGTTTTTTTTAATAGTTGACACTGTTGAGTCTTATTTGTATGTGTATATCTCAATTCGGACAACAATTGCAAGAGCAATTTTCCGGACACTGAACAATGCCAAACAACTACTCCTTATCAAATCACTATTAGTATCTATTGGAACAAACTGGGAAAAGCTATTCTGTAACGAAAACCACCTGCATAAAAGTCAAATCAGCAATCACCAGATAGACGCTTTTGTCTTAACAGAAGACGAAAGCAATAAAAAGTACTAACAATGATAGCTACACACAGTTCAAACCAGAGTGGATACTAATAAAAACATGCTTCATTTCTAGCTTAAATTTGCCTAGCCTTCATTTCTCTCCTGAATATTTTTGTTTATTATACTGAGTGCCCATGGAGACCTGCACACAGCTCCCCTTCCACATCTGCAAAGAATTCCCTATCTGACAAGGACGGCTGGTGACAGGCCACTATGCTGAACCACCTGCCTGGTATTCCAGAGCTAATCTTAAGTTTCTAGTTGACAAAACCTAACCATTTCTGCATTATACTTACTACCAATGGGGAAGACAAATGTTAACTTCATGTTAATATTTAATCAACAATACAGAAGTTTCCAAATTATAAGCAACTGGGCTCTGCTAGACTTTTTACAAGCCAACAAGAATGAAACAGCTAAAACAGACGGTAACAGCTAAAATAGCCATTTTATCCAAAACATTAGAAGTTTGACCAGAAACACATTAAACCATATACTTATTTGAACATGATAAATATTTTCCCACCACTCAGCTGTTTAGTAAAGAGGTTTTTTCTCAGATGTATTAGAGCCATCCTCAAAAAACAATTAGCAACGTGCAACTCTGAAGGACAAGTTCAAACTCAAAGTAAAATCTTAGCTGAAAACAATTTTAAGCACTAAAATTCCTGAGACTTATGGAAAAGAAATCCCATTTAATTGACTATGAAAGCAAAACTGCAGCCCCTCTGATTCAATACTCTTGATTCCTTTTACTTTTAATCATGTTGAAAAAAAGATTTCAGTACGTTAAGGGAGGGCGGGAAAGGAAGCAAACCTGACGAAACTATTCAGTTACAGCCCTCAATCTTAAAGCCATGCGCACTTCTCTCCTTACCTCCAGCAGAAAGGATAGCTGTGTTTATAACTACTGCTGTGAACCAGTCTGCCTTTCTCCTTCAGTAATTTAATGATGTTCTTATCTGCATCCTAGAATGACAAAACAAAGTTTTCCTTGGATAACAAATTTCACTATTTCAGTAAGCTACCACAGGATTCAATTCCAAACAATAAAAGACACCTACAAATAATCCAGTATCTACACATACAAAAGTCAAAAAAAAACTTGTATAGAACCCAAGTATTTATTGAAGAGGCACTGTGAAACACTAAAATCGAAAAGTTATTTGCTCCCCAAATCCCGGTATATAGCACCAGTCCCATATTACCCTTAATCTTGTTTCCACATACACTAAATGGTACAAAATTCATTCTTTTTCTGTAACACTGACACCAAACTCACACTATTAAGTCTTCTAAGTTGTCTGATTGTGCAGCAGAAACTCACACAGTGCCTCTTACCTAATATTTAGGCTTCATTTCTCTAATGTGACTGTTAAGTTGAAGCATCTTCTGTTACACCTAACTAAACAGGATTTACATCCTAAGCTGGGACTGAAAGATGTACCTTAAGAGTTAAAGAAAATCTACTGGACAAATGCTGTCAAAATTAGATTACAATCAGAAAAAAATGTATACAAAGGTTTTTGATATTGCAATATTCACAAGCTAAAAAGTGATTCAGGACCCTAAGAATATTTTCCAAGAGCCTTAAGTTCAGATTCCTATCAGCAAGAAGGTGATAAGAATGTAGTCTCCCGGGTTCCCTTATTTGCCTCAATATACAGCAGGAAGCAATGACAGCTGTTTGAGATTTTAAGCCATTTACCTGTAAATTGCGTTCATATGAACATGCTATCAAATTGTAGCAGTGGGAAACCCTGAGTGAAAAACAGATTGTTTACTGAGTACATAGAACTTATGAGGCACTTATTTTAAGATTTGTCTAGAACAATCTGGAGTTCCTTTGGAGCCACTTTCACATGGATTCTCTTGCATTTATTAGCAAGTAAATTCATGTTGCAATGTGTCCTCCAAGTGGGGAGCATGACTGGATTTCTCTCCCAGTTCTCTTCTCAGCTAATCAGCAACAGAAAAGAACACTTCTACATAAATTTTAGCTTAAATAAAAGTAGCAATTTTCTTTCTCCCATACCACTGACCTTCACATACTGTCCAGCAAAGTCAGTCACTTCAGCTGTGAAGCAGCCTGATGCATCAACAGGACAAACTGGCACTGAATCTTTCTGAATTATATTAAAATCCACACAGACTCTGTAATCATCCTACAAAAGATACAAGCGCAGTAGATACAAGTTACAGAAGTCTAAAATATCCATTATAATATCCACTCCTGAAAAAAAAAAATACAAAATACAAAATGTGATGACTGGACAAGAACAGAAGAATATTCAAGCCTTTACTACACCAAAAAAAGGTATGTTATTTTACAAAGTTGTACTTTTATTTATCATAGAAATTATTATTTCTGTCAAGTACATGCATTTCTCTACTCCACCTATTAAAGGCATACGTGCACATGCTTCTGTGCACATACACATATATTTGTGCGTACACATACAAATATTCAATGCCTTCAGGTTATTATGGCATAGAAAAGAATCTGAAAAACACTGTCATGCTCTTGTACCAGCCAACGGAGACTTGTTACTGTTTAACACACAAGCCTGTATGGCATTTTTAGACGGCAGGTTGTTTTAATCAATTTAATTCTGGAAGTACAGATGACAAATCCCAACTTCAAATGTCTTAATCTAAAGCTTTTAAATCTGTACTTCTCCATTTTTGTTGGTTGTAGGCAGCGATACTGACCAAGAATTACACATGGACAACACCACAGTTTATTTTTCTGGCCAGCCTTTGTTTAATTCTTTAATTTACAGTAGCAGTAAGGAAAAAAAATTAAGGACAAGAGGGTCGATTCAAAATGTTCATGCATGCTAAAAAATAGTGGTATGCTCAAAAGCAAAAGAGCAAATCAAGATTATTAGGGGAACAGGACAGTTCAGATTTTGTTTTCAATTTTGAAGCCAAAAGTAAAGGCATGTCTTAACCAATCGTTATTCCAGATTACCTGATTTTTTGCCCTGAAGGTGAAATTACATTATTGGAAGTTGGAAAGGAAGGGAGATGGGGACAGTTGCAGATCAATCTCTCAACACACATGCAGAACCACTTCACTTCCCCCAAAGAGCAAGGTCCTGTCTAAGCCTGCATCCAGGCAGGTTGCTTTTGTGTCTTACAGGTTCCTGTATTACTGCTCTGACAAAACAGGGAGAAAAACACTAATTTAAGGGTTAAAAATTGTAGGTTTTATTGTGGTGTGAAATGGAACCTGCGGTGACCCTGTCTGTCTAAACTGGCTGCAGCTGAACTGTTAGCCTCCTCTTTCCTTAGAGGTCATTTCCCTTTTGGGAGACAAGCACACAGCAGCTCTTTCAAAAGAGCTGCACTCTAAAGCAATTAGTCCACCTTGATCAAGGAGATGATATCTGAAGCAAGTGTTCAACTAAGCATTAGACACAAGTGTTTCATAGCTAGCTGAACTACCCTTCCCTAGACGTAACCCATACCAGTGAGCTGGCCTTTGGAGAGACAAAGCAGGATTTCCAGACTCCAGAGAGGAACTTTCTCCTACACCTACACTACCCACTAGCTCCTACCAGCTCCCTCAAGCCAGGTCTGTTGACCCAGACTATATTTTCAAGGGCACACTGAAACTCATCCATAGCAATAGTGAAGCTGGCTTCAAGTACCAAAGCTTTACATGCAGAAACAAAAACCAGTTCCAGCACACAATTGCTCTATGTACCACAGCCTCTCCTTCTCAGCTGCTGTGGACAGCCACCACAGTTATTCAGCCTCTCTTTGGTCCACCAGCTACTTCGGTCAACAGATTAACTGAGACAAGCCTGTTCTCAGTTGACCTTTCATCATCTGTTCTTTCTGAGATACAGCAAGCAGACCGCAGTGTTAATATGTAGGCCAGATGACAGAACTAACGTCAACCACAATTTGGCAATGAACTGTATGTAAGAGGCTTTGAAGCAGCAGCCAGCACTGAGTACATCAAAGCCTGGCACACTGACAACCTAGCTAAAACATACTAACAAACCTTCCACTTCGCAGGACCTCTAGGTCAAGATCTGGTTCAGTTTGGTTTGCATCACTGAAGCAGCCAGTGATATATCAAGGGTTTCCTTTCTTTTGAAAAACTTGAACTTGAATGTAAAAGCTCTACAGACTGACCTGCCATTCATTCAATTTAATGGAGACTTGCTTCAGTGACCACAATCCAGGAATATGTTCAGGCACATGTAGAAATCCACAAGTGCTAAACCCCACTGGAAAACTAAAACAAATTTCAATTCTTTCCAGGACTGAGGTCATAGTGCTGTTTGCTTTTTCTTTTCCTTAATTGCCTGTCGTGACTAGATCTCTTCGAAGATTACAAATGAAAGATTACAAATGAAAGTCAAAATGAACAAAAGGGAAGCTATTAAAAACTCATTCATAAGAATAACTCAAGGCTTTTCTACCTGAAACTTGAAAAAAGCTAACAAAAAACTGAAGTCAAAAGGTTTACCTGTAGCACCACTTATACAAAGAACAAGTATACTTTTGCAATGTATTGAAAAGAATATGCAACAGCAATGTATTTATGAAACATCTATGATTCATGCTGAGCAGGTGTTGGAATTACAGGGTTTGCAAGCAAGCTAAACTGCACCTAAAACTTTTAAGTTGATGAAATAATGAAGTGTCTGAGCAGCTCAATTTTAATGTCATGTTAATCTGGAGGTACAATGGATTTAAAATGTTTTTATGAAGGTTTGTTTTGCTGCATTTTGATTTCTTTTGAACCAAAATAAGTGCTTTCTCATACTGCATCACAGCTTGTATTTGGCACAAACATCAGACAAGACCATAAAACTACATATCCTAGAACTAAATTAGTTTTTAAAAGTGAATTTTTGTAAGTGAATTTTTAATTTAAAATGTTGTTGGAGAAGGATATATTTCTAAGTTATTATCAGATTGTAGTAAGAAGACTAAAAAGGCCTTACTTTCAATCATTGTTTATCAGAAGAACTTACTTATATTGGAGGGAAGGAACAGAAGAACCAAGACAACACTTCTAAAAGACTGTGCTCTTTTCCTTCCAATGGTAGTATATCCAGTTAGCCCAGGTCCATATCATTCATTATAAAGTCTAGCTGCTCCACAGCTACCACATGCAAAGTTTTGTTTGTGATCTTAGTGTACTTTTTCCTCACACAAATACTCTATGCATTTTTTCCTTTGTAATGCATTTAACATCCTGTCATGTTTTCAAAAACCCTGGTTTTAAAAAGGCAATTGCTGACATCCCAGGAGAGACAGAAAAGATTTTTCCCCCTTCTGTGTTTACACAAGTCTTTGTGTGCTTATAACAGAATCAAACAGAAGATGGCAGATAATCCTTGCTCTAACTGGCTGGGCAGCCTTTCCAACAAGCTGTTTCCACCAACGAGAAAATGCACAACAAGACATTCCAGCGGTCAATAGAAAGCTTCTTCCAGAGTTCCTTCTCTGTTAGTAGCTTTTACTCTTCCTTTATTCCATGTCCTACAGCAAGAGTTCCTGACTCAAAGCCAGGACTGGTCCTTTATCCCTCATTTAAATCCCTGCAAGGCTTAGCTATAGAGGAGTATCTGAGGTTTAGGGAATGTCATACGCTTTCAACTCCTTAAGACACCCTATCAGTCACAATGTTCTTCATTAACCAGTAAAATAGTACACAGTCTTTTTATTTCTTTATTTTTATTTTTAAAAAGTCACAGCTGTCTTAAGCCAGGACATCTTTTCACATCAGTGTTCATCTTGACTAGACAAACAAAACACCACAACAGATGCAGCAAAAAGATAGGAAAAGATGGGATATTTTACATGAATACAAAGAGGTCTGTTATTAATGCCAATGGTTTCTGGAAACTATGACGAAGATTGTAGTTCAGGGACTGCTAATTGCTAGACATTGGCAGCTCTATTACAAGTTTTTTGAGGGCATCTTTGGATAATGGCTGAAGACAGGACACTATACAAAAAGGACAATGAGTCTGAACTAGCGCAGTTAATTCATGTGTCTAAAAACTGAACTTATGAAATTCATGAAAAATTATCCCTCCTAACCTTTGCAAGAAGAGACTGAAGGAAAGAACAATAAAGTTTCTTAGTAGACAAAAAAAAATGGAGTGCAACAAAATCCCTTCACACTAAGGGATTCAGTACAAAAAAGCACTGTACAAAAGCACTGGAAGCATTTTTTCAGGCCCTTCAAATGCAAAAGTAACAAAACAAACACTGAAAAAGGGCAGCATGTTGAGCAGAACTGCACCTACCATCCCGAATGTATCACTTAGCAGTGCACCAGATCATTTATTCTTGAGGCTGTAAATTTAGACTTTTGGAAAAGCTAAGATCAACAGCACTTGGAAGATAAGGTGGCAAGTTCACTTCACGTGCCTCAACAATAACCAAGAGACATCTAAAATCCCCAATCTAGCACACAAGTGTCACTAGTGTATGCAAGAACTCACTAGAATATGATGCCTCTTATATTTGTGAGTAGCAAAGGGGACAACTGTTTAATTTCATAGTCACCCTGACAGTCAACAGTAGCTGGAAAGCCAAGCAATGTGTTGGAATAAAATAACAGATCCATGAATTATACTTACAGCACCAAAATAGGGGGCCTGATGGACAACACCTGTGCCTTCCTCCTCCTTCACATAGCTATCTACTAACACAGTAAAGGCACCTTTATCTTTGCACTGTAAAACAAAAATATGTTTTTCATATATACAGAAAAAAAAACAGAATTATTAAGAACATGGAAGAGCTACTGGTTATACTCTAGAATCAACAACTGCATCAGAAACAAATGATACACATTAAAATACGACATTCCTAACATTATGTATCCATTTCTCATACCTAAAACATCTAGACACTTCATTTAAACAGCATCAACTGTGATTAAATCTAAGACCTCTCAAGAAAGCCTAACAGTCAATTAATCTTCAAGCCACAGATCTTCACACAGGTCTGTGCTTAACAGAATACAAATCAGTACGCTCTTGTAATCGAGGATACAATCAAGACAGCTACAGGCATTAATTATACAGAAGTCTCCTTGTATTTTTATATGTCCACTCTACCCTCTAAATATTAAAGAAAACCTTTGTTTTTATAGTAATACATTCTATTTCCTCCAGAGAATGAGCAATTCAAGAGAACTCAAGAAAATTCAGTGATCAATGTGTAAATAACAAAAAATAAAGATCTATTTCCTATTCCTTAATGTAAAAGTGGTTAAAAACAGTACTGCAGATAGTTACAGCTGAATTAGATGCGTTACAAGATATTATATTTGGCATGTTCTGAAGGGGGATATTTTAAGATAAGACATCCATTCTAAGAAAAATTGGTGTATGCCCATCTGCTCCTTAAGAAGTACAGGAAGGCTCAAAGTAATTTATCTATTCTGAACCTTTACTCCCATAGTACAGTTTATCAGCTTCCACTAGGTGTTTGTCCTTTAGGAATAACAGGTCCTGCTACCTACAGACATTTCCTCAGCTTTGTGCTGACTTCAACACATGCTTCAAAAACAGATGGTAGTCAGAAATGACTGAATCCCTTGCCCGAGTTAACAGCTGCTTGTACAGCAGTGCTGTAATCCATTTCAACTCTTCGAAAAATTTAACCAATTTTTAATAAGAAGTATTGTTGGGATTTCTTTTCTTTTTTTTAAAAAGACATCAGTTCTCCACCCACCTTATTACTATACATTCATTACTGTCTGCAGTGCTATTAACTACAGTACACTTACACAGCAGTAAAAGTTGCACAGATGGACACCCACAAAGGCCATATATAGTAATATTTAATTACTGTATTTAATTGTTCAGCAGAAATCCTTGTATCTGCAACTGTTGTCCACAGTCATTTTCTTAGGAATACAAAATCCGTGGAATTTAAAAGCAGACAACAAACTCTCCAGTTGGAAATTTGAGAGCGTACTGCTTACCCAATAACAACTATATAAAGTCGTGCTGCAATCTGAAGCCCTACTACTATTTACCATTGAATTCTTACTCTGTTATATTTAAAATTTTAGGAGAAAAATATAGAAAACAGCCTTCTATTATTCAACCTTTCACTAGCAAGGAATATAAACTTTTTTACTTTTGTCTTTGTGAACTATGTCAAATACTGAACTTGTTCATCCTACTTACCTGAATGAAATATTCAAAGAGTGGTTTATATTTTTTGCCTTTAAGCATAACACCAGGAAACCTGAGGAGAAAGATTTAAATGAACACCAATTTAACAACTTGAAAATTACTCAGCTCACACCAGTGCTGTTTTTCCTATCTCCTTTTCTCCCCATCCCTATCAGAATTCGACACCATAGGGTAAAGGAAGTTTCTTCTAAATAGTTTGCTTCCCACTTATAAATCTCTTTGATAACTTGAGCTTACACAAAAAACACATCTTAATGCATCTCTGCTATCAGAGAACAGGTACACTCCTACCCGATGGTCTTCCAATCAGGCAACCATAGTAAAGTAACATAGAATTTAAACATGAATAACAACTTATTTCTGATAAAGCTGTGGGCAAGGAGCTTCTGGATAAAACTAATTTTATTTTGATAACAAAGTCCTATAGCTCAGTGTGTTCAAAAAGAACTAAATAAGCACTGATCCAAAACGTCTACAAGTTTTATGTGCAGAAGATTACGATCCTGAGTATTACAGTGTTTATAGCTCAGATGCTTTATTCCTTATTCTAAGATTAGGCATCTAAGCTCCCCAGAGGCGTCTCAAAAGATCCAATACAGACGGGACTGACTGGGGAACCAAGCCAGGCAGGAAATGCAAGACAGAGAGATACAGTCTGTGGATCTGGCCCTCCTCAGGCTTCTGACTACAGATGGCAAAAATGGTAATTGGATTGCGATTCGCCGACCACAACTCTCCTGAAAGGGCTTAAATCTTCCGTTTCAGGAAAAAGTCTAGTTAAAACACAACTTTATCTAATAGATGAGTTACCTCTCCAGATGTGTCACAGCTGTGGTCTTTCCCCATACTCTTCCTAATTTACATCCACATCTTCCAAACAATGGTCAAACCATGCAAGCTTTGACTAATTGAAAGTGGGAAACAGCTTGAAAGCTGTTCCATTGTACAAAAAGAAACTCAATCAATATTTAATGCCAAGTTAAAGAGCATGACTCCTCAGCTTGGCATACATAATATCCACTAGGAAAAGGGGAGATTTCTATTTTAAGCCACAGCTTCACAGATGGTTTCAGCATTTTATATTACAAACAGCCTTAGGAATGTTTGAGGTGCTTAATCAGGATCAGATGAGAGAATAGCATCCCAGCGCTCAGCCATGAAGATGTGAGAGCACTCAGACAGAACATCAAGCATTGGAACTGCTTAAAAAAACAGTTGAATTCCCTCTTTACACAAGTAAATTAAGCAAAGGGTTGTGGATCACATTCCTTATTTTCCCTTTTGATTTCTAAAATATTTTATCGAAGTCCTGAACTTCAAGTTGAAAATTTGTATCTGCCTTCTTGTAACCTAAGTTATACTGGCAGAACAGAGACTAGATTAAAATCACCATAGTAATCTTTCTCTCTCAACAGATCAGAAATCTATAATCAAAAAGGAGACGATGTTGAAGTGCTGTAGAATAGTATAAAGAAATTAAGAGTTTAACATGCAAATAGGCTGAAATGTTACACAAAGGGAGGAAAATGTTCATCAACCATTTCACATTCACCACTGCTACATAAATCAACGAACCACCAAAAGTGGTGGCATATATCAAGACCAACCCACTTGTGCGAAGTAGCACAAGTATTCTGATAAAGACAGTGGCCATCTCCCCAGTGAAGCAAAGGAAATTTACTCCAATTTTCTCTCACAAGAAACACTGACTGCATCTGAGAGGAAAAGGGGAAAATAAGCAGCCAAGTCGGGTCTGAAAGAAAAGCTGAAAGTTGAGGTACAGAAAATTTTCTATGGAAGATGATTCCACGACATCAGCCTGCCACCTGGTATGGAGCAAGTGTCATAATTCTCTCCCTTGAGGACCTAACTGCTTGAAAATTTAAAAGGGAACTAAGAAGAGAAAAAAAAAGTGAGAAAAAAAAAGTAGAAAAGTAGAAATTTCCATGAATTTACATACTTTTTAGATCTAAATCTTCATAAGATCCATTCAACTACCAGCTACCCATAGTCTCTCATTTCATGTGTGAGACAAATGATTTATTACATAACGTAAAAAATTGTAGTATGACAAAAAAAACTCGGTCAGAGACTGTAGCACTAATATGGAAAGAGGAAAAAATTGCACTCTGCAAAGAGAATAAAAGTTGCCAGCAGCCTTATGTTTAGGCACAGAGGTAAAAAATCAAAAGATGAGGGAAAAAAAAGTTAGAAATACAAGTAGCCAGGGATAAAAGCATCTACAACAAACTTGTGTATGACTGTCTTACAGCAGGTACAGGCCTATTATTCCACAATTCTGATGAAGAGAAAAACACAACAAGGAAGGCTAACACATTTAATGCATTCGTTGATACAGGAAATGAATAATGGCAGCACTACTGAAATTTAATTTGTAGAATTCCACAAAAAGAAGAATCCAGGACCAAAGCATAATAGACCTACAAATGGAATGCATCTACCTTGCTTATTTTCAAGTCTAAGAAACGCATTCCAAAATAGAAAATAAGAGTACTTTTGGTAGAAACTTTTTTTTTTCCCCTAAACACTAAGGAAATTTCCAAAAACTGCAAAGAAGCACGGTACCTAGAATTCAAGAGGAAAATGGGGCACTGGTGGACCTAAAAAAAGTCAGACCATAGTAACAACTTGATTCAAGTTTAAGTGATCAAACAGGTTAAAAAGAGTGAGTGCTAAACACACAACATGAATAGGTCAAGAGTAAGTCAAACCAAATTACTTCCTTCGTTAGGCTAGCTTAAATAGCAATCAAGCAGATAGATCCAAGTCTTAGCGTTGGCTTTTGATACTTTCCCCTGTCTTTCTGGCAAACACAAAAGTATTGTAACTGGGTGACTGTATGTCTACATTTCCAGTGGTATCCTAACACTGACACTATCTGGTGTTTTTATTGATGAATGAAGGGAGAAAGAAAAACAGAGGAAGCAAATCTGGAGATCAGGCGTTCTGTCCACAGTGAAGAAAGGAAGCACTGAAAGACCATCTTTTTAAATTGAGTACCACCTCAAATGACTACAGCATACGTGACAGGTGATGTCAATTAACTTTGGGACAGCACAGGGACAGAGGGGAAAAAGCAAATAGGAACTACTCAGTTGTCATAGTATGAGCATAAGAGTAGAAAGCAGGCAGGTGTTCTAGCTCTATATTCCTACAATTCAATTAATACATATAATTGCTTAGCCTCTTTTAACGCGTGTGCACATGACACACAATTATTATTTGAAAAATGCTGATGTAAAACTTTCAGCTGCTTGGGATAAAAAGACAAAAATAACTAATGCCAGTGAAGAAGGGTTGTCATTCACAATCTTCTAGCTTTTTTCTTTAAAACCATTGCACGGGATTGAATAAAGTCAAATATTTATTATTACCCCTTTATCAGATTGATTTTTTATACGAAAGATTTAAAAGAAGCAAAGCCACATATTCTAAGAGGGCTACATAATTTAATACCTGCATTCCCTATCCAATTTATTAAATAGTTCGTATTTTTCAATTCAACCAAGATGAATAAGCAATTTTCAGAAAGCATAACTGCCACTAACTACTTAATTTGGGTAGACAATTCTGCAGAAGCAGTATTTGTTTGCTAAAAACAATGTTTTTTCTTGTCTGTTTCACTTTAAGTACTTAGACCATTTTTTATAAACTTGTTCCACATTTGCACAATTTCCAATCTTAAAGACTTTTAAATTAACAATGTTTTTCATAAAAACAATGGAAAAAAACAAAATTGAAGGAAGAATGGACTAAGGATTTTTTTTTTTTTTTTTTTGCTGCAATACAATAAGCCAATGAAACTTTTATTTGGAGCTTCATATTCAAGACCAATTTGTCCTAGCAACTTCCAATCTTTTATAGTTTTTTTGCAAGATATACACACAAAGTACCACCACATAGAGAAAGTAATCTTTAGACAACAGCAAAATTCAACTTTTTGAAACACTTTACTTCTGAGCTATAAAAACACCAGAAGTTAACAAATATGTAACAATTTATGTACTTGCCTCTCCAGTATCTCATATTCTGTGTCAGATTTGTATAGGGCTATAAGCCTGGATTCCATCAAGATGTAAATCTTTCCTGTGGCATTATCTAGAATATAAAACAAAGCAAAAAAAAAAGTTATATAAATCTCACTTTAATGCCCTCATTGGCACCATTACAAAACAAAACCTTTCAGTTTATGCAAGATGGTATGTTAGCTATAAAACTGCCCAAAACAGTCGTGCTGATCAACTACTTTTTTGCACCTCTTTCTTCCCCATAATGTGACTACCATTAGCCATCTAACATGTTACAGGTTAAGAGAACAAAGATGTTCAGTTACTGCAATTTAGCTGTCACATACCAGTAACTTGTTCATGAGCCTGATCCCCAGGAATAGGAGGGAAAAGAAAAAGCTAGGGACACCCAGCCACACCTTCCTGTCTTTCAAATATAATGTGACTTTAAGAGGTCAAATAAAGCATTTCTTCTTGTTCATTTTTTCAGCTATCAATATTTATTAAGAAACAGCCCTCAGAATGTAAGCAACAGATAAAATAAGAAGAGCACAGCAGTTGGAAACCATCAGCCACATGGGAAATATATCTCATTTTTTACAATAACACTGATCCAGTCCCAACAAAGCACTAAATTTAGCATAAAACAGTCTATCAGACAAAACAGATGCACATATTCAAAGGCACTGAAGAAAAAAGGGTTCATTATATATAATCTTAATTTAACACTTGCCTCTCAATTTTACGTATTGCAATTCTGGGTTAACGCAAAGGGCTAGATTACTAGGTAAGGTCCAAGGAGTAGTGGTCCAAGCAACAAGAGAGACACTTGCATCTTCATCCAGTGGGAAGCTCACAATCACTGAAGGGTCTTGAACATCCTTAACAGGCAAGATAAAGTCAAAAGGACAAAGAGAAAACACATTTAATGCACGTAAAAGTAAAAAAAAATGCAAGTCAAAGTAGTCACTATTGCTGACATCTGCCCAAATCTATCTTGCAATTTGCCTAGTTCATCTCTGCAGTGACAGAAGTTGAAGTGGCAGCATAAGGAAGTTTGAAAAAGATAACAATCCCAACATTCTCCCATTGTATCAGTGGAAACTATCAGCCTGACAAGGCCACAGAGTTAAGGGTTAGTATTAGCACTGAGATTTTGGGAATTATCTGCCAAAGCACCAGAGAACCGAGTGCCAGTTCCCTCAGGTACCTCTTCTCATCCCCTTTTAAAAAGTCTATAATTAATCTCAACTGTCAAGACTATCAGCAGTTTCTCAACTACTGCTACACAAAGCCTTATCCCATCTTTTCCTCTAGAGTCAGGGAGTAGGAGGAATAGCCATCACTTCAGAAGATGAAATATCTTACTAAGAAACCATTGTTAGGAACGAAAAATAGAAGCTTTGAGTGCTTAAAAACACAAGTACATCAATACTTATAAGAGTAAAAATGTCAGGGAAGAAGACCTTTAGCAGCTGCTCTATGAAATTTTGTCTTCAAATGGTTCAAAAGAATTCCCTGAAGACAAATTTTTCTTTGAGACAAAAACAACCCTAGTCGGCCGCTCTGTATTTCATATATTAGAGAAAATAGATTGAAAAACAAGTCTCGTCTTGCACATGTGAAATTTGTATTATTAATATTAAATGCCAAATAGAAAATGAATGCAATATGCACAGGCCCTAAACACACAAACAGGTCCTATCCCCTCATCATTTCTGGTGCAGGGTGCTCTGGTTTCTGTCCAGCATCACGGAACAGTTAATTGCATCACGGGACAGGCAGCTATTTATGTCTGAGCTAAGGGCTGTTCCAGAGGGAATTTTCTGTGAACATCTGGTGCAGTCAACAGTAAAACATAAACATTACATAACTCTTGCACTGCGCTTGATGCGAGCAAAGCTGAGCTATCATTACCGTTCTGTCTCTAACAACTGAGAAACAGCACTGTAGGATCATTCACCTCTTCTGAAGCACTAAGTTGACCTGGTAGATAATTACAGCCGGAAAGCCATGAAAAAAAAAACACCCAAGCTTCCAAATGGCATTGTTCAATACTTTTATCAGCACTCAAAGTTGTACCTGCTTTAAAGTTGAAGACAACACCTCTTCAGTTGCACATAATACAAGATACTGACAAAGTTTACTCAAGTCTACATTAGACACCTAAGTCAATTTCTAAACGTGCAGCCCGTGTCCTATTTCTCATAGGATCAATCAACAGAAGCCAAAGCCTGCTTTTCACATCAAGAAAGATAACAGCTGCCTTACATCCAGAAATGACAGGTCTTGCCAAGAATAAATCATAGCAGCTTACAGACTCGTAATGATCCAATCTCCAAAATACCACCTCAAACAGATAAAAAGATATCTTTCACATGAAGTGGCACAGCAGCATATGTAAGCCCACACTCTACTTGTTCTAGAGTGAGAAATAGCATCTAAGTATTTTATGAGGAGAGGGAGAGGTTGTTCTGTGGAAAAAGGGCACACAAAAATAGTCTTTGTTCCAAAGAAAGCTCATTAATCAGAGCCTATATGAAATGTAGATTACTTTGCTTATATTTGTTAACTATTTCAGTCATCACACAATCACAAAATAACAAGATATCTTTGTAGGTGACACTTCCAAATCACAAAAACCTTTGTTCTTCAATATGGTCAATTGCTCCTCTGAAATACACAGAGCACTAGTATCCGTGGACAGCATTATACAAGTTCATTTAAACATTTTTTTTCCAAAACACTATTTTTGGCCAGCAAATTGGCCTTTGTTAGGCAAGATGTAAAAAAGACCAGATGTACAATTTGTGCTAGTTTTCTGCTGTAACAACGTAAGTAAAAGATTTATGATACAAGCACATGAAGGCCTGGGTGGGGATAGTAAAGAATACAAAACCTCTGTCCACAAATTAACATGAAAATTGGTAAACTGGGGCAGAATTTCTGCTTTCATGCATGTGGTAACATGTTTGTTGCTAATAAATGCTGTATCTTGTCATCGTTTCAAGGGATCATCTTAAAAATGCATGGTATACTTTGTTTTATATTAAGAAAATCATTACGTGGAGTTTACCAATCTGAGTAAACAATTCTTACAAGACCTAGAATAACACTGAGCTACAACCAAACATGATCTTTGATAATTCTTACTAATCCTCCCATGAGAGATATCAACTTTGCAAAGACCCTTCCTCTTTTCGGATCTGCACAGCCAGGGAATGCTACAGCTTTCCTGCAAGTATTTAGAATAAAAACCAGCACAAGTGCAGTATTCATCTTGGAAGCCAAAAGAGGAAATGAGAATAATTTAGCAGAGTAAAACAGAGTATATGCCTCAAATACCTGTAAGTAGTAACCAAGAAGAAGGAAAAATGCAAAGATCAAAAAATCCAAACAAACACAGCTAAACTCAATTAAAAAAAAAAACTTTTTTTTTTTTTTTTTGCTATCAGCTCAGAGTATAACAACATGCTTATGTACCAAGTAAAAAGAATACTAAAGCCTTACAAATCCAAGTTGAGGATACTAGAGATTAGACTGCAATGCATCACGTACACATATACTGACCTTGTAATTCTGATGGGACTCGAAGTTGGACAGTGGGGTGTTGCATGCAGTTGAGAAAGGCATGACCTTAACACCCCTATATACTAGTCCTTTGTCATACAGCTGCTTGAAAACCCACCTGGAAGTAAACAAGAAACATGAAATAACACTTGGAGTTTCAAATTTAATAGAGCAACTGCAAAGTGTGGTTCTGCTCTAGCTGGAGTGCTGTTCTGAAAGACACATTTTTAACCAATCATCAACTAAAGGCAGTATTTATAAGTCAAAAGTAAAGAAATTCACTGTGACTGCATTGTTGGCCAATACTTAGCTTTACCTGATTCTAACAGCTTGGTTTTCTGTGTACTGACTTCACAGAACAGAGAAATATTCTGATGGGACACAAATCAGTATTGCTGAATATCTCTCCCAAATTTCCTGAATATAACGACAACCTAAAATTTCTTTGATTAACAAGGCTGAAATCAGCCATAATTTAGAGAGATGTGTAGTGAAGTGACATGGCTGCTCGCTCGTCACATCATCTGGAGCACCTACTACATCAGCCAGTGCTAAAAAACAGAGAAGACATGAGCTACAGATAAACGCTTCCCACTCTGAGTAAATCCTGACAGTCCCAAGAGCATTTTCCACAAGAGGTCACAGCTCAGCATGCAAAGCATTGAACGCAGTTTTATGGTGCCACAAGTTACATTAATGTTCTCCTTTGTTAGCTCATCTCTCTGTTCCAGTCCAAGATCATTCTCACACCAATCTTTAACTCCTTTTATGCCATCTTCAATATGGCCTATAGTATACATGAATCCTCGTGTCTTCTTGAATTAATGAAGAAAGTACTTAATATTGTAATATTGAGTCAGTGCTCAAGATGAACAGTAGCTGGAAGAGCACGGTACTTTACATTGCAACTCATCACATGCCCACGTGATGGACAAAACCCTATGTTACTTCATATCTGAACAACAAAGGGTTTGTTAAAGGATCACCCACATAAATCAGCTTATCAATTCTCACTGACCTACATGTCCAGTGGTATAGTCTGCAGGTTGGCCACCTGCCAAGTAAGGCAGGAGAGGGCAAGTCTTTATCATGCCAAATTCAACTATAGATCCAAGTTTCTGCAGATTCGTTTCAGATTCCACATGTGAATTGTTAGAGTGCTGACTTTAAAAGCTCTTTTTACCTGAATGTTTTCAAACAATCCCAATCATATTTTTTTTTGTATCCATTTCCAGATAAATAGCCCATTGCCAAGCAACCAACCCCATCTTGGCAAGCAATGCTTTTTCCTGCAGGCTGTGTCACTTTGTGCTTGAGAACCTGGGCCTGTATTGAAGTCAGTGTTTTGTCTTCGATGTTTGAATGCATAATCTTTGACGCAAAACAAGACTACTGCATTGATTTCCATCTACAGCCTGAAAGAAGAGTATCAAGAGATACCAATCAGCCTGTTATCATATCGAGAAGATGTGCAATGCAACCAGATTTATCCCTGGGCCTCTAGTAAAAGAAAAATATTTCCTATGAGTGCTCACTAACATGAGGAAAGTTACATAACCCAAACTCTAAGATTGATAAAGTCTGAGAAACCCTCAGTAGCATCAAGTTCTACCATGAAAGAGTCAAACTCAGAAGTCTTTCAGAGCTGTGCACTCCAAGAAAGGTGGCTTACCTTACACACACAACTCAAAAGTGACCTTATTAAAGCAGAAAACATCACCCACGGTCAAGTTGTAGCTGGACCCTAACTCAAACCCAAAGCACAGCAGTGAGTGCATGTGTTTTACAATTGAGACTGCTTCAACTTAAATATAAGTGTCTCAACAATATATATAGTTTTGTTAATGTCGTTTCATCAACTTTCTGCATATACATTTCAGCTGGCTAACTGTAGACGTTTTCATGCAAGTTAAAATTTAAATGTATGCTTACCACCTCAGAGCCTAACTAATGCCGAGTGTGACAAGCGATAGCATTTATACTGAAGGTGTTCTACTTGCCTTTCAAAAACAGTTAACTAAAATATCTACAGGGAAAAAAAAAAAACTTTCACTTTAGCTTCACTTTCTAAAGAACACTGCCTACTACCAGCATAGAAGAAAACTCCTTAGTGAAACACTGAATATTTAATTCAGCTGTAAATATATATAACCGTAAACTTCAGACAAGGTGAACGCTAGATGGAGCTGCAAAGTGACAAATCCAAGCCAGCACCTCCCTCCTGCGGCCATTCTGACTCAGTGCAAACCAAGAGCACCCCGGTTTTTCCGAAGCCAGATGAAATGATGAGCATTCAAACCACCATTCTTCAAATCACACATTTATAGCTGACCAGAACTGCTCCTTTCAGAAAACGATTCCAACAAAGCAACGAGAATTTTGAAATTGAGACTGCTGCTTGATGCAATAGCCCTCGTTATCACCACAAAAATGGCTGTTATCTTGAAAACCACATGATTGGTTTCCTCAATAAAAAGTACTGGAGAGCCCCCCCTCTGCTCTGCACTGCTGTGGCCTCACCTCGAGTACTGTGTGCAGGTCTGGGCACCACAGGACAAAAAGGACGTGAAACTGTTGGAGAGTGTCCAAGAGAAGGGCTACAAAGATGCTGAAGGGCCTACTGATGACGTACGAGGAGCGGCTGAGGTCACTGGGCCTGTTCAGCCTGGAAAAGAGGAGGCTGAGGGGAGACCTCATCGTGGCCTACAGCTTCCCCACGAGGGAGAGTGGAGGGGCAGGCACCGATCTCTTCCCTTTAGCGACCAGCAATAGGACCTGAGGGAGCGGTGTCAAGCTGTGGCAGAGGAGGTTTATGCTGGATATCAGGAAGAGGTTCTTCACCGAGAGGGTTGTCGCGCACTAGAACAGGCTCCCCAGGAAGCAGTCACTGCACCAAGCCTGTCAGAGCTTAAGAATCATTTGGACTGTGCTCAGTCACATGGTCTGAATCTTTAGGTAGACCTCTGTGGTGCCAGGGGTTGGATTCAATGATTCTTGCAGGTCCCTTCCAACTCAGGATATTCTATGATTCTATGATTCAAAATACTCTTGGTGACCCATGCAAAGTCCCGCACCCCTCAAAACCTTCTAGGAGATGCAAAAGCAGGTTGTTCTCTTTACACGTGTACATGCACTTCACATCAAAGAGAATGATTTGAAGTTTTGCAAGTTCTTCATGCTGCTTCTTTTGGGTACCAAGTGATTTCAAGTGATCAAGAGGTTCTGTTTGCAGTGACTCTGTATTTAAGGGTCTGAAGCCTCTTGGCTCTCCCAGAAATAAAACTACCCATTACAAATATCAGGAAATGGGTTTCAAACTCAGTGTTGTTTGTTTTTTTTTTTTTAACTAAACAATTGTGAACTCAGTTACTGATAAAGACCAAGGTGGTGGGAAAACCATTAAGAAAGCAGGATGGATGTGTATGTGGTATGATTTCAACATTGATGACAGCCCAGGTAACTGGACTAAATTACTGTAGTGACCAAGTATGAGTTCAACAAGATAAAATGACAATATAGCAGCTTCCACAGATTTAGAAATCACAAACTTCATAATAGGGAAAAAGACACAGCATCCACACAACTCAGCAAGCAGACTGCAAACCAATGCCACCATAAGCAGCAGAGATTCTGAGGAAAAGGCTCTCCCATGAGTCATGAGCAATGCCTGAAAGACAAGATGTAATCCAATAAAAAGGAAGCAACGATCAAAGACAGACACATGGGGATGAAAATAATGGGAAAAAAAAGCAAAACCAAAACAAGTATTGAAACAATACCGGTCACGAATCAAAAAAGCATAACCATAAGAGGAACGTTAAGTCCAATAGCGAACACAGAAAGCCTATCTTTAGAATATTATCTTTATAAGACACCTTCGTAAGACAGACAGGAAAATAATTTATTCTGGGGCCTGGGAATTTATAAGTACAGTATCATCAAGTCTTATGTCCAACTACAAGTGAAAGGTTTAAAATCCCAGCATACAGAGCTCATTCTGCTCCAGCTCTACCCTCCAGGCTCTCAACTAGCATAAATAAGGATGTTTCCTGCTGTAATCTTCATATCAGTGCATCGAATGATTCTGGATTATGTCAAAAGTGAAAAATGCACTTAGAAAATGTAAATATGCAAAACTGATGCTAGACATAGCCTAAAGATCTTCTAACTAAGCAGGAGTTCAGACTGTTCCTCCTTTGAAATACAAGTAAGGAGATGAAATAAGGATGAAATACAATCACCACCACCATGGAACTAGAGAACTAAATGCATGAAAGAAATTCAAGCATGAAAAAATGCATATAGCTACTAGAAAGATGTACAAAGCAGACTTTTTCCTTGTGATCACTATCCCTGTAGCGAATCACTGAAATGTCATGGAATACACAAAATACACATGGAATACACAAATTACAGCAGCGGTTCCTATGAGGATCCATAGATTTGTTGTTTTGAAGTCATTCTGTTTTAGTGCTGGATGAGTTCCCCATGCAGAAAAAAATAAAGTCAGAAAACAACTTCTATGACTTACACAAGAGGGGGAAAAAAACGAGGACACGACATTCCAGTTACATCCGTCCTTACAACAAGGGCAGCTGGACAATGACATTTAGTAACATGGCTCAACAGTATGAAAAAAAAACCTTAAACCAAAAGGAAAGCAAAGCTACACATAGCGAGCAGTGGTACAACAGCCATGCAACCCAAGGCAAAAGTTTTGAGAGCTACCTACAACCTCTTTGACTGTAGCCTAGAAGCAGGACAGGGGCACCCCAGGCCTGACACTATTACAGAACATCAAAGGGCAGCAAGGCCAAAGGCCACTTCTGTCAAGGAAGAAATCCAAGGTCCTCTCTAAATAACAACCCTAAAGGGAAACAAACCGCAGCAACTGAAATGGCTGAGGTAGAAGAGGGGGAGACAAAAAGCCCTGCCACTGACAGGAACCCCATACTGCATTTTCACAGTATACAGCATAACCATTATCTCAATCACGTACTCGTTTTCTGTTGCAACTAGGAACGCTTTTTTCTTTTTTCCTCTCACCCACTTGCTCATAATATTGCAAAAAGGTTGAAGAACATCTTAGAGCACAAAAGCAGATAGCAAATGTTTCTGTCAGTGTGACATGAGCACTGTGTGGTTTTGCACTGCACAAGCAAGTCTTTCAGAAACATACACGAAGCTTTCAACTGTTCTTAAATCTGATTTATGTTCAAGCTGCAAAGAGTAAATTTAGCCACTAGATGGAAACAGAAAGCTGATTAACAAAACCTACGTGCACAAAGGTCAAAAAAACCATTGCAAACGATCAGATCTGAAACATGCCTCAGTTCAGACCACTGAGCTATCCCCTCCTCTCCTTGACACTTCAGACTTTTTCCTCTTCAATGGCCAGAAAGAACTGTTCTTGAGATGCAAACTATCTGCAAGCCTGAAAGCCATGTAATGAGCAAGTAGCAGAAACAGAAGTTTAGAAGTTACTGTTCTTTCTTCAAAGCTAATATACTCTTCAGACCAATCTGACATCAGTAAAGAATTTAAGGTCATATTAAGTTGCTCTCAATTTCACTGCATCTGTTTTATGAGCTGCACAAATATTACACAAGCCCATCACATTTCGCACAACAAGAGAAATTCTACTTGAGCCCACTCTAGAACAACCAGCCCCAGGAAGAGTTAGAACCAAAAAATTAACCATATAGGTTTAATTGATTGAAAGCCTGAAGACAAAATCCTTACCATATTTTAACCTCAAAAATCCATAGTTGCCATGCTTACTGCTGTTATTATCAATGTGTTTTTTTTCCCATGTCTAAGAGCAGCATTCTACTTCCACAGGCAGAATATAGCAAGAAAAACACTGGACAGGTCAATACAGACACCAGATTTCAGTCAGTGCAGAAATTAATCTGCAGCTTTCATTCCATACTTATCCAGGCACTAAAATATTACAACTTCTTAAAAATTTTTAAATGAAAAAAAAAAAAATCAGTAAAACAGATCACTTTTAAGAAGTACACTTGGATCTAGCATTCAAATGTATAATCCTAATAGACAAAATGCATCCTGAATGACACAGATTTTCAGTTTGCTGATTGTGTCGGTAACCACCTGACTTCCTTTAGAAAAATTTAAATGATGTTGTTAAAAGCACTACTATAACTAGAGTGCTCTCTAAGTGTTATCTCCCTTAGCCTTGGGGCAGGCTTCCTGCATTCCTTTTTCATTTCCCTCCTCCATCCACTCTGTGTAAACACCAATGGTTCCATCTCCTGTTCTGTGCGAGCAGGTTGGCAATGATATTGTAGTATGTCCCTTCAAGACCTAGGCTTTGTAGGCAATCCTATTTTTTAAAATAGCCCTTTAAAAGCATATTTTGCAACATGATTACACATAAAAATAGTAGCAGTGGGAAGCAAAAAGCACAGAATTAGAAGGCTGTCTGCGTACATGCTTCCTGAAATCTCTCATACCACAGAGATTTCAGATGCAAAGTCTGGATCCAGATAATTTTACAAGAGGTAGGTTTCTTGCCAGCCTTGGCTTTCTTGTCAGTCTTAGCTTTATCATTAAGTAGGGTTTCTTCAGCTAAACTAGTTATACATCTACTTCTTTCCTATTATCCCTGCAATGCTCATCAAAAACTAACTGGTACCTCAGTCCTCTGCAATGGTTCCAGAGACATCTGGAGGTTTTATCAATCCTCTATCATACCTATACGAACCATTTAATTACATGTGAATCCAACTACACAGCTCTATAAAGAAAGGTTATTAGTAAAACTAAAGAACACCAATAATACTTTACTATACATATAATTTACTTTTCAATGGCTTTTTGTCAGCATACACTCTGCCAAACCTTTCCCTGTAATTCACCTTGTAGCTCTATCACCTGAAGTACTCATTGTTGCCAGTTTTCCACTGTATCAGCTCCGTTTGCTTTTCCTCAACCTCAAAGGTCATCTTGTCTTTTAGAATTCCAACAGTCATTCTGAAAATGTTGCCAAAATTCCTGAAGTTAGCTCTGCAACAGGAGTCCCAGGCAGCTGTCAAATTACACTGCCAAGAACACAGTAACAGCAGATTCCAAGCCTCTAAGTTCAAACTTAAAGAAGGGGGTTTACTGAACAAAGTTTAAAGTTAACACTGAAGAACATCAAGAAGGTAGAGAGAACTTCCTAAATGGAGCAACGAACACATTGATCCACGTGTCACCAGAACTGCTTTGAGGTTGACATGGAGTAATAAGACTTCAGGGTTGAATAAGAGTAGTCTTGTTCATACTTAATTTTGAAATACTTATTTTGTCCATACTTACTTTAGTTTGAAAATCGCTACTGTCCTCAAGGAAAAAGCAGTTCAATTAATTCCCTCAAACAGGCATCAAGAGATT
Organism: Oxyura jamaicensis; assembly: GCF_011077185.1. Taxonomy (NCBI): domain Eukaryota; kingdom Metazoa; phylum Chordata; class Aves; order Anseriformes; family Anatidae; genus Oxyura; species Oxyura jamaicensis. The sequence continues at coordinate 5,819,765 of NC_048904.1, forward strand.
TCACACCCCCTTCGCCTTCTGTATTTTCCCCACTGTTTATCTGAACTTGGCACATTTCAAAACAGTTCTAGTGACATATGGATCGATACCATTTACAGTAATTGAAGCCTTCTTAACATTTTAGATTTAAAGAGCATACGTGCAAGGTGTGCAAGTTAACTTACCACACAGACTCCATGAACTCAGGATAAAGAGTTTTATAGTCATTTTCAAAATCAATCCAGCGTCCTAATCTGGTTACATTGAACTGTTAAGAAATCAGATTAAAAGGCATCTTAACATTAAAGATCACAGTACATTTCCACTATTTAGTCTGTAAAAAGCTTGATTTTATAAGCGCAGCATTTGTCCCATAACAGCAAAACACTTAACACTTCTATGAAATGTTTAAGCCTGACATAGCTCAAACAGTGTATTTAAACAAAGACAAGCAAAGAATGAAACCATAATTGTTTAGAATCAAGACCACAGAATAGTCAAATATGTTTGACACTACTAAATAGAAATGGTGGTGGACCAGAGATGCATTTTCAAGGTTCAGCTGTGGTTCAAATGCCTGAGAATTGCTACTGACTCCAAGGGATCTTGTTTTCCATTTTTAATGCTACTGGTTCCAGAGACAGTGAAATCTAGAACACGGTCTGTCAGCTTTCAGTTTTACCAAAACACAATGTGATTAGAAGACAAGGAAATGATGAAAGAAATTGGTATGTCACAAAAAGTTATCAAAAATTTTTCAGGGCCAACTGCTTTCCTTGACTTCCCACAGCTATGAAAGGGCTGCCAGAGACCACGACATTGACAGGCACTAGTCTCTGTTTCAAGACAGCTGTGTTCAGGTCCACTAGCACAGGATATGAAAACTAACGAGTAGGAAGCTAGCTATGGAGTCCACCTGGCACAGGGTACTTTCCTGCTGGTTTGCAATTCATGAACCATCAGCTCTGCAAATAACCGAGCCCAGAAACACCTCTCCTGATACTGTTACACGCAGGCCACACTGAATGTCAAGCTAATAGTGATGAGAGCCAATGATTTCTCTCACTTCTATATTTTCACAGCATACCTGAGTTCCTAAAATACATATGGTTTTTTCTGACTTTTAAGCCACTCTGACATTCCACTATTAAGATCCAAAGCCTACAGCTGATCACTACAAGGATCCAAGAAGTTGGAGTATTATATTTGGTCTCAAAGATCTCATGCATCCAAGGAACTTCTTTTTCACAATGTTTGAACTTTTTTAGCTGCTCCAGACAGAAAATAAACACTATATACAGGAGGAATTCTGGAAATTCCTCTCCTAACACTGTCACAAAATAATTTATTACCAGCCAATCACAAAAAAATTAAACCATTTATTGTTATCATTTGAAATACATGTTTGTGTGTGGATACGCATACATATGTTCAACTGTACACCCAGAACAAAATATAAAATTCATTTACTGTTAAGACGACTAAATATTCAGACTAAATAGCACTGTAAAATACCCTTTGCTGAATGTAGAGTTAATAGTCACATAAGGAAAACATCAACTAGAACACCACCCATTTTTATTTTTAAAAGCAACCAAGAGTCACTAACATCATTGAAATATGAAATTTAAGTATGGATGAATGACTGTATATTTGGAAGAACAAACCATGTTCTTTTAATCTAGTCACTTGCTCAAATTTAGGTTGCAGCTATTTTAGCAATGATAGTAGTTTCTCTGGGCACTAGCCATAGCTTCAAAATGCTCTCAAGGGCACGAGACAAACGATACTCGAAGAAGAAATTTCTATTTCAACCAAAAGGAATAGAGCGGGACTAGAGAACATATAGCAGAACGAGGTAGGCCAGCCTCTGGACGATGAGGGAAAAAAAAAAAAGGATTATTCTACCTGGTAAAAGGAACAAGTGATAGTGAAGATAAAGGTTTACTGTAAGCCTAAATTTTATAGAATAACTACAGTTCTTCAAAACAGAAAGGCCCTGTGCTCACTGCAAGCTGAAAAAGTCTGATTCCTTCTTCCCCTCATCTGTAGGCACTTGTATCACCTGCTGGCACTGTGGCACAGCAGCAGCGTGTCACTGTGGCACAGCCAAGAAAAGCACCTGGGCCGTGACTTAGCTCCAGAAAGCCACAAAGAAAAAGTCATCACTTCACATACGTACCAGACTAGTAGCAAATACAAATGGGTTAAACATTCTTTATTCTGGCCCATGACAACTGTTTTCATGCATACCTCCTCTTTTCCATACATAAGTATTGTAAACATATATACAGAAAGAAAAACATGGTAAGGACAAAAATAAGAAGGATCAGGTCCTATGTACAGAACAAATATTATCAAGAGCTACAAATAAAACTGGGCATCCAAAAAAATATCAAACCCAACTACTTGGAACAGCTCTCTAACATAAAGAGAGTCTACAAAGACCAAAGACTCTCCTTCACTATTTTCATGGATTGCAAAGTTTAGACCAAGACTCTCGTGGAAGAGTGAGGGTCTACCCACACCAATTCTGACCCAAAAATTAGATGCTAGAACTTCTGCTGTTCCAGAAATAGAAATTATTCCTCCGCTCTGGCAATAACACTGGAAAGTGGGGAAGGGAAAAGCCAAGAGACGTTAACGTGCATTGCTTTTATTTGTTCCACTTGAAAACCATTCAAGTCAGACTTCATCAATTGTCTATACAGGAAGACAAAAAGGAAGAGATAATTTGTTCGGTGGATCTATTTAGACACTTTGAGTTGCTCCAGGTTACGTTAAGATAACCTCCTGACATTACAGCAGTCTGTTCTGAAGCACAATGTTTTTCTTATGTTCCCCTTTCAGGATCACCAGTAAAAATAGGAGATGAGATTTATGCATGTAACCAAATAGAAGGATAAAGTTCGCCCCAGCAGAATTTACACATATGAAGTCAAATGAGTTTTCTGAATAAATCAATCACAATACCACATTGGAAATCCAGACAAGTTAGCATAGTTTCTCTTTGCAATGTTTAATTCTTTAAGAAGTTGGCTCCCACCATCACATCTGTAGAGCAAAGAGCAGTTCCTTCTCTCCATCCACCTCTGAAGAGGAAGTCAATGCAAAAGGTCTCTTATACCAAGGGACCACTACGTGATTCTCATATGCCATCCACATTCTGAGGACCTACCCCTTTCAAAACCTAAAGTCAGGAATCCTCCTCACTGAGGCTGCCTCCCCTCTTTGGTCTGCAGAATGTTGCAAGGTTACACTCTTGACTTCACATCATGACCTAATCCACCTAGCATAAAAACCACCTGTTCTTTAAGTCAGTGCTCCCTCTGTTCTGCTTCACCACGCCATAAGACACAATAAAGAGAGGTCCAGTGAATATCAGATTTCTACGCCCTGTTAAGGAACATACAGAACGCACACTGAGCCTTCACTTACCTCCCATTCCTTCGAGTATCTCATCACAATTCCTCTGCAATGGTTGTTGTATTCTGCAATGCCCATCTTTGCCACATCTTCTGGCCCTTTGATACCTAAGGTCTTGTCAATCTCATATTCCTGGGAGCACAGAGAAAAAAAAAGTCACACTGCTGTCAAAAGCTTTCACATACTTCCTCTAGTTGATGTTCTATGCATTATATGGGCAGAAGGGTCTCTATCCTTCTGAGTTGTCACAAGTACTACACCTGAAATAAGCAGATATTTTAAAGGATAGCCTCAGTGTGAATATGTCTTTACTATCTTATGAAAAAAAAGTTTTCTGAAATATATACCAAATAAATACATGATTACAGCAAGTAACAGAGTACCTGAAGAAGGGCATATGATCAGTAGAAAGCACCAGAAGCTAGAACACAAAGGCCAGAGCAACACACCGGACAAAGAAATTCCATTTCTCTTTTAGCAACCATGCCAAGTGTAAGAACAATATAAACATGACTGATGAGCAGGAAACACCATGGAAAGAGGAACCAACAGACATATCTGTAGGCAGATTTATTACACATACCACAGGTAAGCCATGGCAATCCCAGCCAAATCTTCTGTCAACATGAAACCCACTCTGATGAGCGAATCTGGTTACTATGTCTTTAATGGTTCCTGCAAGAATATGGCCATAGTGTGGTAGCCCAGTAGCAAATGGAGGGCCATCATAGAAGTTAAACCTGTAACACAAGACAACATTCTTAATTAAATCAAACTTCAGCCTCAACTCTTCAAACAGGGTAACTGTATCTGTGTGCTTATGCTTCCTATGTCTTACCAGGGCAACATCAATTTCTCACTCTGCTGTTAGCAGTGAACACAAGTATGATGTTGGCAGAGGAAATAAAGGCATTATCTCAACTCCCTCAGGTCCTGATTGCCAGTTCTACCAAGGTTACTACTGAAAATGTCAGCACGCTGCTCCACAGCCGGCAGACATGGGAGTTGTCCTTTCTTACCTAGAGATTTATTTTATAAACTTACTGAGCAGGAAGCTACTGTTTTATTATTACTACTAGGATACTGATGATTCTTCATAAACTGAAATCTAAATGATAACTGACATGAGAACATTAGCCAAGATTGCTATCTCCAAAGAGAATTGGGGGGGGGGGAGGGGGAAGTAATTACAGCTAAGCCAACTTTGCATTGCAACAAACAGCTTTTAGTTGATTCTTACCTGGGTCTATTCTTCGACTGCTTTAGGCATTCCTGGAAACAATTCAGATTTTTCCAGAGCTCCAGTATCTTCTCTTCCTCATTTGGGAAAGTTATGTTTTCTGGAACTTGTTGAACCATTCTTTCCCAGCAAGGATCAAGCAAAGAAAATAATTATTTAACAGAAGTGAAAGGAAAAAATGACTTAAAACACAACTATTTTTCAAATCCGTATCAACCAAATCAATTGTTTTTCCAAGGAGACTGACTCAGCATCAGCATGAAAGCAAGCTCTATATTCTTTAAATAATAATAATAATAATTTTGATAAATTAACACCACAGCTTTATAACAGGAAAAGCATTCTCCACTCACTAAACCAGTCATTTCTGTAATATGCTTTTATTTTTGCTTCTGTAGAAAACAGTCACAGGGTGAATTATTTTTGACTGCAGGTTTTTTTTGTTGCTGGTGGTGGGGTTTGGTTGGTTGGTGGGGTGGGTTTTTTTTGCCTTTTTTGTTGTTCAAAATTTTTAATTTTCATGTCCAAACTAACCTTCCAGCAATTTGTGAACTAGTACAGGAACTACATAAATTAGTTAAAAGGAAGCTACTTTTCACTGTACATCTATTCCTAGCATTTATGTTTTCAAAGACTTAAACCGTCCTTTTTCCCCTTAGTCCATCATTCTCAGGAACACCTAAAATGAGCTTAGACTTCAGATAGCATAACTGAAACACATGACAACAGCAGATGAACACAGGGGGAAGAATTTGAACAAACAGATAAGGACAAAGCTCGAGGACCTCTGCCTTGCATCCTCTAAAAATTCTAACTTCCAGACGATCTGCAGATTTTACTTGCATCAAGCTCAGCCACTGAAGTTGAGTGATAACCATACAGGTTTTGAGAACCGGCCCAGCTGTCAACACCCCGTAATCTAATAAATTAAATGCATATTTAAGGCTTGGTCTGTAACTGTGACCGGGCTATGGAAGCTGCTCACGTATCACAGACTCCATGCGTAAATCACAGTATCACTTTTGGCCCCTTTCTACCAACTGGAGCACTGCACGCACAAACCAGTGTCCAGTAACCACAGGCCACAGATTCATACACACACCTCCCAACAGTACAAGAGAAGTTTATTAAGTCAAAATTAGGGAAAAAAAATACTGATGATAGTTAATATGCAAGTTAGTCACTACCACTCATTTTTTCCTAGTTACAAGACACAATTTTAGAGAGATTGACCTAAAAGACAAACCCAGTTTAGAACTCATGTATGTCTCAGCTGAGCAACAAGTTAAATTAAGACTTTGGTGTTCAAGAAAAACATCAGTTTACACAATGATGCTTGAAGAATTCAGCATATCCAAAGCAACAGAAAAAGTTCATTACTATGAACAATTCATGTGTTTTGAAATTGAGAAGAATCAAGGACAGCTCATTGCTCTGAGCACGGACTGAATGAAAACATCACAGTTGATGTTACCAACATGATTATTCAAATCCATCTAATCACAGAGTGGTATGCGTTGGAAGGGACCCCAAAGTTCACCCCGTCCCAACCCTCTGCCATGGGCAGGGCCCCCTGCCCCCAGCCCAGGCTGCCCCCAGCCCCATCCAGCCTGGCCTTGGGCATTGCCAGGGATGGGGCAGCCACAGCTCCTCTGGGCAGCCTGCGACAGGGCCTCACCACCCTCAGAGTGAAGAATTTCTTCCGAATCTAAATCTACCCTCTCTCAGTTCAAAGCTGTTAGCCCTTGTCCTACCAGTACACACCCTGGGGAGTCCCTCCCCAGCCATCTCACAGGCCCCCTTTAGGTATTGGAAAGTTGTTGTAAGGTCTCCCCGGAGCCTTCTCTCCTCCAGGCTGAACAATCCCAGCTCCCTCAGCCTGTCTTCATAGGAGAGGTGCTCAATAACACACCACTTTCAAGCAAGACTCCAAGTTTACATACAGTTTAGTAAGCACAAGGGTTGGTTGTTGTTTTCTTGTTTTTTGTTTGTTGCTTTTTTTTTTTTGTATTCTTGTTTCTTTGTTCATTTTCTGCTGAGAAAAAAATCTCAGGGTTAAGGCAATACACCACTGAGGAATTAAAGGACACTCACTTTTCTAAAAGATAGGGACACTCAATGGGAAAGGCATCAAAGTTCACAGATTGTACTACAGCAGTCTCAAACTTAGGCTGAGCTTCTTATCTAGAAGGAAAAAAACACAAACATTAAAACCATAAAAGCAAGTTAGAATGTGGTTTTGGGGGTATGAAAATCAACAATGAATATTTAATTACTCAAGAAAGAATCAGTAAAAACCTTACTACACATGAACCGAGATTCCAGAAACGCACTTGACAACATACACGTATGGATTGAGGATCAGCACAAAGGAGATTTCCAATTATTACTAATTTTGTTTCTCAGGTTTCCAAGCACTCACGAACTAAAAGCACACGTCAGATACTGTGACAAGCAGTAAGATGAAATGAACGCACCATGTCCTATATAAGCAGTCTCCCAACCTTCTGGGGTTTATGATCAGTCTCTTACCTCTGTTCCAACCACCTTCCACAAACTATTGTGTAGGAGACTTGTGCATGACCTTCCTTCCCTCCACAGACTAGAGGCCTCCTTTCTCCATCTACAAACGTCCTCCCCATAGTTGAAGAACGCATTATTTTACATTCACACAGAATTAGACCCTCTCGTTTCCTGTCTAAGTCGTGATATCTGAAGCAAGGCGATTTCTGGGATAACAAAATTGTCAACTGACCATCTGCTAATCAAGAGAATCCATTTCCGGAAAGGATGGAAAGAACAACGTTTAAAAAGAAAACCTGGCTGGCTAGCTATAGGCCGAATGTTGCTTCTGAGAATCCTTTGCTAGGAAGTTGTTATGCATTACATACAGAATAAAACTGCAACAGTAACCAGCGACCTAAGAACAGGTGGAGAAAAAAAAAATAAGTCATGTTCAACTACCTTTAAAACTTTTTAAAACCGAACAATCGTGTTCTATTCCAACCTTTACGTAAACCACCGTACAGTTGAAAATACAATAATATGCTTCTCTTTGGAACAATTCTTTTTCTGCCTCAAAAGGACAAAGTTGCCACCCTATTGGCCACTCTCCCTAATCTCTCCTGCAATTCATCGGTGAAATTACATCAGAAAGGAATGGAAAGCACAGTTCTCATCACACAAGTTCTGTGCTTGATGGTAACAGAAAACTGATGTTTTCAGAACACACTGATAATGACCTGGTTCAACTCATCTAGCTGATGGGTAACGAAACTGACAAATTACACACTTTTCTCACTGAAAAAAACATCTCCTAAAGTGACCGGATCAGAAAATTAAATCTGGGAAACTAAGAAGCGACAATTTCTAATTCCTTCAAAGTTAAATGAAGCCTACTCGAGCTGAGCCCAACACCTAAGGATGGGTTAAGGAAATTGCATGAAGTTAACTCATGCAAACCTATCACTGCAGCTGAAACACTACAGCTCACCTGTTCCTGCTTCTTTTTATGCTGCAAAGCCGATTACAAGAGCACAGGAAGGGTGACCTGATTCATAAATTAACGCTACGTTTAGGCACAAGCACGTCTGTGAAGCACGCCAGACGAGAACCCCGGGTCACTACACACATGCTCTCTTCAGCAGACGTTTTGGTGTCTTCACGCTACCTTGATTAAAAGCGTGGAAGTCTTCACCGTGCAAACCTCTATTATTTGGAAGTAACTCTAAAATACCCATTTCATAAATGAGAAGCTCCCAGCAGCTGAATTAGCAAACGCTGCTGCGACACATAACTAAATCCCGCTGTTACCTGGCAGCAGCCGCCTAAGCACGGTAAGGGGAAGAAGAAGGCTGCGCTCTGCGCCCTTCAGCAGGGCCGCGCGGGCTGCGCCCACCCAGGGGGACCCGCTCCGGATGGGACCGCGCTTACCGCGTCAACAGCGGGGCGCCCGAGCTGCAGCCGTGGCAGGAGCCGCCTTCCCCCCGCAGCGAGGCGCCACCCGCCCGCCACAGGCGCCTGGAGCCCCGCCGCACCCCCCCGAACCCCCCCCGGAGCCCCGGGCCGGGCCGGGCCGGGCCCCACCGCTCACCTCCGGCCGCATGGCAGGAAGCGGCGCCGGGCGCACGCAGCCAATCGCCGCGCCGCGCAACAAGGCCGCCTGCCGTTGGTGCCGCCCGGCCCCGGGGGCGGCGCTCCGCAGGCGCCGCTGCCCCGCTCCGGCGGGCGGCCCGGCAGTCGGGGCCGGTAACGGGGGGCCGGGGGGCGGGCAGCGGGGGGCTGCTGAACGCTTCCCGCGTTGCGTCTGAGGGGACAACAAGGCGTTGTTTGGGAACGCGTCCTTGAAATACGGAAAGGTGTTGGCAGCGGGCTGTTGGCAGCGTTGGTTCTGCTGTTACCACGGCCAGGTTCTCATTTCCTCCCCCGGAATATTTTGTACTTCTCTGTCCTTCACAAGTGTAACAATAAACTGAACATACAGCAAAGTCTGCTGTCCTTACTCGTGTCGCGCCCGTAACTGAAACCATCCGGCTCGCAGCGAGCTCCTTCTTCACGGGAAATTTAATCTCAAAGACGGGCAGAAAAGGGAAGACAGACAGTCATATTTAGTAGTGCGGGAGTTGCACTGTGGGTCAAAAAAAAAAAAAAAAAAGGAAAAAAGGGGAAATTGAAAGCCCAGGGATATTTGTGTATGAGAGGGATCGGGGCTCAGCGTAACTGGGTCCGTCCCCAGACTGAACGAGCGAATGTCTGTGCGCCCGTTCGTCACCAAACAGCAAGGCCAGCGGGAAGGCAAGAAGCGAGCCCCCCGAAAGCCTCCCCAGGCGCTGCCCTGCGGCCAGGGGCAGCCCCCACCTCCCCACCCGGGGGCGCGCTGAGGGAAGGCCGGGCCCGGGCCTCGGCCAGGCCTCGGCGCTCCCTGCCCGCGCCGTCACGGAGCGGGCATCGCCTCCCGCGGGGGCAAAGGCGGCGGCACCGTGCGCGCCCTGCCGAGGAGCGAGGCGACGCCCTGCGCCCCACCGGCCCGTCACGGTGGCCGGGGCCCGCCCGCTGCCCGGGGAAAGCGAAGTCGCCCCCCGCTGGGGCGCGGGCACCATTTTGGATCGGCAGCCCCGGGGGTGGCGGCGGCTCCCGTCAGGAGCTCAAGGGGCGGGGGGCGGCCAAGGGCACTGCCGCGGAGCTCCGTGGCTTCCAGCGGCCCGTCACGGGCCCGGGCGCTGGGCGCTGAGGGGTCCGAGCGACCCTTTCCCCGCTGCAGCCATTTCGTCCGCCCTCACCTCGCAGGCAGCTTAGGCAGTTTACGTAAGACCACTGCAACGGAGGGGAGGGCGATGGCGCTTGCGAAAAGAACTGAGCGCAAAAGGCGTTTGTGAATAGGAAATGAGCAAAACAACGCTCCCCGAGGGTTGGGCCAAACCAACAAGGACGCGCGGGGGTGGGTTGGAGGGGGAGATCCCGAGACTAACGCTGCAGAGAGCAGCGCGGAGTCCGGCGAGGCCGATCCCGGTGCACAACAATGTGTTCTTACCGGGTCCGCAGGTCGAGCTTTGGAGAGGACAGGTTGGCTCAGGAGCGGCCGGGTGCCTCCCCCAGCATTCCCCCCCCGCGGCGCGGCAGCAGTTGAACCGCGCCAGAGACTACAAATAAGGGGTGTGCGCGTTCTCGCTGTTAGTCGGCGTGGGGCGGCGGGCGGAGTTGGTCGCGTGCAGCGCCTGCGGCTCAGCGCCCTTCCCGCAGCCGTCCCTCGTCGCTTCCCTCACGGCCCCGGCCCGCCGGCTCCTGGCGGAGCGCTGACAGCCCGGTAGCGGCCGGCTGGGGGAGTGGGCGAGACCATCTCACCGCGGCGGCGGCTTGGAGCCGGTCAAGCTGCCCCCCAGCCCGCAGCCGTTCAGCCAGGCTATGCGCTGCAAACGGGCTCCGCTCAAGAAAAAAACGGAGCGGATCGTGAAGAGGTAGAGGCGCCCGGGCAGGCCCCCGCCGGCGGGGACGCGACAGCAGCAGCAGGGCGCTCGGGAACCGGCAGCAGAGCCCGGCGAGAAGCGGGAGGAGGCGCGAGCGGAGAGGCGGCGGCGCCGGACGCGCCCGGCGGGGCGAGGAGCATGTGAGGGGACGGGGCGGCGATGGTGCGAGGCGCGGAGCCGGCGGTGAGCGGCGGCAGAGCCCGGCGCCCCCCCTGGGGGGGTCCCGCCCGCGGCTCGGCGGTGCCGGGAGGTGCCTGTCCCCCGCCCCCGAAGGGCTGCGAGCCGCGGCGGGGAGGCAGCCGCTCGCGGTGGCCCCGCGGGAGGCAGCCCGGCGGGGTGAGGAAGCTGCTGGGCTGCCGCACGCGCCAGCACTGGCAGCAGGAGCACTGCCGCCCCTTCCGCCGCTGCCACCGGCCCGGCCGGCCGCGGGTGCTGCTCTCCCTGCGGCCCGTCAACGTGCTGGGCAGGAGGGCGCCCGGCATGCGGGCCCCCCGCAACACCAACCAGTTCCTTATGCGGGAGAAGTACCAGCTCATGCACCTGCGCTCGGACTCGGTGGGCACCGAGAGCGGCGGGTCGGACTGCGAGATGGACCCGCTGGACATGGACTCCTACCTGGGGGTGCTGGAGAACGCCCGCGGGGCGCTGATGGACGCCGTCGAGGACACCCGCACCTGCGGGCCGGCTGCACGGTCGCCTCCGGCTCCGGGCTGGGGTCCCCCGCAGGAGGAGAGCCAGCAGTACTTCCCCTCCGAGGATGATGTGATTGAGAGTGAGCTCTTCATGGAGAGGGACTTCGATGAGTTCTGCAGCCGGATCGCCTGAGCCCCTTGTGGGCAGCTTTCCCTGTGCTGTGTCTGTTCGCGTATTCTTCGGTCACCCCCTTGCGTTTTTGCCAGGGGGGTCGGCCGATTTTATAAACGAGCGAGTGTATGAGTAGGGGCAGCCCCCATGTAAATAAAAGGAACTTTTCTGGAGGCAAGCAGGCTGCCGGCAATGCTCCATGCGCCAGGGGCTCCTGGGGTGGGCAGTGGGGAGGGCAGGGGAGAGGCAAACGGGGGCTGGGGGGGGGGGGGTGTGGGGGGGAGAGAAGGCCAGGGGCAGGGAGCAGCAGAACCATGAAACCAAACAACTCCAAGCGCCAGAGGGGACTTTCCTGACCTTGCCAAAGTTGCTCCGCTCCCTGCGAGCCCAGTGGGCAGGCAAGATGGCTCAATACATGCACAGCAGTGAAGGTAAACACTGAAACCATTGATTCTGCATCTATTTACAATTCCTCTCCTTCTAAGGAAGGCAATCAAGGCAGAGAGGCACTTTGGACACAAGCTACTGATTGCACCACTGTGCCATTTTTCTACTGTAATTGGAGCGTTTTCATGCCTGCTTTACATTTATGACAGCGGGATTTTATTCCTATTTTACCAATGTAAAGGGCCTCTCAACACCTAAAAACATAGATGCCAAACACCCAAAATGTGGATGCCTACCACCTGGCCAAAGCTTTCCAGGGATGGTTAGGATTAATTTTTTTTTCATACGTACCATGAAGGTAGTGGCTAAGGTAAGCATGAATCTTGCCAAATCCCTGAGGAGGAGAATGTTGTGGGGAAGGGGTCATGAATTCAAACTAACAGGAGATTGGCTTGAAACAGTTAAAGTACTTTACACAACAGGTAATGCATTCCTGAAACTTGTTGCCACAGGGGCAAATTGTATCTGCTGGTCTGAAACAAGTTTAGCTGAATTAGCTGTATGTCCACAAGCACAGGAACAGGGGACAGAACCCACCCCCAGGTGCTGAAGGAATAAGAACAGAGCAGACTGTCAGGGGCTGCTCGCTCTCACCCTGCCCAGGCAGTCTTACCTGTGCCCACCAGCACTGCTGGAGCCAGAATGGGAGGCCAGGTGAGCCCCGGGTCCCATCCAGCACGGGCTGTTTCAAACTTAACCCCACTTACAGTGCAGCTATAGGGAGCTGCAACCATTACGGTCTCCAAATCATTTTTTCAGTGCGTCTCCTTTTCGCTTCAGCTCCCTGAGGACTGTAACAGGTCTTGTTCTTTTTCCACCACATAAAGATGTGATGTATGCCGGGTATAGAGCTGGGAAATGGAGCCATCCCCCTCCTCTCATGCATGCCTGTGAAATCAGAGCTCGTATGTCAAAACAAACGCAAGCCAGAATGTCGGTGCATTTGCAGATACTGCCCTTTGCAATTAAAGACACAGACAAAAAATAATCTTTATCTTTACAAACAAAACTATTTCCAGGCAAACTGTTTGAGATTTCAAAATCTTCAGTTATGATCTTGTGAAATACAGTGTCCAAAGACACCATTTTCTTCATCCTCCTGAGCAAAGGAAGCTGTTCAACACATTGCATGAATGACAATATGCTTATTTTATCTGGAAATGGCCATATATTTTATGGCTATTTTTCACAGGTCTACACATATAAACTTCAGGCAATACAATTCCTTGTATGCAAAACATAACTCACAGGCAACAATAGGCTTATATTCAAATCACAGAATCTCAGAATCACAGAATCTCAGAATCACCTAGGTTGGAAGAGACCTCCAAGATCACCGAGTCCAACCTCTGACCTAACACTAACAAGTCCACTAAACCATATCCCTAAGCTCTACATCTAAACGTCTTTTAAAGACCTCCAGGGTCTTTATCACACATATATTTGGAATTTTACTCAATCGTAAGTCATTCTAGGGAAGAGGTACAAGACAACCTCTCAGGTAAATGAAACCATAGTTCACAGCCAAAGAAACTACAAAGAGTTGGTCTCCAGGAAGCTTGTATTTTATTAATGAATCTAGATGTGTAGTAACATGCTAATTTAATGGCTTGAATGCATGTTTTGTTGCTCCTCCCCTCCAAAAAAAAAAAAAAAAAAAAAAAAAACTTGCTCTTTGAACGAGTATGACAAAAACTCACTTCAGAATCCTCACTTGAAACTTGGCCTTCATTCTGTATTGCTGCTGGTATAGAGGTGCCTTGTATTTTGAAAGCCAGCCCTATGTTCTCACCACCAGACAGAGCAATTTGCCATGAATTGCGCCTCACCTTCCTCCTCCTCCCAGTGTCCTTGCGCCGCCTGCCACCGACTCAGGCTGCAGTGCCTTACTCGGCCTGAGAGCAGATGCCACGGCAGTCTGTCAGCAGTCATGGTAGTATATCGTGGTGGAAGGAGGCAAAGAGAGAAAAGTTCTCCCTTTCTCTCTTGAGTCTATGCAGAGCCACAGCATCCATGTATTTAACCATGCACCAAGCAAAACCAATGCCCACGCGTTCAGTGGGGAGGCCTCGTATTTTGCCCTTCATCTCCACGCTCACATGTTCACTTCCTCACTGCACTTTACCCAGTTCCCCTCGTCTTTCTAGCAAGCCCCTGTTCTTTTAATTTCAAGACCTTTTCCCATTATGTTACTTATGTTACTTAGATCTCGTTTGTTCATACATTTTCTTGTTTTCTTCCTTTATCATTTGAATTATGAAATTTTTATTATTTGAATTTATGTGTTTGGGAAGTGCCTGCCTTGTAATGGATGCAACCACAAATAACACCTTACTACTAAGTTTGAAAGCACTTTACAAAGCTGAAATTCAAAACAAACCTAGTCGACATCAAAGCTGGGAAAATAAACCAAAAGCTCTTACTTCAGAAGATGAATTATCAAACCACTGGCCAACAAACTCACTCATCTTCCCAAACTTCACAACTGCAAGTTTTACATGTGCTCATCTGCTTTTAAGTATTTCTTGTGCCACTGTCTCAAATCTGATTCATATGCACAGGTGCCGAAGCAGATCACAAAAATACAGGGGTGGTTTTCAAACTCATCAACATCATCTTTGAGCTGAATTTACCTCATATTTTGAATCCTCATATTTGAATTGTCGTAGCCTACTTGAGGTACATTTTGCTTTGATAAGACTGACTTGATTGGCATTGTCATCTATCAGATTGCGTGACAATGACACTGAAGAGAAACATTTGTAGAAAGAAAGGTAATGAGAAGTATCGTCAGTTGGAAAATACATGCTTGTGCTGAAAAATACACCATAAATGTTTTACCACATCCATAAAACACTAAGTATAATATTGTAAAAACAGCAACATTTTTATAAACATTTCCACCTAATTTTCATTTTTAAATAGCTTCACCAGATCTCTTCATAGCTACACTCCTCATACAGGTGAGCTTTACAAATCTGAAGAAATTTTATTATAAGCAGAACCATAATGTGTTCACCGCATATATCAAGTCAGTAAATCGTTGGATTTTTGTTGAGTACAGTTGGAATTCTCTTAAAATATGTATGAACTGCTTGGAAGTCCAAGGTAAATGGGAGGAAAGACTAAATGTTGATGCTGACACAACACAGTGGGTTCGGTTGCAACTCATTTAATTTATTTGTATCAATTAACACACAGGACTACAAGATTTGGTAAATTTACTGAGAGAAAAAGAGCTTAGTAGTATCATGAAGGTGACAATTTCCTTTTTATTATGCATTATTAAAATTTCAGCGCATCTCGCTGAGCATGTAGATAAGCAGTTTGTACAGCTGTATATATGTCTGAAATCTCTAGCATGACAGAAGTGTTACTTTTTGTTGAGGTGATGCTGCACAATACCTGTGAGGCTTTCAGTCTCATTCACTAGAAAAAATAATTAACCATGACTGGAAGAAAATGGTCGTCAGTCACCCCTCATCTCCGGCAACACATTTGTAAGAGATCTGAGGATGTTCCATTCAAAGTGGGGTGATAAAATGGAATTGATTTTGAACTGTCACAAGTGACTGCTTTGCTGTCAAATGTTTTAATAACATTCAAATGTCTCTAGTTACCATTTCTTAGCTTTTGTGTTCTTTTCAAGACAAAAACTGATGGCTAACAAAAACCACATTTGACCTGATTTCCTTTTGCTGGATCAGAAGATTCTTCTTCAACATGCAGAAATACATGTGTGTCTGTATATGTGTATATATATAACATATCAGGAAAACTTATACACAATTTTGTAAAGACTCGGCATTTTCACATCACTCTACAGGTGACATTTTCAAAGAAAAGGAGACAATTTTCTTTTAATACCCAATATAGCATCTTGGTTATTTATGGAGATACTCCTGTGAATTTCCTATCTTTGTTTCCACACGCATACCAAAATAAATACAAACTAGAGCAGCATTAATTTACAAGCCAAATCGCTATATATACAGTGCTACTTTGCCAGATTTACTGATTCCTACCCTTCTTTAAATCAGCTCCTTCTTCTTTCCCCTTGTAATTCCCTATCAGTTTCCATGTGCATATAGTTATGCTAGTGTGCATGAGATGATTATATGGTATTCTACCTTTCTATAGAGCCTCTGAAAACATGTTTTCTTACTTAGGCTCCCTATCTACAGTAAAAATTAAATATACTGAAGTTTTAGTATAAAAAACAAACAAACACTAAGTGGATAATCATGAACAAGGAAAAAAAAAAAAAAGGAAAGAATTGCAAACCACACCTTAGCCTCAACAGTCATCCAAACTTAAAGAAAGTCACTTTGAGGAGATCTTTTTAGTCCTTCAAAGGCAATAAGAATAGGATTAAACAGAATAATGTTCTCAACTCAGTTAGGAACATCATGTTTAAGAAACTAAGATACACCTTCAGGAAACTCGGAAAGAAGTCCAGCGCCTAGACACAAATCCTTCTGTGATTTGGGGATTTGTAAATATTTCACATTCTGGAGAGGAATAGAATACTACCAATTGTGGTGCTTCTTTGGTGATAAAGTTCATTATGTATTTCACCATAAGCACATTTCTGAGAAATTCTAACTCTTGAAAGAAGCAAAGACATGACAGTACCCATATCACACACAGACAGTCATACACTGTTATAAGGTAATGAAGACTTCTGTGTCTTGCAGAAAATTAAATACAAATAATCTAAATATTTATTACCTAAAAATGTAGTCTCTGCATTTTTTCTTGTAAAATTACAAGTGACTTCTACTTGAAACGTCTTGCACCTTCTTCTGGTTACAATGGAGTAATCTAAGTTGTATAAGAAGATATTTGATTTGTAAATTAATTTTAACACACATCGATTGCAATCAGTTAAATGTTGCACCTTGTTAACGTAATGACTGCTAACCACAGGTCTCTACAGAAAAATCAAATAAATGTAATTTCAAAAGACAGACAACTTAGGTTCAACATCAGGAAGGAATATCTAAAATGTTGCAATGTTTGCAAAGAGAAAAATTTCCTGTGGTTAACTGAATGTGTCAAGTTAGGTTTACCAGTTTTTATGTAAGAATGTCAAAGTAAACTCATCAAATTGCAAACAAACAGTAGGCACTTGCTTCCAAATGTGAAAAAGCAAGATTAACAAAATAAAATTACTACTATGCTCTAGTATTCCTTATTAATACACGATACAAACCAAAAAAAAACATCATGTAATGATCTGACAAGCCTCAAGGAGTGTGGCATTTCCTATTGTACTACAGTCATAATACTACAATGTCATCCTGGGGAAGAAATGCAGTACATGACATCATTCCAGCTAAAATTTATTATTTTGAAGAGAAAGATGAGTGATGCTTCTTTTCCACTAGGTTTACACCTGGTGGTTGACTGAATTATTTCCAGTATTTTTATCACAATTTTGCATCATGAGTTTATCCTTTACTGATGACAGAAAAATGACAGAAGAGAAACAGAGAACTAAATCTGGTGTTTTATTATGGATGAACTCCTACTGGGGTCTCCATGGAACAGACAGACTGGGGGGGGCATGGGAGGGTTGTCTTCTGTGAATTCTGAAAGGTTGAGATCACACTGCTTTCTTTAACACAGCATCAGTCTGCCTAATTTTCCCTTTTCTGAACACGATTGCTATGTCCTACCTTTGAGATCTCTTCATCTCTCCTGGCTCTTATAATACAGGACAGATAACAAGACACATGCAGCAACAACATGATCCTTAACTTTCTTTTCTTTTTCCTTTCTTTTAGGTCATTCACCTCCTAGTTTCAATTTATACCCCCCCTTGTTTTACTGTTTCGTGATTTCTTTACCATCCTTCAGATACTTCATACAGGAAGCATTAAAAACAAGCAATATTTTTTTTTAAATATGGAACTATTCTAAGGCCACTATTAACAATTACTCATTTTTACACAGCTACTTAGGACAGAAAAGTTTTAGCACTGTCTCATAGCCTAACTTCATGCAAGGCAGGTCTACACTAGTGCTACCACAGCCACACCATAGCATTTTGGACCCAATTCAGCTTTGACATGAACGCAGCTCTAGCAGAGCTAGGAGGAGCCGTGCCTGCACTTGTTAGGACAGAGTTTGCCCCTTCATATTTAGAGCTCTCCACCTCCTGCATTTATTCCTCCTAAATTCTCCTGATGTTTGAAGTGGATCAGGACAAATGTGTTAACTGGGAGAGAATTTGCACAGCCTTTTTCTTCCTTACCATTGGGTCTGTCAGTCACTACCTGTAGACTCCCGAAGGCTGTAGAAACAAACAGGAGTGCAGAGTAATGTTTTCCCAAAGAATATTAACTTCTGACATTTATTTTTTTCTTTTTAAAATAAATCTGTATTTGCATTACATTTCCAACCCATCAGTCACTACTTCATATTTTTCATCATGTAATATTATTGCTCCCGTATTCAGGAAATACAAAACCAGACAAAAGTAACAGCTTTATTATGAAGTAGTGTTACATGAAAGGAAAAAATGAGTTAGATCTCTCTGTGTGGCTGTGCCAATACTATGCTCCTCTCAAAAGTGTCTCTAACCCAAAATCCTGTCATAAAACAGCTTCTTTAGTTATAACAACATCTATTAGATTACCAAGCTTGTATTCATATTAGTTTACGATGGCTGACCTACTAGGTGATGATACTAGCCACAATTACAGAAGACATCTCCACAAATCAATTTTGCAAATACAGACAGATCATCTCTAACGCTATCGATCTTTAAACTACCACTCTCTCCACTTTGCTTTTGTAAAGTGGCCAAAACCAAGATAAGCAAAAGGTTTCACGCATTAACATATAAACTCTCCAAATCATACTGTAAATGTGTAACAGTTTCCATTATCTGGGGAGGAGAGAATTTGGAACAAAAACCGTTGCAAACACTTAATAAATGGTAGGTTTGCACACTACCCACTGCTGCAGGCAGACAAACTTTAGGAAACTAATGGCAACACTTGCATGGCACGGATTTTGTTCATCTGTAAACACCAACCTCACAAAGTAAATACTTGCCTCATCCTGTGTTGACTACATGTATCGTAGCTCAATTTCAGGTCAGAAACAACCCTCTCCTAGGGAAGCTACACCTTGCAACGCAAATACAATACTTCTACAGCCTCTCCTTTTAGAAAACTGCTTAGAAACCGATTCTAAAAGGTGACCTGATTTTTATGGACTGCATCAGTGCTTCCTAGCCTGTTGGATGCTATTTTGAGGAGCCTGGGCTTCTTCTAGCCTGCACTGAACTGCGAGGGCAGGCGGGCAGCAGCGCGGCACTAGGACCCGGCGGCCGGCTCCCCGCGGGCCTGCAGCGCTGGCCCCAGGCCCGCTGACGCCCTCCGGCCTTCCCTGCTGGCAGAAAGGGGGAAAAGGGGGAACAAAAAGTGTCACCTCTGCTAAAAGATAACTTCAACGTTACCAAGTTAAACGACAGCAAGAAACATTTCAGTTCCCATAGGGAAAAAAGGGGGAAAAAAAAAAAAAAAAAAAAGCCTTGCATTCAAACCAGGACGGGGGGGGCGGCCCCTGGCAGTCAGCTATTTTTGAATTCAAACTTAATAAAAGCCATAGCGTAAGCTTCCTATCCTAGCCTGGCTGCCTTGGAGATCCCACCCCCAGGCCAGCTCCCAGCACCCTCCCTCTAACAGCCTTTTTTAACCCTTTCTTTTACCCTTATTTTTTTTAACCCTTTCTTTTTATGTCCAGGGTGGAAACAACGAGCCACAACGAGCCACTGCTGCTCCAGCTACCTCAGGCAGTTAGATTGTTAAGGCATTCCAGCTTTGATTACTAATTTGACTCGTGTAAATCGTAAATTTATTGTCTGTGCTGGAACAAGGTGGATAGGGGAGACAGATTCTGCCCAGCAGCCCTGATCTTAATAAAAACATGCTCCCAAGATGTCACTCCGTGAGCTACGAAGAGATGGCACTTTCTGAGAGCCCCTTCAATACAACAGGTCCCTGAGAAGCAGGGAATCAGCATTCAAACACTGCAGACATGCAGACAACACACAGAACTAAGCTCAGTTACAGGCGTAGGGCACTGAGCCTGACGTGGGGATGAACTGCACCAGGGTCTAGAAACTGCTGCTCTTGCTGGTACACGTGTTACAGTAAGGATTCGTACCAATATCCACTGTTTTACCTACAAAATGTAAGAAGAGCTAAGTACTATCCACCAGTTTACACCTCTGTCTTCACGTGAATATGACTGGATTTGTTAATGTTCGGTAGGTTTTTGAAAATACCCCCTCTCGCTGCTGACCAGCACTACTGCCCTTTGGAAGGCCTTCCTTAACGGTGCTTGGCTGCTGCTGAAGCACATTACTTGCTGCTTCTCTTTCTGAAGCAACCTGCACGTTTTCCAAGTGTTCATCTTCACTCTTTCCTTCTGGACTTTTCAGCCATGAGCCTGTCCAAGGAGCATTGGGTTTCTGTGTGTGTGACTTTGTGACAAAATGATTGCTAGCGCAGTAGAGTTTTACAGTACAACTGGCTCAACAGATGCAATCTGATTTTTATTCTGTGATGTAATGGTGAAAAAGGCAAGGCAGGACACAGACCCAGGAGGACTAAAGGGAGGAGGTTCAGCCGCTCAGACACAACAGAGAGTTATACCTATTCAGAGTTATGCTTCACCTGAGCTGTTTAACTTCCCTGAAGCATTGGAAAGTCAATGTTCTCGGTTGCTCTTCTGCTTTAAATTTCTATCGACTGTTTATTTCTGAATCAGACTCCTAACATGTCCTGGATTATTTCCACTACCTCATTATTCAAAATCCACAGTTCCTGTTCTTGTAGTAGCCTGGATTACTTGCTTTGAAAAGTACTTCTGGATATCAGAAAAACTTGCCTAGAGAATGTATTAAAACTTAGGCCAGGCTAATGTTTGAAGAACAAGAAGTGTTTTATTTCTGGTGAGAGAGTAAACAAACTAAAACCCATTTTCTGCTTGCTGCTCTGGATAGGCTTATGGTTAATTTCCTGTTTTCTCCAGCTCTCTAAGCTTCCAACAGCTCCGAAGATCTCTGCAGTACAGTCCATGAACACTAGAAATACCCAGCGTTTCCACACAAATGAGAAGCGAAGTCTGTGTTCAGCATATGCTGGCTGTGAAGAGATCTTTCATGCCAGTAAAACTTGCCAATCCTGAAAGTAAGGGCCTTAGTCAGGCTTGCACTGCACAATGCATTCACGTGTTTTGATCATGAACATCACAGGGAGAAGCAACTCTTGTCTAACTGCACGGTGTTTGCACAGGAACTGATATTTTTGACATGCAGCAGAGCTTTTGCACATCTGTCACAGTTGCTGTGTCTCTCCTGTAAGCATTCAATGCTCCCAGACATACTGAATGCAAATGCTGCACGTGTTAAACTATTGCTCGGGGATGTTCATGACAGCCAACTCCCTGCAGAAGCAGCAGTCTCGCTGCTCATTCACTGCACAGCTCTTTTGTACACCCTCCCTCCTAGAAATTCTGTCAAGACTACAAAAGGACTGTGCTTAGAAAGCATCAAAATAAAGATTTTGCCTTTAACACTACAATTGGTTAGCTAATAAGTTGCAACAAATTTGGCATGCCTGACCATGTACTACAAGTCAGAATCCCATGTTTTCAGGTATGCTGGTCTGTACAGTAAAGTCTGGAGTATCACCTCTTATGTAGACCATGTTCAATGACCCATAATTGGACGACTCTCTCTTATCTGTACCTTGCTTTCATACCTACTATCTATAGGAAAAGTCACAAAAATCTCATTTGGATGTCAATTGCTTTGCACTAAAGAAGCTGTATGTATGCCTGAGTATGGCCCCAGGAATCCAGAACTGAATGGCACGTATTTTATAGACACATTTTTAAAAATGCATATAAATAAGAGGCTGACCTGACTGGTGTTTATCCACAGTAGCTACTGTAATAGGAAACGAAGTTCATTAAAAACATCAGTAACTGCAGCTAATAGGGGAAGTAGAGTAGATAACTATAAAATGCACACAAAACTTATTGAAAACTTTCACTAAAAAGAGAGGCATTTGGCTTCCAGAATTGTGGATTAATTTAACAATCACTGAAAATAAGGTGTATTCACTACATCATGCACTACTTAGCTGTGAGTTCATTTTGATCATAAAATCAAACAAAATCCTGTTAACAGTTCCAGAAGGCACTGTACCTCACCAGTAGAGGAACAGAGGCTATTATTCCAATACTGTCAGAAACTGGAATTGTGAGACAATTTCTGTTACTAGCATCGCTACAGGTGATATTTGTGATCCTTAAACAGCTTCCTTAACCTCTCCAGGCCTCAGATACTTCTTCTGAAATGGGATAAGACTCATCTCTTTCCCAAGCTAGAAGCTCTGAATCATCATCTGCAAAATACTTTGTTTCTACTGTTAGTTTTTCAGGGAAGATATCCCACTGTACGTATTAGCCACAGACACTATTCTAATGCACCTATGAAACAAGCTTGAAAAACGTATAATTTATATTAATGTATATACTCTGTATTGTACAGTATCGTAGAGAGAAATCCAACACAGTTATTTGTAAAAGGGATAAAAAAGATGTCAATTCAGGGGAAAATAATATTAATAAAAAAGAAATCATCTTACCTGTTACAGTAACCAGGCTGTGCATGACTCTCTGTAGACTGGAGATTTGTTTTACCCACCCTCAGCTTACCCCTGAGAACTATATCTAAGGTACTTGCCCTCACTGACCAAATGACAGACATGCAACCAGAGAGGCTTGTTCAACAGCCACTATAAATGTGCCATGTCCTAAATTAACCTTTCTGTTGTAGAAGAATGTCCCAGTCCTACACCCCAAAATATGTTGGTCAAGAAAGTGGACACTGGCAAGGCTGTGAACAGTGACAGGATTAAGTATCAGATACATTATTTTCTAAATTGTTTGTCTCTCACAGATTCCATCCCCCCCCCCCAAAAAAAAAAAATCTGAGTGCTTTCTTAGGTATGTGCATTGATGTCTTCACAATGCAGCTAAAAAAAGTTACCTAGCTATTCTACAGTTTTCATACAAAAGTAGATTTGTATTCCATTACACAATTTTGTAATTGGAACAAGACAGCAGAATGATTTTTCTTTTATTCCTCTGTCTGACTAACATTACAATAGAAGGTATAGATAATATGCTCAGTAATTTCTCTGTTCTTTGAACCAGTAAGCTGCTGACTTCGAGCAAAAATATTTGAAATAAGCTTTGTCTCATTTTTTATTTGGTTATCTGCTTGGTGTAAGGGACAACCTATTTCTGACACATAAAGCCAGCTCTGTAACCAGTGCCAAACTGAAATCTTCTTTCATACCTACTTCACCATAAGTGGCTCATTCAATCAAGAAAGGCTTTTAAGCAGATAGTGGAGTTGCAGCCATGACTAAGTGACAATAACGAGACCAGGCAACTTAAAACCTTGATATTGTTTCTGCTTCATACCCAAGCTGACACCCCACTGAGACCCTTCCACATTTACCTCCTTTATGGTACTGCAAAAGGCACAGAGCATCGCAAATAACATTAATGAGATTTCTATTGGGATTGCAATACACTTTTTCTATTGGGACCATTTGGACACTACTATTTGCCTAATTATTCCTCTCCTAATTAATTCTACTGGCAGTTGCAGGTCTTCAGTTACATAAACTCTCCTGTGTTTGCTCAATTAAGCGGAAAGATTCCTGTAACCTAATATGTTAGCGGTGGGATAAAAACAGCTGCATAACCTCTACCCAATACAAAAAATATTGGAGTTCTCTAAAGAAAAGGCATACAAAAGCCCCTCAGACCTCTTTTTCCCTAATCTAAGTAGTTGCTTGTAATTTTCAAAGGTATATTGCAAACTTCTTTTCTATCTTTCAGAGCTGGTACAAGGTATCAGATAACAAATATGAAATAACAACATGACAAAGAAAATGAATTCAACTTTACTACACTGAGTGATACCCCTATAGTCTTTAAATATGTAAAGAATAAAGGAGTTCAGCACTCTGCTGAATTGTTCCACATATAAACGTAGCTAGGGATGATAAAAAGTGTACTTGGTGTATAAGTGTATTTATTTTATCTTCATGGCTTCCATTCAAATGGAGAGACAGACAACTTATTTACCCAGCTCCTAAGAGTCCGCAGCATGGTCTATATCAGCCCCTTGTCATGAAGTTGGGCCAAAATCCATTTTTAGGAAGTCTACAGAAAAATGGTCTTCTCCCAGCACCTACAGAAATTTCACGCTGCAAAAGGTGAAGCTCACTACAACTTACTTGAAGCATGCCATGTGGACAGTTATTCTGACTATTCAAGCTTCTGTACTGACAAGACCATTTATCGTCCCAAACATTCCACCCCAGAATGCCCGTTCCACGCAATGTATTGGGCTCAGTGCATGCTTCACATTCACTTTTGGGAAACAAATATGAACAATATAAATGAAGGTCTTAACTAGCTGCATGTCGATAGTTTCCATACTTTCCAAAAGGTGTACACAACCACCTTGTTAGGTTTGTCCCATTCTACAGCTGGCCAGGCCAGTTTGCTGAATGCTTAAAACATACCATAACAGAAGACTATTTTTTGTTCCAAAGACTGCAGTAATTTACATATAAAATTTGCCTTTCAATTCTATAGTGATATGCCAGCAGGTACACACTTCAGTACTACATGCAGAATTGCTTTTATGAAAGGACTATCTAAAATTTGTGGACATATTTACAACTGGCCACTACTTTAAACTCCATCCTGAGTTACGCAGTCGGTCTTGAGATGTCTAGCTGTGACTATCTTTCAGTTACATCATGGATTTGAGAATTCAAAATATTCCTATCAAGGAGGAGCCATCATTGTGAAGTAAAACCAGAGCAAATGTTTTAACAACTCCATTGCATCTCATGCAGTTCTCAAGAACGCTGTACTTTTAAAACAAACACCCTATGAAGTGTAGACTGCTCACAGTCTCTCTATTGACTTCCCCTTATCACAAAGTTATTTAAATTTCCATTTGGAAGCCGTCAGCTTTGAAAGAGCTGTTTGAATATTTTAATCAGGTGCTGGCTTAGAGCTCCAATTTTAATGCTCAAAAGAAAAACAATTCATAACTACCAGCCTGAAAGGCTACATGACACGTATTACTTCCGAAGAACACAAACATGGTTATTTAATGTTACAAAACTGAATTTGACTTTTGGTTCTGTGGGACCATAACATTATTTCAGTATGGATGAGCTCAATGTTTTCTGAACATTATCAGCATTACAGTTTCATTCAATTCAAAAACTTCTAGCTGTGCCAGTTAAGACTGCAACAAATACCAAATCACACCAATCAAACAAAAAGCCTCACAAGACAGAGGTTGTACTAAGTTATTTCTGAAGGACACAACCCAGTTAATACAAGACTCAAGCTTAATTGTCCAGCAACGAAACACATTCTCTTACTTAGCATTCCTGCTTATTTGGAATTGTACAAGCAGAACTACTCCTCAGTAGGTTAGGCATGAATTTTACTTTTTTCATCACAACATAAATAGAGCATCTTATATCCCAATTAAAGATGTGGAAGATTATATACACATAACGTATGGAGATATTTCTTTTCTCCAAACCTAATTTAATACTTGGTATTGAGGACACCAATAAAACTTATTTGCAGAGTTCTTTTCCACCCCATTAACTTGTAGAACCACATTTTTTCTTTCAGTTCCACATATGCTGTATTCTACATGCATATATTTGATTTAAGTCTCCTTGATTTGATATTGAGTTCCGAAGAACACAGAGAACAGGCCTATTGCACTGCTTACACACCATCTTTGGCCCCTCTCCCAGAATACCTATGCCCTCTTCAATCTCTGTACTTTACACAGACCAGCACATACTCCTCCAAACCCATTTTGGCAGGAATGACAAAACCCAAACTCAGCAATAACCTTTAAAATAGATTAAACAGATTACTGAAACATGTAAAGACTTTATTAATTCTTTAAAATACCTGTATACTATATTAAAAGTTTTTTTTTTCCTTCTCTCTCTCCCAAACAGCTACTCCACAGCCTATATTTTTCTCTGACCATCATAGAGGTTATCATCTTATCATGTGTTGCTTTTTTTTTGTCCATCCTGATTCTTGAGATGGTCTGCCTGGTATACATCTAATTCAACTCTGCACTAAGCTTGGGTTTGATTTCAACTCTTATTTGAATTTCAAGTCAACTGCTTTTATTTAAAATGAATAGAGGTTTATGGGTGGGGAAACACTAGTATAGTTTTCTAATTTTATCAGCTGATCAAGCAGAAAAAAGATATAATCTCTGCTTCAAAAAATGTTACGTAAATTGTACAAGCAACCAGTGACTATGTATGTACCTGAATGTGCTTCATTCCTTTCTGAGGCAGAAGGAGCAAGGATCTTCTCTTGTACTGTAGAACTTCAAATTACAAACTGCAGTTCAGGTACAGTTATCTCCCAGTTCTCCTTCCTTAGAGGGAAGAATAGAAAACAGAAAAAAAATTATGATGAACCAGGATAGAGACTAAAAAATCAGTGGTAAGCTAAAGTCAGTTTAAACATCCAGACTTCAAAAATTCTCCTGAGTTGTACATCTTACCGTCCCAGTTGTCAAGACAAAAATCTTTATCTTCCCAGAAATTCAGTTCTTCACAAAACCTGAAAGTAAGTCCTCCAATGAACAGAGACTAATCTGTTCTAACAGGAGACGGACTCTGTCAGGGACTGCAGTGATAGGACAAGGAGTAATGGCTTTAAACTGAAAAAGCACAGATTTAGATTACGTATTAGGACTAAATTCTTTACTCTGATGGTGATGAGGCACTAGAATAGGCTACCCAGAGAAACTTTGGATGCCCCATCCCTGGAAGTGTTTAAGGCGAGGCTGGATGGGGTTTGGGGCAGCCTGGTCTGGTGAAAGGTGTCCCTAGCTATGGCAGGAGTTGGAATGAGATGGACTTTAAGGTCCCTTCTAACCCAAACTATTCTAAGTGATAGTTAGAAGAAGCATTGATAAGAACATACTCTGGGTTAGACATCTACAATACACAGAATCATAGAATGGCTTGGGTTGGAAGGGACCTCACAAAGATCACCCAGTTCCAACCCCTTGCCATAGGCAGGGATGCCACCCACTATATCAGGTTGCTCAGGGCCTCATCTAACCTGGTTTTGAACACCTCCAGGGATGGGGCATCCACACCTTCTCTGTTCAGTGCCACACCACCCTCTGAGTGAAGAATTTCCTCCTAACCTCTAATCTAAATCTCCCCTCTTTTAGTTTAAAACAATTCCCTCTTGTCCTGTCAATGTCTGTTTGAGAAAACAGTTGCTCTCCATCTTTTTTATACATCCCCTTCAAGTACTGAAAGGCTGCAGTGACGTCCCCCAGGAGCCTTCTCTTCTCCAGGCTGAACAGCCCCAGCTCTCTCAGCCTTTCTACCTAGGAGAGGTGCTCCAGCCCCTTGATCATCTTTGTGGCCCTCCTCTGGACCCACTCTAACAGCCCCACATCCTTCTTGTGCTGGGGGCTCCAGACCTGGATGTAGGACTCCCAGGTGGGGCCTCCCGAGGGCTGAGCAGAGGGGGACGATCACCTCCCTCCACCTGCTGCCCACTCCTTTTGATGCAGCCCAGGATGCAGTTGCCCTTCTGGGCTGCAAGCACACCCTGCTGGCTCATATCAAGCTTTTCATCCACCAGAACCCCCAAGTCCTTCTCTGCAGGGCTGCTCTCAATGAGTTCCTCTCCCAGTCTGTCCTCCTGTCTGGGATTGCACCTTCCCAGGTGCAGCACCCTGCACTTAGACTTGTTGAACCTCGTTAGGTTCATGTGGGCCCACTTGTCAAGCCTGTCCAGGTCCCTCTGGATGGCATCCCTTCCTTCTGGTGTATCAACTGCACCACTCAGCTTGGTGTCAGCTGCAAATCTGCTGAGAGCGCACTTGATCCCAATGTCTATGTCATTGATAAAGATATTAAACAGCAATAGTTCAAGGACCCACCCCTGAGGTACACCACTCGTCACCGGCCTCCACATGGACATAGAGCCATTGACCACCCCTCTCTGGGTGCCACCTCCAAGCCAACTCCTTACCCACTGAATGGTCCACCCATCAAATCCATCTCTCTCCAATTCGGAGACCAGGATCTCATGTGGAACCACGCCAAAGGCCTTGCAGAAGTCCAGGTAGATGACAACACATGCTTTAGCTGGGTGAAAAAAGACTGGTACTAAAAATACTGTAAAACAAGATGCAAGAATAGCCCTCATAATAAAAACTCTAAAGCAAGTGGATTTATTTCTTATTTTTTAAACAAACTTACAATGAGCTTGAAGATGACTAACCACCTGAATTGCCATCTGCTCCTCTGCCAGGAAATTACCACCTCCACTGCAGAGTCAGCAGACTACTTCATGTGAGCACTATCTTATCACTCAGGCGAAAATTCAGGCAAGGTAGCTTGGATCACCAACTTAAACTACTAAGCTTATCTAGCTCATTTTGCCTGGAGCACCTTCTGGGTGCCTTGCAGGAAACAACGGTTAACCAACAGTGAGGGGATGAGGAGAATCTGCAAGTCAGGAGGAAGCAAACATCTCCTGACAACAACAAGTATCTAAGGAACATTTAATTTGGATAACAACACTGTTGCTCGACCACTCAACCATTCCGATTTTGAGGATTAAAAATAACTGAATTAAAAAAGAAGCATAAAATGTTCATTTAAGCCTGTGACAAAAAATACTTCACCAGCCTGTTTAAAAAAATAATCTGATGGGCCATAAGTGACAAAGAACTACAGCAGATTAAAATGCTATATATTTTGTGCATTTCTGTTGTATATACTTATTCTTTTTTGTAAGTGGGAAATGAAGATAGGATTCTTTAACTAAAGGTAACAACGGTAACATGAAAGCAACAGTAAATTGCCTCAGAGAAATCAATGAACTTTGCAAGGATTTATTCCTCCTCATTTTTCAGGGTTTATTGTTAAGCAGGAATTAATCCACTCCCATCAAAAAGTTCTCCCAGCGGAAGCCTTTGGGTACACCTGAACACCTGTGGGTAGCTTGTGCTCAGGAACGCTATACAACACAGCTGAGAGATCCAAGCTGCTCCAGTCAGGAGCCAGCTCAAACGTTACTTCACTGTCACTTGCAGCTGGAGGCAGTCAGTACATACGCAACAAACTGCCGCAGAACAGAATCAGCTCGAGAGCTGATTTAGCTTGACCTCAGGGTGGTGCTGCTGAAGGTTATCCAGCCCCTACAAACCCACCTGGGCATGCCCATGCCGTGCGGCTCAGTGTTCCTCACTCTGGGAAGGTTTACTGGCTCAGAATTCATCTGGTGCAAACACACAGCAGCTGTTATGTTAGGCCCATTGCTAAGGATTGCATCACACAGTACACATACTGTCCAGATTCTTCCATAGGCTGGAATTTCAGCCTCGCAATTATCCCTAGTCATGGTCAACTAACACTGTATAAATCATGAAGCTGCCCACCTTCTCTAACAGCAACACATATTTAGTAACACTGGAGGTAAAACTTCCAAAAACACAGCACTTCAATCGATTTCTACTTACATAAGCTCTCTTCTGAATAAAGAGCACTGACTTTGCACACCAGAGTACGTCCTAAATTTCATGGGGCGGAGGTGTGCGTGTTTGTTTATTGCCATTTGCTCTCCAGCTAATACAAAATACACTGGTTTTTATTTTTTTTAAGCTATTTGACAACTAAAAGCATTTTCTCTTACAAGCTTTAACACGTAAAACAAATTGCCATCATAATAGACTTCAGTAATCACCACAGAAAAGTACTACTTTATACACACACTCAACTTTTAAGCACTGCAATATCATAGAGTTTACTGGCAACCTAAATATTACCAAAATTGTATTTCTTTGAATTACAAAGATGAGTTGAGAGCAAAATAAACTGCAAAGATTGGAATTCATACGAGAACAATTAAATGAAGGCAAGTAATCAAAATGAACTTACTATCATACCTTGGAAAGCTTAACATTACTTATTGCTTGTAAGCTTCCTAATACAAATTATTCAACGTAGATTTCCAAATACCTGAAAGAAAAATAGAGATGTACCACAAAGACAGCATGACAAAGTGAATAAAAATTTCATGGAATATATCCCAGTGTAGACAGATGTGTGACGTATAAGACAAAATCAAAGACGATATCCTAGTTCTCTTAGCAATAACACACTGTGCATCGCTGTAAGAAGTTGCCTCTAAGTACAGCCGCTACCTTCTTACCCTGCTTGGAACAACACAAAGCAAACTGCTCTCATACACTGGCAGGGGGCCTTAGGGAAGGAAGCAGGGAAGGTGCCAGAAGAACACTCAGATTTGCACAGCTCTTTCTATTTGCACAGTATACATAGAGTAGCATACATAAAAAAGGCAAAAAAAACACTTGCAAATAGCTGGTAGCTATCTATTAACTAAAACCACTTTTGCTGCTGGATTAGGAGATTGAGACCAGCTTGCCGATCATGCAGATGGATGAGTTCTATGCCTAGCACAAGCAGCATAAAAGGAGCACAGAACATACTCCTTTTTGTCATAGCAAGTCCTCAGCTTAGTTCGTTTCTGTTATTTGCAACTAAAAGTACGAAGATGCACAGTGCAGGGGAAGATACGACTGAAGATTTGCCTCGTAACCCACTTCAGCTGAAATGAGACATTTCCAGAACGTCAGATATATTCATTTTATATTTTACAAGCCGCAAAAAAAGCCAAAATATCAACAAATATTGTATCTTGCTGTCTGTATTCTACTGTCTAGGGCTTTAGATACCATTTCAGAGGGACAACGGTTGTTTGGTCTGTTCAGGGAACCAGATCTAGAACAATTGTTATTCCAAAGAATCCTTCAAATCATCTGAAATAAGTGTCTAATGAACATTTCAGCTGAAGGCTTTACTGGACATTTTAAGGCTTTTGCATAGAGCTTGGACTCTGAAAGGCATTATGACAATATTTGTATAAATCTGTGTAGGAGGAATTATCCTCTTTAAATATTTTTGACCCATTCTAAATGCCAATGCCTCTTAAATGCCATTTAAACTCCGAAGAGGTTCAGCTGGGCAGAAATTAGTCCATTTATTTCTGAAACAATAACAAAACCTTTCTTGTTTCAGATTACTACTTCAATGAGAATGCGTAACAGAATAGCTTGCTCATAAAAAAAAAATAAATCTTATTCTCATTTCTCTCCCAATTTGTTGCCAGTCACTGAGGCTTTAAGCAGTGGCTTGCCATCCTGACTTAGGATAGAGGACAGTCAGTAAATTGCCTTTGAGTCCTGTCTCATATCAAGCCAAACTTAAATGGCAAGAAGTATGAAACAGTTTACTTGTACCTGTGATAACGGAATGAAATGGTGAACTTCACACTGTCTTTTAAGAGGTGAAGGCTGATGCCTTCCCTGCTTCTAGAAGAAATGTTTCACTTTCTGCTCTGGTATTAAGAAAAGCTGCAGCATTAGACAGATATCATGGGGCTACGACTGCAGAGTATGGACGAGATAACCCTAATAATTCTTGTCTACAACTAAACCATATGAAATGATACTAATATAAAACATGTCATTTTTTGCTTAACAGTGAAGACTACATGCAAGAGAAAAAAATGTAAGAGTTAAAAAAAATAAATCAGGAAGGGCAGCTAAGTACAAAGTCCCCTAACAGCCTGCAGGACACCTAATTTCCGTTTGTATCCTGAAAAATTACCCCTGCTGTCAAAGCTGCAACACTGATTTGCAGCCACTATTTACAGGCACTAGAAGCTAGAGAGCAATGCAGGGACATCACTGCAAGATGCAGCATGCAGGGTACAGGCACTGCCTTATTACTGGCACTTCAGTGCTTTAATCCTCAAAACAAACAACAATAACAAAAATACATTAATACCAAATAACTGAATATACACAAAGCACAATAGGGACAACCAACTGAAGTCCCTAAAGGAGACAGGTGTGAACTAGCCTCACACTCATATTCAGTGTAGACCTGAAACACCTTTTAGTCTAACATGCACAGCTGGCAGTTCTTCCTTTGAAATTTTTAAAGCAGAAATAATAAATAAACCAGAAACATCAAACAACAGTGCCTGATGCAGTTACTGAACCTAAAAATAGCCCTGTAACAATTGTTTAATTTACTTCCCCCTGACATGCACTAAGACTTTCATTTCAGCACAGAACAAAAGAATTTCAGGCTCATGCCTGTTATGTACAGAGTGCTTTTGAAATGACATAAGAACTGTAACTATTAATAACTATTAATTACACGTTGGAAAGCTATTTATGAAGAGTAAGAAGTTCAAGGGTGTTGGGAGGGGTAGGGAGGGAATCAAATTGCTTTATAAGGATACAATTATTATTATTTATTTTTGCCATTTTATTTCTCTCTCGACCACAGGTGAAGATCTTGTTTTGCTAATCTGTTATCACTACATAATTATCTTTTATATCTATAAGATAAATTAAAATGCTGTTGTTCTCCAAAGTAAACCACAAAATCTAGAAGAAAAGGAAAAAGAAAACCCACAAAGTATCTGTCACTTTAACTGCAAGATGCATCAAACGCTACCTGACAGTATCAATTCAGTTGTTCCCCAGATTACAAAGGTTTATAAATAAGCATGGCATGCTTGAAAGTTTCCTTTAATGGATTCACCACGGTTGCAAAGATAGCAGGACCGGAGCAAATACAGAGATCATAATTTCAGGAATCAAAAAAAATAACTGACTCCTCAAAAGCAGTTGCAGTTTCAGTTAACTATTTACTAGAACAAGAACATAAAATAGATCCTTAAATAGATCCTTAAAGCAGCCTATCAAAACAACGCTGGAGTTTCCAGGAATCATTTATCTTGCCTACTATACGGGACTGGAATTTAACAGTCTCCCACCCACCCTTAGCACCTATTAGCATTGCGCTACAAACACCAAAGTGACAATGGTGGTGCCACCCTGTCAGGAAGGCGAGCTGCTGCTTCCACCGCTGCTGCACAGCAGATCATACATTGCATCTCTTCCAAACTGAGGTTGGAGAAGTTGGAAATAATCATATTTATAAAGCTTCTGTTGTTAAGTTACAGTTCTGACTACTTTAGGAGCTTTAGATATTGTTTCATATCAACCTATCTATCTTTATTACATCTTCTCTTCTACAAAATAAAAACTTTCATCTTTAAAATTAAGTTTAAAGCACTACTCCAATGTAGAAGAAAAAAATTTTTTTTTAAGTAGTTTATCCCCCAGAGCTCAACAAATACGGTTATATAAGCAGATATGTTTTTTTTAGCCTACAGAAACTAGTAATCCTTGTCTTTTTTTAATTTTATTTTTAAATATCCTGATGCATTTAGTAGGTACCCACTTGTTGAGTAACCTCACAGTCCAACTCTCTTTTCAATACATACCATTAATTTTGTGGTATCAACACAACCTTGGTCAAAGGTGAACAAGGCTATTCCATTAAACACTTCCACTTTGCAACCAGCAGCTATAATCTGATTAAAAAAACAATAAAAAATAGATTAAGGTTAATTGCCAATCCCATAAATTTCATTTAAAGTGAAAAAGTTTCTGCATCATATGATCTTTTTTCCTATGCATTGCTATCTCCCTTCGTCTTGACTGTACAAAACACACCATGCGTACTTCGATCCTGGAGCATTCCCAGTTGTATTATGGAAGATGGCAGCATCCAAGCATCCAAAATTATCTACATCGAGACATAAATGGGTCATAATTCATCAGTCAGTTTGCTTATGTAGGTATTACAAATCAAACATGAGGGGAGTGTGTGCAGAAGATGTCTAAACAAGAAAAGCTGCATGAGTCTACAACAAAAACAGATACGCTGTTAACCTAGAAAAATCCAACCCCACAGCTGCCTTCAAGAAACAACAGCATGTCAAATTCAGCTTTGCTTATGCTTAGACAAAAATCTTTCTTGGAACGGCTGCAGCTTTTTTTTTTTTTCCTTCCAATTTCATTTTTTTCTACTTGTTCCAAAAGTGGGCTAGACAAGAACTAGGACTGCACACATACATCTTTGACTAGTATTTCAGAGAGAAAACAACTTCATCTGAGAACCTCGTGAGGCAGATATTCAAATCAGTGGCTCCTCTGCCACCTCTGGTCTTTTTCCCACTATGACTGCCGCTTGTTACTTGCGTTAATAGCAGGGATGAAGGCTAACCGAAAATAAGGAATTTTAAAAAGCTGTAGCATTTTATATCCCTTTACTGTCAGAGTTGCATGCAAAAATCAAGCTATTATAAATAGCCCTCAACTACATGCAGGGGAAGATCTTGCATAATGGATGTCTAGTATGAGTGATCGCATTTTTGAGAACCAATGTAAACCAGGCACTGCATCACCAGTGGCAAATACTCCTTCAAGGGGAGAGAATCCTACAAGAAGGAAACAGTGTAAAGTCATATTGAATTTGGAGGTATGTCCGGTATGTGGACACCTGAACCAAAGGAACGGCCCATGCAGGAAAGCGTAAGTGCCGCCCACCTCCCTCACCCCCGCCGAAACAAATCTTATATGTGACAGAAACAAGGACAGAGGTCATTTCGCTCTGGACACATGGGTACCTAAATGAGTTAATTTTATTGCTTTGACAAAATGCTTTTAGAAGTCAAATAAGACCTAAAGCTGTATAGCCATTTCTCTTGTCTGTTTATGTTTCTGGAATGGAACAAAAAAACCGTTCCCTAACTAAACCTTTAGGTGCCACTAGGTACTGATTCTTCAGGACTCCCTTAGCTATTTTGTGAAGCTCGTCGTTGCAGTTGTGAAGGGACTAAGTGGTGAACAGAACCTGACTCTGAATTTGTTTCTCTGCAGCTGTCTCAGCTGTGCTGCCAGGAAAGAGCAAAACACAGTGACACCCTACCCTTGACTAACTGTTAGCTAAACATCTCTAACCATGAAACCAGAAACCACAAGTTTAAGCATATGCAAAGAGCTTGCATAATAAAGACAAGACGATTTTGAGCAATATTCCATTTCTCTTCTTAACAGGTAGGCTAGAGTCCCCAGAAACAAGTGCTTAGACTTGCACATACTTGGGGAAAATCTAAGCGTGCAAATATGTGGTTTGATTTGCTGAAGAACAAAGCGCTCAGCAGTTTGCACTGGGGGTGAACATCCTCGGTGTGTGCTCAGACGTCAATGTAAAATTTGGTCTTTTAGATTTATTTATTCAAAGTGTACAGGCAAAGTCTTGTGGCAAGCACTTTACCAAAGTAACTAATTGTCTTATCGCTGTTTGGAACAGCAACAAAATGTTACTGTCCATTCAAGGTGTGGCATTCTCTCTTGAGGCCCAGGTTTTGAAACCTGGATTTCAGAGGAATCTCTGCCTTTCAGCTAAAATAAGAAAAGCAACATTTTCTATCTTTTGGTTTGAGAAAAATGAAACAACACCCCCAAAGTGAAAAAAATGGTTTGAGCTTTATAAGTCTGCAAACCCACTACATTAAAGTTTGATTAGTGGTTTCCTACTACTTAGGTTTGTCAGTATAGATGGGAAATAGAAGTTACCTTCATGAAAGGCAAGATATTTTTTAAAGAGAATAATTATAATGTGAATTAATGAACCTCCTATAATATAAAATCATGGAACTGTAGGACAACAAAATCATGATGCAAAACAGACTAGATTGAATGGTCTCCTAATTTTTGTCTGACAAAAAATGGCATACAGCAATAATATGCACCCTTTCTAAGGCTTACACTGAAACACAGATAAGACGCTTTCAGATGGCTAACAAACCTCCACTTACCTAATTGCTGCAGCTTCTTGAAACTTGGCTCTGTGGTGGTAAATTCACATCCTTTCATTGAGGCGAACAACTGAGCAGTGAAAATTCATTCTAGTGATTCAAATACAGATCAGAGGCAGGTATGAAATAATTAAAAAGCATCTGCTAAACTGTAAAGCATGGAAAAGAAAGAGAGGTTAATGGAAACAAATGCACCAAAAACATCATCTCCCAAGGCTTATGGGAAGCTTACTGTGTACACTGGTTTGATTTACCAGCTTCCACTCTCCTGCTATTATCCTATACCTAAGAGACTACCCATGAATCAGTAAGACTACTTCAGTTAATGTCAACTTTCTGTTGGAAAGAATCAGCACGGGTTCCCATACCTTTCTTTCTTCTCTAACTACTGCCGAGGCCTCAAGCAACTTACTCCACTAGCCTGCAAAGCCTGGTAGACGCAGGTTTAGAGTCCACATGTGAAGAAACCAGTGATGTGTGGGAACCAAACTCAACAGTATTTTCTAGTCAGATAAAGGGTAACTGGTAGAATAGTAGTGAGCCTTCCTTCTGTGTTTAGTGAAGTAGGGCAAATAATAAGATACTAGGAAAACAGGCTTCCCACTCCGCTCTCTTCCCCTTCTAGTCATACCGCCATCTCTCAGTCACTAGCAAAGGACAGGAACACTCAAAACAACAAATGTGTCTAAAATGTACAATACTTTTCTCTGGGGTACAGCCGGGTTGTCTAGCATCTCCACAAAAGACCCAAAAGTGGAAAACAAACAATAAGAGCAATCAAACTCAACACATTTCACATCCTATGGGGTGTCTACAAAACAACACCTTCATCTTCAGAATTTTCTTTCGGTTATTTGCAAAATAGTTATTTGCTTTCAAATCTCATTTTCCACTCCTACCTGTTGTCCTCCCCATATTCTTAAGAAAAACAAGTGAATAAATAAATGAAGCGATTTAATACTGACCATTAAAACAGAAAATAAACATTCTACTTTTCTTCTGATAAGCACTGGAAGCACCTTCACTGGGACTACTCTTTGGAAAGGGAATTTCTAGTTTCCCTGATGTGGTGGTGTGTGATCACAGACCAATGCCCTCAACTATCTCTAAGCTTGAAAGCTGAGCAACAGGCTACTGTTTCTTTGTCTCTGGGTAAGTCAGCAGTTTAAAAACAAATGCTAACAAGACTGTGAGATATGAAATATCATAAGGCTGAATTCAGGGACTTGTCAAAAACAGCAGGTCATGTTACTCAGCAGCACACAGGGTCTCTGTGTAACAACAGGAGGTACCACATGCATCTTCCCTGAAGCCCAGCTGCTGTTATTACAGGTTGGACTCTGCTACCAAAGTAAAAACACTGCTTGCTACCAAGATTAACCAACTTCATCACACTATTCTGATGATTGGGCTGGAGATGGAAGGAGAGGCAAACAATTACCAGCTTGCCCAGCAGATGAAAACTCCATTTATTTAAGTGAAAGACCGTTTTTCCTCTGTTCCAAAACAGAGTGGTAGACTGAGGAGGTTCAAAAATCCCTTTCTTCTCTATTATCCAGTGCATTCAGCTGCCTTAAACAGCTGGAAGGCGGGAATAGAGTTCAATTCCTCAGCACCACATTTTTTAACTCGCATTAATTCTTAACCTCTCTCATTTCCTTATAGCACAAGGCTACTTGCCAGTATCATCTGCCTTAGCTATCCAACCCCCTCCAGGTCATTAAAGGAAACTCACTAATACCAGAGTTAACCGTTTATGAGTCAGCAGCCTATGACACAGTATGAGTTATGTTCTGCTGTATGAAGCAGCTTCCAGTGCTCTCTTTACTGTAGTCTTGTTAATCAAAACACATACTGGGACACTGCAGGAGATGCTAATAAGATTTGTTCACTGTCTCCTAAGTCCTCTTGCAAAATGTGTACGCAGAAACTCAGCCATTTTACTTAGCTAAACCGCACAGCTGGCACTGCAAAGTACAGAGAGGCAAACAAAACACAGAACCTTTACATGGCAGGCATGGGTCAAAAGAAAAGGATTAAAGAAAAAAAGGCTTGGTTTAACTTGCAATTGTTTCTCATAGCCAAGTTACATTGTACAAAACAGTGAGAGCTTCAGGTCGCCACCTTATGCCTGCAGTGGAGGAGGGGGATCAGGAAAGAATGTATTAAAAATAAAAGCAGAGGAAGTGCTACGAACGCTTCCACTTTATCTAACATCTCTGGCGATTGGCTGCCAGAGCTGTTGCTACACAAACTCTGCCTGCTCCTACTATACATAATGAGCCCTAATCTGTTAGAGCAAACCGCTGCAGACGTTACTCCTGCTAACACAGCAGTATGGCAAGCTTTACTGAATTAGAATACCCAGTGACTGTCTCCCCTCAAGCTAACAGGAAAAGCAAGAAGTTTGCCCGAGAACGTACAACTCCCTGAAATGAAGCTCAGTACATGGGCAGAAAACCGTTGTCTATAGGTGTTTCATGTGAAGCTGTGAAAACTTCTCTTCTGTTAGTTGTTTCCAAAGCAACAGAGCAAGGTAGTTCCAATTCCTGCTGCTGTATTTCCCGATAAAAATCTTTTAGAACTGTGTGACTGCTGTAGGAAGAATAGTAGAGAGACCAAGGTGAGGTTTTCAATTTCAAAAGGTACTGAACTGAGATCTGGAAGCAAATTAAACCTCCCTCCTAAATTAAAAACAAAACAAACAAAAAAAGCCACAATACCATATGGGTTGACAATTAAAATACCCTTACAGGTTTTTGTTGGTTTTTATTTAAAAAAATGTTTTCACCTTTTATGTGACCTGTATATTAAAATAAGTGCTGACAAAAATGAGGGTCTAAAAATCTCACCTCTTCCAGCACCCACTCTTTTCAATGGAAATCAAGGGTGTGCCTTAGCCCAGGGAAAAGTGATGCAAAATACCTGCTGCTGAAGATAAGAAATGGAAAAGCTAACATACTACCTCCTTTGCTCCTATTCTAACACAAATCCGTGTTGAATTTGGAACAAAAAAAAAAAAAAAAAAAAAAAAAAAAAAAACATTTATTAAAATGAACAACTTTGAGAACTGATATGCTTGAGCCAGCCCTGAGCAGGCCATGGGATTCAGTATGCTTTGATTAAGAGTTACATTAAAGTGAATAATCCTAAGTAATGGGACAAACTACTGAGAAAATCCTCCAGGCATAATTAGAGTAAATTAATAAGGATGTTTGAGTAATTCACATTCATCAATAGTATAATTGTTAAAACTTCAGGTGTCATCTTGAAGAAGAGCAGTAATGTGCAAGGCCTTGCACACAGGTTTCTGCAGTAAGTGGGACTTAAGTCCCCAACACTAATACCTGTTTCTTTTGTAGCAGATGGGAAAACAAACCCTCCTCCAACAACCAAAAGCAATTGACCAGAAATGTTATAAGCCCTTTGTCACTGGAGTGAATTTCACATGAAATAAACATGAGATATGTACTTCTTGGCTTTTGCAACAAACCACATTAGAGTCACAAAATAAATTATGGCATGTGCAAACACAATACTACTTGTAGGCTAAGTTTTGCTGTTCTGCGTAGTGCAAAATATCCACCAGAACTTCATCTCCCTGGGAGTTATGTTTGTACATGAAGCATGATTCAAACTCCACCAAAGCTTAAAAATAAATAAATAAAAATCAGGGGGTGGTGACACACACAAACAGCAAATCAGCGAGGTGGTTGGATGTAACCGGTCTGTTTCCATACTGCAACCACAGGACAGTCGAGAGAAAGGAATGCTAGCACATGCCTCAGCTGCTTCAGTGCAGTCAGGTGGCCATTACTGCAGCAAGCTCCCATATGAAACCTTGCACTTCTGAAGACAGAACGCAGTTACAAACATGGAACTGAAGAACAGAGGCCAACAATATGTTATTTCAACAATATAAAAAGCAATTTGTCTACTGCCTAAAATTCATGCTCTGATGACTGCATTAGTGTTTTACTTAAACACATTACTATTTCCTCCAATTATTTCTGTTTTGGATAAGGATTTTGTATAGAAGTTATTGTTTCTGACAGATGTATGAACAATTATTTTTCCAACTGCTTTGAACAAGTAGCATTACCTTCATTTCTTTGCACTACGGCTTGTAATAACTTAGCCCAGGATCTGCTTGTGGAAGGAGCACCATGAATGAGGCTGCACTTATTTTCATGTCAGTGTGATTAGTTAAACAGTACAGCCGCACCCTCTCATTTAGGTTGTGATAAAAGCCCTGTGGTTGGGGGCAGGACAAAATGTGAAAAGGAAGGGCCATTTCCTCCAAGGAATGGGAGCCTAACTTCATTTCAATATAAAAATTAACCCCCAGTTGCCTTCAAACAAACAAACAAAGCCAACAAGAAGCAGCAAACAAAAAATATACCACCGCACACAAGAAAATCATCTCCAGCTCAAGAAGAGCTTGTTTCCTTCTGAAAAAGTACTCATGGCCTATTGTCTACTTCTTCCCACAGCAGTATATTTTGGTGCAGGGTACATCCACCCCTTTATATACCCTACCTAGGCAGTTAGCACAATGTTTAGCCTCATCAGAACTTCCTGCAGAATGATCTCCGTGCAGCTCTTTCTGATTTCTAATGTCAAGATTGCCTTAGCCTGTAGTTCCTTATAGATAACACTGTGAAAGACCTGGTTTATAATTTGTTAGTACAATCTGCAAGCAACATAAATACAATTAGACACTAGCTTTAAGGAAGTCTTGCGTGTTCTGAACTGCCCTATCAGCTGTGAAGTACATCAGCTTAAAGCAATACGCTACCAACCTGCAATACCATCTGCACTGAAAATGCAGATTTTTAACGTAATTCAAATTACTTACTGCAACTTACATTCCAGTTTCACCTCTGAAAAGCTAAAAAAAAACTTCTAAGGGGAAAGATATTTTTAATTTATATATAAGCAGAACTAAAAACAAACAGGGTATGAAAACCTTTTTTTCCCAGTTATATGGCATTACTGTCAGGGTTAAAAAGCTAGATTTGATCAGACAAATCCAAGCTCCAGACATGTATTCAGAGTCCCCTTTCCATATTCTCAGCAACCAATTCATGCATGTCATCTTAACATGGTTGGTTTTTTGAAACATAAGAACCCTTTCAAGCCTGTAACATCTTTCTTTGTTCTCTGTTCTTTAAAGAGAACCACCCAAAACAGTTTTCTTTAATTGACGATATGTTTCAAGAACATTTTTTTTTTTTTTGTAAGGGGCTGGCCCCTCCTTTCTCCTTTTGTAAACAATTACCATTTTCATGATGTTTTACACAATGAGAAAATAGGTTATTTTCCATGGAAGATGAACTCTGTAGGATATCATTGCAAAAAGCAGCTGTTTCATTTAGTCAACATGGCATTTATACGTAACATAGCAAAGCTTAAAATGAAAACAGAAAACAAGAGTCAGACTGGATTTTCTTCAATATTCTGGAAGTTAAATACAATATGTTTGTGGTAGAAAGATAAAGATAGTAGGGGTATGTGCCTGTTTTATTAAAAAATATAATTTGACAAAACCAAGTTACACAAATATATCCAAATATACACGACTGAAATGACCACTCAGGAGTCGAAAAGCATAAATACCCTAACCACACATGCTCTAATTAAGCTGATGGTGAAAAAAGTCACAATTCTCAGTACAGATGTTTCAAACACTGTAAATACAGCTTTTAAAAACTTGGGAAAATTAAGCTTCAATGGGAAAGACAAAGGAATATTGAAAAACTTAAAGTATGAACTCCTTATTTTACAGGGATGGAAGTTGTACACGAAAGGTTTATGATCTCCTGCTGTAGCTGCATTGGATCATAACCGCTAACAGAAAATTCAAGCTGCAAATATATATAGAAGAGGAGAATGCACGTGGTATGTTTGGGAAGTTACAGAACTTTCCATGCCAGGGAACACAGACTCCTCTGAAGGCATCGTGGGTTGGTAGAAAAAGAAAATCCTTTGGCTTCTTTTCTCAGATGTAAATCATTTGGTGCCATCTACCCGCCAGCAAGTTGTGCTTTCAGTTGTGCCAGCCTGCTTAACCTTGGCACGACTGCACTCAACCTGACATCCCCAGCTAAGTCCCCAAGGGAATCTTGCTGTTCCTCCTTCCCAGCAACGGGGTGAGGAGGGACGAGCTGCTTAAACCCTGGGGTGTCCCATAGAGGGGGCACAGCTGGGAGACGCCTGCACTGGCCCCGTGCCCAGCTCCCGGGGCGGGGGGGGGCTGGTCAAGGCAGCCAGGACAAGAGGAAGGAAACCCTGGGACACAAACATGAGCTCTAAGCAGCAGTCCACGCAGTCTCACTTTTGGCTGCCCGTTTCTTTCTTTTTTGGACACCACAAAATGATAAATCATTGCTTCTCTTGGAGCCCATTTTGTGCTTAGTGCCTTGGTGCTATTACAGGCAAATTGGACAAAGAACAAAATAAAATTGGGGAGCTGGATCTTTTTCTCTCCACAACTAGTAGATGGCAAACAGGTTTTAAAACCTCCGAAAAAACAATCAAGGGCATACCTGCGCCTTGTGAAGCATACCTGCACCTTGTGAAACTGCCACCCAGGACCTCAGAGACCTGCTCTTCTCTCGCTCCACAACTCCACTAAGCTTGTAACACACTACAAAGTGCACTGAGTTCCTGAAGTCTTGTTGTCCAGTTTAGATTTTAGGTTGTGCTTCCATACTTTTTCCTCAATAATATTTTTAAGACAATCAAATACTGTAAAACAAATTAGCTAACATGTCAAAAGTTTCTGGATAAAATCACAGAATCACAGAATTTTAGGGGTTGGAAGGGACCTTAAGAGATCATTGGATCCAACCCCCCTGCCAAAGCAGGTTCCCTAGAGCAGGCTGCCCAGGTAGACGTCCAGAGGGGCCTTCAATATCTCCAGAGGAGGAGACTCCACAACCTCCCTGGGCAGCCTGTCCCAGTGCTCCATCACCCTCACCATGAAGAAGTTCTTTGGTGTGTCATTGCGGAACTTCCTGTGCTCCATCTTGTGGCCATTGCCCCTTGTCCTGTCCCCACAAACCACTGAAAAGAGGTTGGCCAAATCCCTCTGTCTCCCACATCTCAGGTGTTTATACACATTGATGAGATCCCCTCTCAGTGTTCTCTTCCCCAGGCTGAACAGACCCAGGTCTCTCACAGCCTTTCCTCATAGGGAAGATGCTCCAGGCCCCATATCATCTTTGTGGCCTTCTGCTGCACTCCTTCCAGATGATCCCTGTCTTTTTTGTACCGGAGAGCCCAGAACTGAACACAGTACTCCAGTTGAGGCCTGACCAGGGCAGAGTAGAGGGGCAGGATCACCTCCCTTGACTTGCAGGCCATGCTCCTTTTAATGCATGCCAGTATCCCATTAGCCCTCTTGGCCACCTGGGCACACTGCTGGCTCATGGCCAACCTATTGTCCACCAGGACCCCCAGGTCCTTCTCCTCAGAGCTCTTCTCCAACAAGTTGCCCCCCAGCCTCTACTGATACGAACAGTTGTTCCTTCCCATGTAGCAGGACTCTACACTTGCTCTTATTAAACCACATTTAAATGATCACACAGTTTTAATATATGAACCTTGCTGTAGCAATCCCCTAGTAGAGTACACCATTTCCACAGTCAGGTGTTTAAATCAAGGACCTTCTACCTACAATTATCTACACTGAGACTTCAGACATCTTTGTATGCAGAACGCACTTGGTTTCTAGTAAAAGTCAAGTCAAAGCCTCCTGGCAGGAATATTTAGGAATTTTTATCAGACTGCTACATTTGAGTCTAAGATTGTCTTTCTGCAGGGCAAATATATTAATGTGCAAGCAAATCAAACAATAATTCTTCATTTTGTTAAGCAATATCTCACAAATAAGACATGAAGGCAATGCTTCTAAGACAATCGCTGCAACATCAACAGCTTTTCAGAGAGCAGGCTAAACTGCCATCATAAAAAATGTCTGTTTTATTTGTGTGCATGTATGCTTTTTTATTTTATTTCTTATTTTTTTTAAAGGCATTGCTCCATTAAAAGGTTTCAACACTTACCTGGCTTGGATAGAAACAAAAGAAAACAAGTTACACAGAATTACTGCTTCTCAGATGAATCATGGAAATTGATGGTGCATCTTACACTGAATTGCCTTAACCTGTTTTCATGGTTAAGATTTACCCCATTATTTGCACTGGACACAGGATAACAACATGCAAATACTCATTACCACATCTCTTTCGACAAATATCTGTTCCTTTAAATATGTCATCAGAACAGAAGCAGTTGGATAAGAGTTTTGTCTTTTCAAGGCTGGACACAGAGCACCACCACAATTAAAGTCCAGCGACCTAACAGCTGCTCCGTACTAACCATCAGCATGCAAACCATTAGTCAGCAGCGTGCTCTAAGAACAGTTTTTCACTGGAGTCTTACACCAATGCGTTTTACCTTTCTGTTTCCAAGGAAATAAAGCTACTTGTTGTTTCATTCAGCTATTGTGCTGACTACATGAATATACAAGAATTTAAATAGCTCAGTAGCATGACCAAGCCCTCAAGAATTTATGTCCTCATGATTTGAACGGTACTCTCACTGTGTAGTCACACCGTAAAATTATACTGTGCTACATTGCAGTGAAGTGACTATGGCAGCCAGGCTACTGCCAGATTTCAGTGCTTCAAGTTTTAGAAGCCTGTTGAGAACCCAGGACACTTGTCCAGCCAGCTAACCCACAGTGAACTCTGTGATACTATTTGAGTACTATCGTACCCAGTCCAGCTGGATTACAGCTAGCTAGCCTTACAAACATAGCACCACCACGTTCTTAGACTCCTCAGACCTTTAGGAAGAATGTCACTCTTGAACTAACC
Source organism: Oxyura jamaicensis (assembly GCF_011077185.1). Classification (NCBI taxonomy): domain Eukaryota; kingdom Metazoa; phylum Chordata; class Aves; order Anseriformes; family Anatidae; genus Oxyura; species Oxyura jamaicensis. The sequence continues at coordinate 5,864,428 of NC_048904.1, forward strand.
AAGCTATTTTTGTATTATACAAAATGGAAGATAATAAACCTGCACAAGTGAAATGCTGGCTTAAAACAGCACCTGTCCCCAGCAAAGAGACGCTTAGTGATAGCTTCCACAGTTGTTCCTAAAATGTTGTGCTGCTCAAATCATTTTTCAAATGCGCTTCATACATAAGGCTGTCTAGGGATGAGAAGGAGAGAGCATGTATATGGAAGAGTGACATTAGGTGGGGGAGGAGAAGAAAAACAGCCAACTATTACATAACAGCTGTTTTTTTGTCTTCAGGAAGCAATTGGTCTCTCATTTTTCCTCCTTGTTTTAATCGCAGTGTTCTGTCCCCTCCCCCTACATCACAAGGGCTGCAAGCAGACTGAACATGCTATCAATTTAACAGCTGGAGCAAGCAAATAGCAGGGAAGGAGGTAGGGGCATCTTCTAGGCTCTGATATATTTGGTATTGGACAGCTGATACATATTAACTCAAGGCCAGAAAAATAAAATTCTCCATCTGAACATGTTAGTTTCTTAGCTTGTACGTGTGCAGAGCTAGTTACGTACAGTTTGCTACAGGACAGACGTGCTGCTGTACCTACAAAATGGTGCGAGCAGACTGCAACAGTGTAGAATTGACTACCCTGAAATACATGCAGCAGAACCCGCAGATGATGACATTTCTACGTTTTAGAGTACCCAACACAGGGCTAAGCAGATGCTAAAAGATCAGTAAAGGTAGCTCTGTCAAAAAAGAAAAACGCACGACAAAGGAAGACGGAATGGGCTGATGCATAACGTCGTGTCGTTTCCTTCATTTTCCCCACCCATCTCGTTCCCGGGACTGTGCACCAGTCTGCTTGCTACTGCTTTGCCATCTGGTTTCTGTCTGCAACACTACGGTTGCAATGCAAAAACTTGTACAACTGATGCCACCGTCTGGAAAAATGCAGTATTCTATCTAGCGTACAGCGTAAATATGTTGGAAATTTACAGTATGCAGTACTGAGGTGTTGCTACTGTTGACAGAACAGGTTTTTCCATTGAAATGTTTCATGTTTTCAGAATATCAAGCCAGTAGCATAACTAAATAACGATATTCCAAACAGGTGACTTTTAAACACCACGGGTGAAACCCCAGAACTGCCATGAAAGGGAAGACGTAAGACAAAAGGGATGAAATGGAAGACTGAACAAAGCTACTGAACATCCACATCTGAAGTATCCTCAAATAAGACAGACAACTGAGACAGATTACTAAGAAAAAAAATACTGTCTTTTAAGATGTTAAAATCTGTTACCTTTATCTTGTAAATATGTAAAAATTCTTTACAAAAAGCTTTATTAAATTGGCCAAAGAAATGCCTTAAAGTGATTTGGTCCTGCAATCTTCATTCTTAAACCATTCCAACGACCTGAGCAATCCGAGTAAGCAGATTCCAGGAAAGCAATGATTGCTAGAAAAGCAAGTCAGCCATTTTGTGTAACCATCAGTGCTGATCCACACAGAAGCAGAAGTTAACTAGGCAGAGGATTTTCTATGAAGCTACTGCATAACGTACTCTCTCCTGGCAAACTGGTACAAACAGAAAGGAGTGCTCCTTGGCATGGTAAAGGTCAAAGAGAACTTGGTGCTCCTTCACCTTCTCTAGCTGTCCTACATGACAACGACAACACAAGCAGGTTCAAACTTGCAGCTGTACAAATCGTACCAAGCCAGAAGGGCTGATGGCAGGTGCCCAGCACTTTTATTCCTTTGCTCACTTCGGGCTTTGATATACTTCTTTATACCTGTCAAAGTGCCCCCATAAGATTAGTCTTAATTGAAACCATACAAGGCTGTAAATAGGATGTCATTAGAGCACCCATACTAAGGTGCTCTGTGCCTAGTAGTTAACAACTGCGAAGCCCTGGATCAGTTAGGAAAGCAGTGCACTAGGACTGGAACGCTGAATTCTCACCTAGGAGAAAGCAGCGTTGTACAGACGTAGTAAGGCAGTGTTCTGCAAAATGTGGCATTTATTACAACTCAGAAGATCTCTGAGCCTCAGGAAGAAAAAGGATCAAGTGCCACACAAAATAGTTCAACTGAACTACTTTGTTCGCAGAGCAGCATAACAGATCATGGTACTTAAAAGAAAAAGTTTACAGAAAACAGGCTTCATCTTTGACAGCCATGAGATGAAACTCCATTTTTATGTTTGCAAAAGAATGTGAAGGTAAAGAAATTTCTTTAGAAGACTGAAAACAAACATGTATACAATGTAAAAATGAATTCTAAGGACAGAAAGAAAGACAGGAAAAAAATCAGACAAGCTTCAGAAGGCATAGGGAAGTAAATTACAAAACAAAACAAGAAAACAAACAAAAACACATGCAGAACACGGGACTTTGGAAAAATACATTTTTTTTCCTCCATTTACTCAGTACTCTGGAATTTGCTTTTTGATCTTCTGTCCTCTAACTTGTCTTTCAAGATGAGACTGCTTTCAGTTTTCTTAGCTCAGTAGTGTGTTTCCTAGTCACTGACTTGCTATTTAAACCCAGAGGAAGCCAGCTATTCTCCTCATTTTCTAATGCGAGGCCTCGCAAACAGCAATCTGATTATTCCTCAGATCAGGAAGAGCCCAAGGATAAAAAAAAAACACCTTGTTTTAAGTGCTGAATCCCGGCAGTTTGAAGGTTAAGTGTTGCAACAGTTGGTTTTACAAGAAGTTGCACCAATCTTTCATTATAAGGGGGTCAAGTCCTACAAGCCCCACGCTAGAAATGATTTAGTCAAGTACAATATCCTATCAAACCACAGTCACAAAAGCATTTCTATTGTTACTTAAAGCTTATTGCTAGCAGACTGTTTTCAACCAGGGATACAAGCCAAGATCATGTATGCAACAACTTGTACCCTATATGAACAAGTATTCTGGCATCATGCTCTGCAGCATTGCACAACTGTTTTAAAAAAATCAAGGCAAGAAAATGAACTAGAGGCAGTGGGAACCACTACAAAAGGTACGTACTGCAGTTATAGACTCCCTTTCACAGAACTTTTTAATCACAAATAGCTCAGTCTCTACTTGAGAAATGAGCTTAAAGCAATTTCCTTGTGATGACCAGGTCTCTGGCACTACCGTTTACTGATACTGTGTTCCCCACCTTGAGAGAGATGGCTTCTAAGAGCACTAGAAAAGGAGCGCATTTATATCCGTTAGATTGTACAGTAAATTTAACAGAAACAAAATGTCTACTTGAACTGTTTGTTACCAAAACAGCGTAAATGTCAACAAAACCAACTTTTTTTTTTTTTTTTTTTTGCTAGTAGTAGAAACAGTTTGGCTGTCTTTCAACAAGACTTTGTACTTCTTTGTGCATACATATTTGTCATGAGATCCAAAAGGACTACAGGAATAAAAAATGGAATAGTTGATTATTTTACAAATAAATGCTAGTCATGGAACCTCGCTTGAGCCTTATCTGTAGACCACCATTCTCACTTACTCCTTTCACACATCCTTGAAAACACATCCCATAATATTTTATCCCATAACACTTTCAGTGCACAGTGTTTCCTTGGCTGGAAATTACTCTTTTTCTGTCTGTCACAGCTCTTAGATACTACTTTGTTCTGACTTACTTTTGTAAGTAAGGATGTTTCTGCTCAGGCATCCTAAGGCACAACTGAGAATGCTTTCTGAGTGCCTTAACTGGCTATATTTCTTTGCCTCTAACCCCCACAAAGAATAAACTGATTGGGATCTTAACCCTAGCACTGCTATTGTTCACCATTCTAAGGGGGACTGACCCTTCTTACATTCTACAGAGGACTGATCAGTCTTCCATCATTGATCCTTTCCTTCGGCCAGTCCATGAACAGCACTTTAAACCAAGTGACTTTCTCCAAGCAGATCACATACATGCTGAAACATGCTGTAGCCTCTAAGTTAATTAGCCAAGAGCCAATACTTTCATGACACTTTGTGTTCTGATGTCTGCCGCATATATGCTAAATGGACGGAAGAATACATCCTTGTATGTAAAATATTCAACAAGCATACAACACCAGCAACATTTGTCCTTAAGATTTATTTATGTATATATACTCAAAAAGTATAAAAATCAGCTCTGTGAAGAAATACAAATCTACCCATTTTGTAAGTCTTCCCACTTATATACATATTTTCATAAGCTTCTGGTAAACTTTGACTCTGAAAATGAAGCATTCCAAGAATTTGTAAAAAGAGTCTCAATCAGGATCTCTGTTACATTCAGCTGAATACAGGTTGTATAGTCTTAAAGCTGTGGTACTACCTGTTCTTCATCAACAGCATACAGCAAGGAGGCATGAGAACACAAGAAAATAATCCATTGTTTTCTTTGTTCAATGATCAAATTCCCAAAAATACGCAAAGAAGCAAGTCTCCTTTAAACCGTATAGACAAAAACACGCCCAACTGGTTACAAACATTGACATAATAAATATGTGCTATTTAGAAACAAAGTTTAACAGTCTTTTCCAGTATTGTTTCTTGTTAGATCTTTGAAACACTAGAATTCTGAAGAAGTTGAAGAAAAATGTCTCTTTCAAAGAAGAAACATGAAACAAGGACTTATTGTTTTGTTTTCACTTTCCTTCTTGCATCCTTATGTTTCTTCCGACATTCCTGAAAATATTTAAATTTTAACACAATATTATGAGAAGTTTCTCAATTCACCTCTTTGTCTCAAACATGTTTTTTTCCATGCACTAATGTAGCTGGCCCTGTGCAATACAGACATTCAATAATTTACCAGACCAGACACCACAACATGAAGTTACACACACTGCTACGTTAAAAATGTGTAGTTTCCTTGTAATGGTAGTTTCAAGCCCTTCTGAAATTCCCAGATTCATTTTTAATGCAAATTAAACAGATAAGCAGCCCCATTCCCTCCTCACCCTGAGCTTTCAGCTAGTTATCAAGTAACAGATGTTAAAATACTCACCTCAAGCAATAATCTACGTCTGTCTTCCCAACTATCTTTTTCTTCACTGAGGTTAATTGATCTACAGAATAACTTGGGGCCCTCTGCACAGAACAAAGAACAAATTAATATAGTTAAAAACATCTGACTATGGTGTCCTTCGTAAGTTTCATGTGTAAAATAGTAATCAAGTCAGAAGGCCTGTTGTTTTCCACATACTCCGCCCTTATCCCCACAACACAGCTGGTTGAAACAAAACGTGTTATACATTACAGCCTGGAATACTAGAGAAAAAATTCAAGGCAGCAGCAGTTTTCTTTATTCTGCTGTAATTGCAGTCAATCAGTATCTGTTTCATTAAAAGCTCATCAGCATGATTCCATGCCTATCAAAAAAATTTATGCCTGTTACAGATTCAGAGCTTGATTTTAACAAGCACTGTAAATCAGATTCTTAGGCTGGAAGACAGTATATAGTTACAGTATAGTAACTATATTAGCTACACAACAACTTTTACATACATTTAAAAAAAAAAAATCAATATATTAACTTGTCTCAGGAAATGAACATAATTTAAAATCGTCCTGACCATCGTATAAAGTACCAGAAGCAACTCTATTTTTTTGTACTATGAAATTCATTATATTCACACACACAAAAAAAACACCACAAAACACATTATTTAGGATCAAGAACCATATGGGCTTATGTGGCTGATAAAATTTAACATTATATGCCTGAAAGGATCCAAAATGTTTAGATAACTTATTGAGCTATTTGTAAGCTCTAAAAAAACAGGAACAAATTAGGTAATGATCTGAAAATAAGAGGGCAGTTTAAGCAACAGTTCAGTATTTGTTGGATCAGAACTGTGCTTTCTGTTGGGATGCACTACCACAGTCCATATTCACAAGTAGCAACAGAAATCCACATCCTGCCTTAATCATCTCATTTATGTTTTAACTAACAGTAATAACGAGGCAACATTTTTGTCTTGTTAAGTTTCAGTAGAGAAATTGTAGGGGTGAAAAAACCCTATTATACCTTTTAATCGTTCATCATCTTTGGAGAAGAAGAAAAGCCTAGCGCTTACTGCCTGCGGTAAAGAGGAAAACCTAGAAACATACAAAGAAATTTCAGTGTCATAAAAGTTAGTCTCAAATTCCATTAACACAAATTAAAGCTGCAATGCTTCACAGAAATAGCATGCATTGAAGTGTAGCGTTACTCCACAAGAACCACATACAGCCTTCTGTAAAGAAACATGCAAGAACACTTGGCATGTATTTGACTTTTGGCCAAAACCACTACCCAATTAAGTTCTCGTGCACCACCCCAGATACTCAGTTTTTACATTCAACTTCAAATCTGATAGCAGAATTTTTGGATATTATGTTCTGTGCAGTAAGGAATGGTTTCCCTAAAAGCACGATGAAGATACTAGCTTTCCACGACTAGATGGACTGATGCTATTAAAATTCTCATAGCATCATCTACTACCAAGATAACAAGTAAGAACAGAACTTGCATTTCTTTGTCCCTTTCACTTTCTGTTGCCTCTGGTTCATCATCATCCTCAGAGCTGCTGTCTTGGAAACGTGGATCTTCTTGCCAGCTGACTTTTACAGGTTTTATTGTTTCGAGTACGTAGGGCTCTGCAGTAGTAGCACAACAGAAGTCAGATTACTCACCTCCTTGCCAGTAAAAAATTCTACTTAAGAGTGATATAGTTACATTGGAAATGACAGATTTGTGCAGGACAAAAACCTCCCTTCTCCGATTCTTTTATGGTTCTTTGGACAGGTATGAACGTAGTTTGCTCTCTCTAATGTTAGTAATTCATCCTCTAAACACACAAGTAGTATTAACACAGCATAGGGAAAAAGTGCACCAAGTCCTTTTGAAGCTGGCTGTTAGAGCCCATGGTTCTGATCAAGTCACTCTAACCAAACACTATCCCTTAAAAAAATTCCTGGGATGCAAGCATGGTTAACTGGGATTAAACTGCAAAGATCTTGGCAAATATAAAAGAAGACCATAATGATTTTGCATAATTACTGACTTTAGCCTCTGAAAATTCTCTGGTTTCTGAACCTAAAACATGCTATGTAACTCCTGTGTCTGACATAACCAACTTATGCAAAAGTATATTATTATGTATATTCTGCTATTACCTTCTTTTACATTTGACTGATCCACGTCACCAAAGAAAGAAAACGTGAAACCACCACAATTCTGAGCTGTGTTACTCCCAACATCAGGTCCCAGATTGTCATGTGGGGTGGATTCCTCTGCATCATCTTTGTCCCAGGGTATTTCTTCTCGTTTTTCTGGTTTGCTCTTTGAAGATCCAAACAACTGTTTTAAATCAACAGCAATATTGTAATAGATTTCTTTAGACACTTCAGGCAGTTTCTCACTCTCCTTCCTCTTCTTCTTTCTCTTAGCTTTACTGAAATCAGATTGTTAAAAGATAATGAAACAGGATGTATGTTTTCAAAAGAAAGGTTCCCCAAGAACTTTAGAAATAATAGCAATTATAATAGCAATTAATTGCAAGGCTGCTTATCTGAGCACATTAATAGGTAGATCACTTATTTTTTTTTCCTCCTCTTTCTTAGCAATTTCAAGTTCTGGCAACAGGATATTCCAAGGTTTATAGGACAGCTGGACTGTCCTTTGGGTTCAAACTTTTAACCCCTTTCTTTCCACCTTATCCAATTTACCCACCTTTTGAGGGTGAGCAGCGGGCAAGTGCCTCAGGTTTGAATGCACAAAAAGGCAGCAACACCTCTGCTTCATAATGAACGAGATTCTGACTCGTCATTTAATACATGACAGTATCTGATCTAAATACTATGATATTTGGGACAGATTTCTTTTCTGGCAAATTAGATGTTAACGGATAATGCTTTCTCCTCACAGATTTAAAAGTCTCAAAGTCTATGACTTGAAGCAGAGGAAAGCCTGAAGATGAAAAAGGAGGTCAGAAGAAAATACCACGCAGGGAGTAAACAGACTAGAAAGTATTACGTTATTTGGTAATTTTATTGGCCACAATCCTTATTTCAGCAATAACAGGGAGAACCAAGGAAAAAACAGAGCAGTATATGTAGTTTCAAACTCAGTTTTTTGCTGTTTTTGAAAGCCAGCCTTCCAGGGAAAGAAACATTACAATGATAGACACCAAGCTTACTATTACCTCTCTTTTTCTGTAGCATTGGGTTTCCTTTCAAAAACCGCATGGTCCTGCCTTGTGGGGTCATAGCGGAGGGCATTAATATCCCTATAAATAATAGAATGGGAAAAAAAAACAGTAAGAAATCACTCATGAGACACTATAAACGGTCAATTGAAAGCTACCCTAAACCTTTATAGTCAGATTGAGATCTACGGCTACTTCTTTATCAAAAAAGCTCCAAACCAATCCAAAATCTAACTGACCAGAAGATACTTTTTAAATGCCTGGGCCTGTCTGGTTCAGGATAAATTCTAAACAGAATCAACTTTAATGCAATTGTGTTATATTTAACATAAATCACACTTCAAGTTGAGTGTTATGCAGTAGAAGTTTTTATCTCCTCAAAAGATAAACAGGTAGAGGCATATCAATAGGTATCTATTTGTAGATAACTAAATATATCAATGTGGCTGGGTATTCTAGTACCAAACATTCCACGAAGTCAAATAATTCAAGGAAACAGAGTAGCATGTTCACCTTCCAGTATATAAATATTTTGGGGAACTTCCAGATAGAGCAGTCTAATGTTTAGACTGACCCTTATACTGGTGTGGCAAAGCCCATGCTGCCTTATCAGAAGGCAGGAAGATAGCCACGTACTTCCCATCTTCTCCCTCAATTAATGCTCACAACTTAAGTTAACTGCTTTTAAGTGGGTATGTACTATATCATTAACTGGGTATTAGAGAACACCAATGCAATAAATATTTCCTAAAATTATCTCTGTGGCTGTAGAGATTATTTCCGCCTCTGCTTAGTCTTTAGAAAATGCAAGAAGATTTCCAAGGCAGTCATAGACCTAAATATGATTGTGCAGTAGTCACAATATTTAGCAGCCAGCAGTCAATTCATCCAATTCCAGTAACAACTGTCCGTAAAAGCTGACTGATTGCACGTTACTCCATTACACTTAACTCTTAATTTCCACCTTTTCAGTCCACAGCCAGTCTTAACAAATTACTAATCTAACGAAGACATTTCTCAAAAGCAGAAATACAGATAAGCATAAAAAGAAAAAATCTCCATTGCAAAAGAAGATTGATGTTGCCCCTTGAAAGGATACCTAACTAATTTCTCATGTGTAGGCCAGAGAGAACAATTACCTTCTTAACTCCTATGGAAGTTATGATCTAACTTACTGACCTACTGCCTAACTCACATGTTCATTGTCTATCTTATTTAGTTTGTCATCACAGAGAACAGAAGTATCTCACGCAAGCAAGGACTTACTAAAATGTTAATTCCCATACACAGTAAATTTTGTGCAATTTCATTGTTGGAAGAACCTTAAGCAGTCATCCGATCACTTCTGTCTTACCACAATGATAATTACCAGTTACATAATCTACTGGGACACTTAAGTTGGAAACTGAATTAAAAGCTAACTTCAGATGTGCACGACATAAGGTCCTCTCAGTAAACCAAGAAACTTTAGTTGAGTAATACTGACAAAAATTAAGCCGTCCTAAAATCCCTTCTTCCCTGAAAAAAAGATGGCTCATACTTGAATTTCTTCGCATTTGTAGCCATTTTATTTTTAGTTGGTTTGGTGTGTTCCAGGTCGATATTCAAGAGGCTTCCCAGTATTTGCAGATTTTTCTTTTTCTCTGCAGCAAGTTCATCTTCCTCATCTGCCTTCAATGTATTTGTTTCTGCTAATAAGATAAATGAATAAGTAAGTACATTTGTACATTTTCCCCCACTATGACCGAAATAAGTCTGTCTCCCCTAACAATTTGTTAGGGGAAAAAAAAAATCTTTACAAGTCTTTTTTTCTTTTTTTAAACAGCAGAAAAGATGAGAAGGACAAAAAAAATCTTCGTTTCTATGACTGCTCAGTGGAGAGCACAATGACCAATGACTACAAAACCAACAGCTGAAATGGATGTAAAGGTCAAAAAGTTTATTTTAGTTATGTCACCATTTACCTTAAGAAAAACATGGGCAAAACACTCTGGCATCAGCCTGTATTAAAAAGATCATTTCAAATGTTGACTTTTTAACAAAATTAATATTTCATTTAGCTATTACAAATGTTTTTGCAGCATATATATTTGAGAAAACACAACTACCAACATACAATACATACAGCCACAGAAGGCTTTGGCTGTTTACCTTGAGGAATGACCAGAGAAACAAGAGATTAAGGAGTTTCTACAAGCATCCAAAATTAAGGCTCCATTATATACCTCTATTACTATTATTAACCAGGAAGAAAGTACAAGCTTACCTTCTTCTTCACTGTCACTTTCAAGGAATCGAGCATCCATACGAAATCTTTCATCTGTGCCAAACCGTGATTGCAAATTCAAGAGCTAAATAAAATGAAAACCTATTAAGTGCTGGAAAACAAGCCATCAACATACAGTAACCTTCCCCCACCCCCGATGATATAATCACAACATAGTAGCAACCTTCAAATGTTGATGCCTTTTCCAGATATTCCTCCATAGTCAAAAACAATGACAAGATCAGAGAACTGTCCTCACTTCCCAACACACATTTTCTCCATATCTACTGTTCCCTCTTTTAAGAGAATTCCATTTTAAGTTGGTCAAAATCCTATTCAGCAAGAATGCAAACCTACATATTACATGCTTCTGAAGTGGTGTTATGGAGTCTGATAAAAAAAAAATCACATTAATAGATTCACTCACTTTTTCACCAGCTTTGCCTTCAAACTGGGGTTTAATTTTGAATCTCTCATCATCTGTATCATCTTGCTCATCTTCGCTGCTTTCGAAGAGCTTTCCAGAAGTTTTAGGAGCAGACTCCTGTGTTAAACAAAGCAATACAGAAAATAAGACATTTTCACAAGCAAGGGAAAATAGTTCAGTAGTAACTTTGTTCTCGTGCTTTCCAATTTATCTGAAAAAGCACATTGCTAGAACAACCAGTGAACTTACTGGCCCATGCATTTCAAATCTTACATTGTTTACACGTTTCACCGTTTTGTTTAACATTTTAAAAGTATTAAATTTTACTAGAGGCAAAACATCCATGTAGAAAGTAGAAAGTAACTCAGGTTCCACAATACACGAGCTAGCTATAAAACACATCTTTCTGATTATTCCTATTAGTTCAAAACTTCATGATTTACTTTTTTCTATCGCCATACTATGAAAAATAATCTTCAAAACAAATGGCACAGTCACATCCATATGAAACTTCTTCACACAATACTGGATTTTTTCTTAATAAAACTTACTTTTTCATGCACATTTCCCAAGCTCTCATCTTCCTTCAACATCTCATCCACTTCAGCTTCACTTTCCACATCAGAATCGAATGTGATGTGTTTACGCTTGCTTGCTGGCTGGCTATCCTATGTAAGAATAAAACTGTCAGGTTAAACATTAAATACTCACTACAGCCACACAGAAGTAACTCTCAGATATTTCCACAACATTACAGGAGGAATCTACTGTTCCTTTTGCACCTCTAGAGACAGCCCACGAATTAGGTATGCAACATTTTGTACAAACTCTGAAAAATTGCAATCTTTAAAAATTAATAGGGGAATTCTTGACCATACTTTAAAATAAACTTATTCTCCCTTTTTCTTTTACTGTATATTATTCAGATAAAAACTCCGAGTGTAATTACCAGATTTGAAAGAGCTCCTTGAATTACTTTCTTCTGTAATTCTCTCTCTTTCTGTCTCTCTTCTAGAGCTGCCAGCCTCCTCTGGTTATCCTGCAATTGTTTCTTTTTTGTATTAGACTCCTTTGAAGCAGTACCATGGAGCTCCTTATTTTCCAGGAGACTCATCTTCTTACTTTCACATTTCTTAACTTCACATTCTGAACTTGTGTTGCTTACAACCTTCTTTTTTTTGTTTGAAAGCAGCTTCGAGCTTTTCAATTGTTGTTTCATGTGTTTCTGTGACACTGCAGCATTACTATCCACGTCACTGCTCTCACCTTCACTGTCATTGGTGCTAGGGGCAGCATCTCCACACTCCAAGTTTTGTTCTTCTTGCAAATAATTTGTCCTTTTCCTCTTTCCTTGTAAATGCGGCCTGCAAACAGGCTGATCATTCTCATCTATTAATGAGACAGCATCTGACAACTTGTGCTGTTCACAAGGCTCACTTTGTTCATTTTCCTTGCTGACTTCAAGGGAATAAAAAGGATGGTTCATGGATTGCCCTTCAGAGGGCTTCTCCCCACAATAAGGAACTGAATCTTCAACACCTAAACTTTCTAAAGACTTCTTTAAACCAGCGCTGTCCTTAGTTAACTCTTTTTCAAAAAGGGACCCCATTCCTCTGAAGGGCTGGTATTTCAAACATGAACCATTGTGTCTCTTGGAGCTTTCCTCATCAGCATTCTCCTCCCCTTCTAAAATGGCAGCAACTATATCTTCAGGACAGATGCACTTCTTTTTAACCGCAGGGGGAGTTGTAGAAAGTTTTGTTTTGTGTGTGACATTGCCCTTAGCATTTTCTTTCATGCTGCACTGACTAGAACTCTGTGTGCTATCCAATTCTTCGACTGATGTCCCAGAGTTCTCAGAAGCTAATGCTTTTAGGTCATCTAATGTAAGGTCTAGACGGTAACAGTTTTGCATCATGGATTCGTAATCAGAACTGATTTCAGACTCCCCTTCCTCACCATCTGAATAAGAGCTTTCACTGTCGCTTGTCTTTGCTGTACTCGGCAAGGCAGAACTTTTAGCTTCTCTTATTTTCCCTTCTCTTACAGTTCTGTGGGTTTTCAGTGAGGAGTCATTTGCCAAATCACATTTTTTATTAGTCAGTATTTCTTTCGTTTCCACCACTTCCAGTTTAGAGTCTTCTAAAAATGCAGTTTTCATGCTACTTCGATCTGGACCTTTACTCTCAGCAATAATCTCATCTGTATCTGCTGAATCATAACCATTATCACATTCCACAGTCTCTTTCTCTTTATTATTTCCTTTGACAACTTTCTTTGTGGTGTCTAGATTGCCTAAGGACCAGTGAGCATTGTACTTTAACTCAAAATTAACTCCAACAATTTCCAAGTGGTCACTCTCAGTCTCAACGTCTGCCTCCTGTCTTTCCATCTCTTTCTTTACCATCGTGCTGATTTCCTCCTCAGAATCAATGTCACCATTAGAAACATGCATTATATTATTCTGAAACGAAATCCTAGAAATATTGGTTTTATCTGATAACGAGCCTTGCCCTGGTGTTCTCCTATAAAGATTGCTTGATGGAAGCAATTTAGACCTCTCATTGGATTTGTTTTTTGATCTTTGATCTAGCTGTGAAGAGCTCATGTTTTTTGAATGCGGCCAGCACCCAGAAGGGAGCGCTGCTGATCCATTCAGACCCTCACTGTCCAGTTGTCTCAGCTTTTTAGGTTGTTTCTTAGTTACAGGGAATTCTCCTTGCCGCTTCTTGCTTATGCTGTCATCTTTCTCTTCCAAATGCCAAGTAAGCTTGGATACAGGAACTACTTGCGTCAAGTCTTGCTCCAGCTTTCTAAGGTTGTGGCAGTATTTTGATGGGTCATATTTCACAATGTTAGTCCAAGTTAAGGAATAAGAACAATACAATTCTTCCAGCAGAGACTTCCAGTCTCTAGGAAGAAGCTAAATTCTAAGTGAAAGGACAATTAATTCTTTTAACATTATGACAGTATGCCTTTAAACAAAGGACTTGCAGTCAAAAAAAAAAGTTATTCAAATCACACAAACTTACTGCTAGATTTACTTAAGTGAAATCAAATTTACTCGGTAAATCAAACCTGCCACAGTAGCCAATGTGAAGACCCTTAAGCAGAAAAGCAGATCCAGTTACCCATACAACAAAAGAAAGAAGAGGATTCTATCTATGCCCAACCAGTACAAAAAAGGATATTTTATTTTTTTGTTGACTCCTAAGGTGAAGGATGGGTAGGACTCTACCAAACTTACCCACAACCCAATTCTGAAAGGAAAGAGAAATAAACCAGCATTAAAACAAAACAAACAAAAAAAAAAAGGAAATAAATCTTGAGTAAAACAAGGTGTACATTCTTTGGTAAGAAATACTAATAAAAAAAACAACTGTGATCTATTTATTTTTTGTTTCCCTTCAGTGAGATATTTTTATAGTGTGCAACTTAACCAGCTTCCTTCTTAAAAAAAAATCACAACAAAAAACATACAGTAAGACCAATAACCGTCTACAACCTGCAAATAATGACAAAATGCAACTGAATTTCTTTACAGGTAAGATTCTTCATATAAAGCTTTTGGCTTATGAATTAACAATGGTAACTATATGGACAGTATCACTATTCTTTTGCCTTTCTTCCCCTTCCTAGTAACAAATCCAAAATCCCCCACATTTTCCAAAATCATAGTGCTTAGTAAACAAATTTAAAAATTTGTGGGAAATATTTTTGTTGCCTAAGTTGGCATGCTCAACAATTTTGTTCAGTCGTACTTTTGTAAGCATGCATAGACACCAATTTTAAATGTATTGAAGCACTGAGAACAGTCCCTGACAGTCCAACCATCCAAAACATCTATGCTCTATAAAAATAAACACACATGCTCTTTCTATGCTCTTAAGAGTGACATGGAGACATTCAGGCATTAAAGGGTAACAAAGCGTTTACTAATTTAACGTGACAGAGGACTGCACGATCAAGATTATTTCTAGTCATTACAAAGAACGACAAAAATATCCTGCTTGTCTACATGCAAGGCATTTCTTTTGACTAGCAAAGCTGGATTGTCACACTTATACAAGTTTCTTTACAGACAGCATAAAGATTGGACATAAATTTAGATGTAATAAACTTGTGTCCAATTCTGTTTTTGTTTGTTTGTTCGTTTGTTTTTTAATTCTCTACAGATCTACTCCACCATACCTTATGGTCTGGCACCTCTGTACCTGGTACTGCTTTCATGTGGAAGTCTACAACTCCAGCCTTTTTCAGCGATTCTAGCAGAGAGGTTTTGTCATTTTTCTGTGTTTTTTCTTTCTGAAGCCTCGCTTCCTCTCTCTCCATAGCAAGCCTGTACCAAAAAGTACATCACATCTGTAAAAAGATCTGCCCGTGCACTGCATTGTAACTGGCAGTGTCCATCTCCCATAGAACAGTAAGCATTCACTACTTAAAGAATTAACATATTTCTGATTATAGTTGATCTTTAAGGGAAAACACGCTAATATGCATCAACAGTCCACCAACATCAATAAAAATCAGAAAGAATAAGAGTGTGGCAGATGCATAAAGCATTGCCTTAATGTTGGTAGTTAAACATAAAAAGGGTAACTTCAGTAAAAATATACATTTGTTTATTGATTTTTACCTATGCAAAAAGCTTTCTTTGGCCAACTCGACTTGCAGCGTCTGCCCTTTCCATTTGGCTTTATTTAAAATTGATACGCCTGTGAAACAAGGAGACTAGAAATTAGTATCTTCTACATTAAAAAAATCCACTTTGAACTTAACTCTGCCACCTTCTACAATAGCCTGAGGTTTCTTTAGTATCATCTTATACCACATTAGCCATTTGATTTAAGTTTGCACATAAAAAGCCTAATATCCTATTCTTAAACAAGGATGTCCACATCCAAAATTAAAGTTCTGAGATGAGAAGTGTCATTCAAGTCTGTACAGTTCAGTTCAAACACGGATGTGAAGATTCAAATACATGTACGATGAAGTTTCTATGCTAATGCTAGATAAACTCTTCTATACTTATTTATTTTTGTAAGATATAGTTAAGGAACACCAAAAGCAGTTTGGAGAACTGTTCTACTTGGAACTTAAGAAAGAATGGCTGGGTTAGCTTTTAGTTGATCCCAAAAAGCTTTCCTCTTCCTAATGGCTGTGTTCTCTAAATACAGGGGCACGTTACCGATCCCTCTCTTTATGTAAAGGTACCTTCATCTGGTGTTTTACTGCTACATATTACACAGGTAATTTTATAACTTCAGAAATAATTTTGTAATCCACCAATTTTGGAATTTGTAAGACTGCTGTAACAGAAGCACGTTTACGGAAACTCCTTCTGGGCTTCCTTTCATGTCAAGTTCCTTCTAATGTTTCATGGACTCAATGGAAACGTTTGAAACACATTTCCTACACTTTTTCATAAAAGGGCTAGAACAAACAAATAAAATTACCTCTTCAGTTGCAAGATTTTTTTTTTTTTTAGTCTGCTAGCATCTGCTCACTGAGAACTCTAGCAAAAACAGCCTCCGTATTCTGCAACTTAAAGCAAACGAATCAAGTATGACAACAGAATGAAACAAGCTCTGCCTTGACCATGTTCTGACTTGACAACATCAGATGAACCATCAGGAATGTAATTTGGTTCAGGAACATAATATACTTATAAATAAAATTAAAATGATATACTTACATTTTTTAAGATCTGTTTCAGAAATGTTGGCAGTGACGTAAGCAAAAGTTTTCGTAGGGTTCCCTGCTCAACGACAAATATTAATTTAATTTCTATGTAACTTCAGTATTTTTTCCTGAAAATAAAGTATTTCTGAACCATTATTTCTGT
Source organism: Oxyura jamaicensis (assembly GCF_011077185.1). Classification (NCBI taxonomy): domain Eukaryota; kingdom Metazoa; phylum Chordata; class Aves; order Anseriformes; family Anatidae; genus Oxyura; species Oxyura jamaicensis. The sequence goes on from NC_048904.1 coordinate 5,881,115, forward strand.
ATTTCTGAAGAAAAATATTTTACACTATGAGTTGAAGCATAATCCATTTTTAAAGAATGATATAAAACCATTACCCTGGTCATCTTTTCTGGTAATAATCTCTACATCCAAAACACGTCCAAACTTGCCAAATCTTTCTTGTAGTTCAGCCTTAGAAACTGTATGGCCAAGACCTCCGACGTACAAACGTTTTGAAGTTTGTTCCTTCTCCATATTCAAGAAGTCAAGCTGTCACAGCTGTAACATGCACTCTGTTTTTCTGTAAAATGATAGCAATAGTTCCAATTACGAAACAAATCATTCCATCAAAATTCCTCCACAAAGAACCTTTGAGAAGAGTGCGCCTTCACTTTGGACTAGCTAACGTGCTCTGCTGCAGTCCTGTATCAGTAAACGCTGCTTTACTATATGCCAGGGCTTAACTTATCTTTTACCTTAAAGCATATAACCTGCTGCACGACCGTACGTGTGAACAGCTCGGCATTCCTTTCACTTCACCCCCCGGTATCACAACTGAAAGCCTGAAGTTTGCAAGTTATCGAGCATTTTACCTGTAACTTTTAAGCTAGCAACACTAGAACTAACGTTTAGGCATACAACCTCTGTGGATTGGTGCAGATGAAGCTCAAGCCCTTCTACATCTCAGAATTTCTTTACAGAAATTAAAAGGTCGAGCAGTAGAAACATCCAACTGAGAAACTGTTCTCAAGTATTTCTACCGTGACACCACGTGCTCTTGCACATCTGAGCACTTGACGCAAGGGAACAGTCCTTTCTCACCGAACGTCTTGTTTCAGCACAAGTGACAACAAAAGCACAGCACAGAAGGGGAAAGGCCAAGCTCATCCCACCTATTCCAGCGTACACATATCAACTTCTCAGGCCTCAAATAACAAATAAAAGAGAAACCCACGACCAAGGTAGGCCCAGGGTAAGGTGGCCTTGCTGACCGCAGCACGTTGTGGAAGCAGTGCAGAGCACGTGTATGCATGTACAATTTGTACACGCTGCCTGCATACGTGCAGAGTATCTGCGCACGTTTCTGCTGTTTTCAGGAGGATAACTGTACGTGGGCACAATTAAAAAAAGTACCAGCGTACTTTCGAAAGAGAAAAATATCCTCGAAATGCGAACACAAGTACCACCTAAAAAGCAAAAATAAAATGAAATAACCCAAAACGAAACAAAAACCAACGCAATTTTCGCACAGACTAAAGCAGGCACCACGGAGCTAGGCGCAGACCCGCCTCGCCTCCCGCGGCTCCCCCGGGCTCTGTCAGC